>NC_135236.1:686293792-686593792 GCF_051348905.1 Ranitomeya variabilis | reverse complement strand
TAGCCAGTACAAAGTAAGGCAGCCTTTCTGGTGACTAATTATAATAGGTGCAGTACCCGGTCTGACCTGAGGGTAAGGGGGGTGCCAGAGCGCTGCAGGTTCCAAACCGGAACCGGGATATAGATAAGTCCCCTTCAGAGAAGAACTGGGCAACCAAACAACCCCGGTTCATGACAAATTGGTGAGAGCGGCGGGGATGATAAAGGTATCCTCCCAGTGAACCGTGACAGCTCCATATTATATTTTGCAGGTTGCCCGACCTGGATCAATGGCATCATCTCCCCAGTCCCATGTATTACAACACACACCCGTGTCTTGGGATTGAGATTCCAGACCTCTATGGTTGGTGTGCTCCAATTTCTGTGCTTTTACTTGCTTCCACACCTGCTGGGTTCCACTGCATCCATCCCGCTGCTCTTGACGTAGATCGACACAAGGGGCCAGAGTTAGGCAGATGGACAGAGGGAGATAGATGGACAGAGAGAGACACAGAGACAGATGGACAGAGAGAGACAGACAGACAGAGGAAGACATGGAGACAGATGGACAGAGGGAGACAGACGGACAGGGGGAGACAGATGGACAGAGGGAGACATGGAAAAAGGGGACAGAGGGAGATAGACAAACAGAGGGAGACATGGAAACAGATAGACAGACAGAGGGGGACATGGACACAGATGGATAGAAAGAGACAGATGGACAGAGGAAGGCAGACGGACAGAGGAAGGCAGATGGACAAAGGGAGGCAGATGGACAGAGGGAGAGAGAAGGACAGAGAGAGAAATTGAGACAGATGGACAGAGAGAGACAGAGACAGACGAACAGAGGGAGACACACTGATGGACAGAGGGAGACAGACGGACACAAGAGGCCAGAGGCAGACAGCCAGCGAGAGAGAGACACAATGACAGAGGGAGACAGATGGACAGACAGAGGGAGACATACTGATGAACAGAGACAGCCAGCCAGAGGGAGACAGATGGAGAGAGGGAGACAGATAGACCGATGGAGAAAGAGAGATGGACAGAGGGAGACAGACAGAGGGAGACAGACGGATAGAGGGAGGGAGACAGACGGATAGAGGGAGGGAGACAGACAGATGGCCCGAGGAAGACAGACAGATGGACATAGAGGGACAGCCCAAGGGAGACAGACAGACGGAGACAGACAGAGGGAGACAAATGGACAGGGGGAGACAAATAGACAGACGAAGACAGACAGATGGACAGACAGAAAGACAGAGGGAGATAGACAGACTGACAGAGGAAGACAAACAGATGAACAGAAAGAGACAGATGGACATAGGGAGACAAACAGATGGACAGAGGGAGACAGACGGACAGAGGGAGACAGACAGATGGACAGAGGGAGACAAACAGACGGACAAAGGAAGGCAGATGGACAAAGGGAGACAGGCGGACAGGAGACCAACAGATAAACAGGAGACAGATGGACAGAGGGAGACAGACAGACAGAGGGAGACAAATAGATGGACAGAGGGAGGCAGACGGACAGAGGGAGACAGACAGACGGACAGAGGGAGGCAGATGGACAAAGGGAGACAGGCGGACAGGAGACAAACAGATGGACAGGAGACAGATGGGCAGAGGGAGACAGACAGGGAGAAAAATAGATGGACAGAGGGAGACAGACTGACAGAGGGAGACAGACAGAGGGAGACAAACAGATGGACAGAGGGAGACACACAAATGGACAGAGGCAGACAGCCAGAGAGAGACAGAAGGACAGAGGGAGGCAGATGAACAGAGGGAGACACACCGATGAACAGAGAGAGACAGACGGAGAGAGTGAGACATGGAGACAGATAGACAGAGGGAGGCACGCTGATGGACAGAGGGAGACAGACAGATGGAGACAGACAGACAGAGGGAGACAGATGGAAAGAGGGAGACAGAGAGATGGACAGAGGGAGACAAACGGATGACAGAGAGAGATGGACGGATAGAGGGAGACAAATGGACAGAGGGAGACAGACAGATGGACAGAGGGAGACAGATGGACAGAGGGAGACAGAGATGGACAGAGGGAGACAAACGGATAACAGAGAGAGATGGACGGACAGAGGGAGGCAGAAGGACAGAGGGAGAAAGATGGACAGAGGGAGAAAGACAGAGAGATGGACAGAGGGAGACACACAGATGGACAGAGAGAGGGAGACAAATGAACAGAGGGAGAGAGACAGATGGAGGCAGCGGGATTGAGGTTCCTGTTGTAGCGCCCCCACTGCCGCAGGGCCGAGGGGTACCCGGTACCGGGCCTCTGAGTCTCTGCTCTGGGGTTGTCACGGTGGCTAGACCCGGTCTGTGACCCTGCTGAGGGGCGTACAATGAAAGGTGTGGGTGGTGATGCTGTAGTGGTGCAGTGCAGGTCGCAGTAAATAACGAGGACACCAGGTTGCAGTCTCTTTACCTCTTTACTGAAGGCTTCAGGATCCTCGGTCCGGAATACGGTTAGCCGGGCTGTGAGAGTCCGGCCGGTCCGATGGCACCTCCAGAGTTCCCTTTGCAGGTGGAAATCTGTGCCTACTTTCTAGCGCTTGTGTGTTGTGGTCCTCCCCTGCTGTGCTTACGGGATAGTCCCCACAACTGTTGTGTCTGTTTCTGAAGTTCCCTCACAACTCGATTATGATGTTCTTCTTCGTCCCCCAGATGATATGGCTAGGACGCACCCGTATGACGGGTAGGCTCGGAGCTCTTCCTGGACCCTAGTGTCGCCCCTCTCCTGTTGTTGCCCCCTATGTCTTCTTAGGTGATTTGGGTGAGACAGCCCGCCTATAACTGACTGTCCTGCCGTAGGTTTGAAGTTAGGCCTGGAGCTCTATACTTCCTCGGCGTTCCGGCCACCGGCTGCGCGCCTCAGTAGGATGTTGCCTCGTCTTACAGCACGACTCCTACTGGTGTTTCTCCTTGTTGCGTTGATCTCGTTTCTCACTCAGCACAATAAACCTCGCTTCTTGTCCTTTCTTAGGGTACCGCCGCGATCAGGTGCAGGCGCGGTCCCGTAACGTTCTCTCTGTTCGCTAGGCCTCTGTCAGGATCCCACCCCTGACAGGGACCCCCCTGAATCTTTCCCTGCAACACCCTCTGCCACAGGATGTTGCCTGGTTCCAACCCAGTCAGCTTTCTCTCTAACTTCCTATCCAACCCCCAGTTTTACCAGATTGTGAGGAGTGGCCTAATACATAGCACACTTAGCTCCCCCTGGAGGCCAGACTGTGAAGTGTATTGGTGTCTGTGATACCTGGTCAGGTGAACTCCTTAGGTGCCATCAGACGCACCATAGCCCCCCTTAGCGGCGGAGCATCAGTACTGCAACGACCAGGACTCTGGGGCGCTGCACTCCCCCCCGGTTAAATCCAGTACTCCTGGACTGGGAAGAAAACAACAATACATGTCAGCAAAAAGACATACAATTTTGGAAATGCAATAACAATAAGCAAATTTGAACAGAGCTTCCCTTTATGGGAGGTGAGGACACTTGAACGTTACAAACATGGTTAAATACTTTAATTAACATACTATAAATAACTTTTCTGACCCAACCGGGTATTCTACTAAGTGCAAATTTTTGAACAATAATTTAACATTGCATTTAAGGACGTACACACTGAATCCTCTAAAGACCTTCTTATAAAACACTATAAGGCTAATCAACTTTTCTTCATTTTCCACCTTTACATCTGCAGGACCGCCTGTCTATCTGCCCCAGGCCTACTGCCTCTCGTTCTGTTGCAGGACTGCCCCTTTCCACCCGGGCCTACTGCATTTCTGCTACTATACACAGTATAGAACGTATCATCCATCTCTCAGTTCAGGATCACCGAGCCATCTCTGTATGGCTCCTAGGAGGACTCACCGACTAACCCCATACGGGCTCACTTCCTGTCCTCATTCTTCTAGCAACATCATTAAACATTTCTCACAATTAACTAGCTCACTACATATAACTTTTATATGTAAGCATTATTACTTCTTCTGGTAAAGTATCATCATTCCCTAAATGCTATCGATGAACGTCCCCTTTAAGAAGGGACCAAGTCTCTATGAGGTAGTGCAACTTCTCAAGCTGCGAGTTCGTATACAGCAAGGGCTCCGGTGCTGTTTCCAGGAACAGTTTCTTCGCAAAGAGTCCCTTCTTTTGTAAAACCAGTAGAGGGCACCTGTAAGAAGGTGCAAACTATTTACAATGAGTTTGTAATCATGCAGTGTTCATCATCCAGCAGTTCTTTCAACAATGATAAAACAGGAAACAAAAACAAAAGCAGAGGAAGGGATCCCGGGTAAACGAAGGGATCCCTTTAGGAATAACCCTAGTCGGGTTTAAAGCAGCAAAAAGCAGGGAAACAAGCAGTTAACTATTTACATATCCATGGCATCGAGGTTTACTCTCGCTCTGGCGGCCGTAGCTCCGCATAGACCTCGCTCGGCAAGGTGATCGGCGAGATCGGGGCCTTTAAGAAGTGCTCCATACCCGTGGCCCGATCCCAGGGTGTAAGGCGCCGGAGTCTATAGGTCCCAGGGAGAGGGGGTACCGCAACGGGGCCTACCAGCAAGTCCTCTGCCAGCGAGGCAGGGTCGTTCTTCATACCTGCTTCAGATGCGGTCCCTCCGGTGCCGATCTGCTCCGTCTCCGCTGGGGTCTGGAACGCTAGTTGCAGGGCCTCACGCTGCGGCGTTGTCATCCCCGTTTGCAGCACCTCGCTTTCCGGCAGGGCCTTGCTTTCTGGTTTCGAAGCGCTGGAACTTCTTTCCTGCTCCGGACCAGATGAGGCTGCCAACAGACGTCTGATGAGGCTCCCGATGAAGGTCTTCTTCCACCCGGCCTCAGTGCTCAGCTGCGTCTGCCGTAGTTGGTCGCCGAGCTCATCCACTCCGGCCCCACGCTCCGACTCCGGGTGGCTCGCCATGGCGTCCTCCAAGTCGCTGACTCCTTCTTCCTGGTCCTTTTCCCACTCTCTCCTTCGTGGGCGGTTTCGCTTTCTTTGCCTCCGCCCTCCATTAAGGATTAGGAGGCGGATCTCGGCTGCTGACGGACACGTCCTCAAGGGACAGAAATACTTAGACTGGGCGGCCATTGTCTTTCGCGCTCTTCAGCTTGTTTACGCCCACTTCCACGCCCTTCTTCTTCTCCTGCGCTCCCCTTAGCGCTGTAATGGCGGCGGTTTTGGCGGAAACTTCTGGCGGCAAGTGGCAATACACAGTCTTTGCAATAAGTCACAGTCCAAGCACAATAAATCACAGTTCCAAGGCACACATGACCTGATTCTTCAGGCTTAAGTAGATCCTGTTCGTGACGCCAAGTTGTAGCGCCCCCACTGCCGCAGGGCCGAGGGGTACCCGGTACCGGGCCTCTGAGTCTCTGCTCTGGGGTTGTCACGGTGGCTAGACCCGGTCTGTGACCCTGCTGAGGGGTGCCCAATGAAAGGTGTGGGTGGTGATGCTGTAGTGGTGCAGTGCAGGTCGCAGTAAATAACGAGGACACCAGGTTGCAGTCTCTTTATCTCTTTACTGAAGGCTTCAGGATCCTCGGTCCGGAATACGGTTAGCCGGGCTGTGAGAGTCCGGCCGATCCGATGGCACCTCCAGAGTTCCCTTTGCAGGTGGAAATCTGTGCCTACCTTCTAGCGCTTGTGTGTTGTGGTCCTCCCCTGCTGTGCTTACGGGATAGTCCCCACAACTGTTGTGTCTGTTTCTGAAGTTCCCTCACAACTCGATTATGATGTTCTTCTTCGTCCCCCAGATGATATGGCTAGGACGCACCCGTATGACGGGTAGGCTCGGAGCTCTTCCTGGACCCTAGTGTCGCCCCTCTCCTGTTGTTGCCCCCTATGTCTTCTTAGGTGATTTGGGTGAGACAGCCCGCCTATAACTGACTGTCCTGCCGTAGGTTTGAAGTTAGGCCTGGAGCTCTATACTTCCTCGGCGTTCCGGCCACCGGCTGCGCGCCTCAGTAGGATGTTGCCTCGTCTTACAGCACGACTCCTACTGGTGTTTCTCCTTGTTGCGTTGATCTCGTTTCTCACTCAGCACAATAAACCTCGCTTCTTGTCCTTTCTTAGGGCACCGCCGCTATCTCGTGCAGGCGCGGTCCCGTAACGTTCTCTCTGTTCGCTAGGCCTCTGTCAGGATCCCACCCCTGACAGGGACCCCCCTGAATCTTCCCCTGCAACACCCTCTGCCACAGGATGTTGCCTGGTTCCAACCCAGTCAGCTTCTGACTAACTTCCTATCCAACCCCCAGTTTTACAAGATTGTGAGGAGTGGCCTAATACATAGCACCCTTAGCTCCCCCTGTAGGCCAGACTATGAAGTGTATTGGTGTCTCTGATACCTGGTCAAGTGAACTCCTTCAGTGCCATCAGACGTACCATAGCCCCCCTTAGCGGCGGAGCATCAGTACTGCAACGACCAGGACTCTGGGGCGCTGCACTGTCATCATGCTGAACTTTCCTCTCACTTTGCATGTAACTCTCTCTTCGACAACCTACAATCTGGATTCCGTCCCCACCATTCCACTAAGACTGCCCTGACCAAAATGACTAACGACTTACTTATAGCCAAAGCTAATAGACAATTCTCTATACTCCTCCTTCTAGACCAGTCCTCTGCCTTCGACACAGTTGACCACTGCCTCCTACTACAGATCCTCTCTTCCTTTGTTGTCAAAGACCTCCCCCTATCTTGGATCTCCTCATACCTTACCAACTGCACATTTAGCGTTTCCTACTCCCATACTACCTCTTCACCTCGCCCCCTCTCTGTTGGTGTCCCTCAAGGCTCTGTCCTTGGGCCCTTGCTCTTCTCAATCTATACGCTCGGCCTGGGACAACTCATAAGGTCCTATGGCTTCCAGTACCATCTATATGCTGATGACACTCAGATCTACCTCTCTGGCCCAGATGTCACCTCTCTGATCTCCAGAATCCCAGGGTGTCTATCAGCCATATCCTCCTTCTTCTCCTCTCGCTTCCTCAAGCTCAATGTGGACAAATCTGAACTCATTATCTTTCCTCCATCTCGCATATCTTCCTTACCTGATCTATCTATCAAAATAAGTGAAACCACACTTTTCCCTGTCCCCAAAATCCGCTGCCTTGGAGTAACCCTTGACTCTGCCCTGTCCTTCAAACCGCACATCCAAGGTCTCGCCACCACCTCCTGTTGCCGCCAGCTCAAAAATATTTCCAGAATCCGTCCTTTCCTCAACCCTCTGTCTACCCAAATGCTTGTGCATGCCCTCATCATCTCCCGCCTGGACTACTGCAACATCCTCCTCTGTGGCCTCCCTGCTAACACACTCGCACCCCTCCAGTCCGTCCTTAGCTCTGCTGCCTGACTAATTAATCTCTCTCCTCGCTACACTCCTGCTTCCCCTCTTTGCAAATCTCTTCACTGGCTCCCAATTTCCCAGCATATCCAGTTTAAACTTAGTTTAGTTAGTTAGTCAGTTTAAACTGACCTACAACGCCATCCATAATCTTTCTCCTCCGTATATTTCCACACTAATCTCTCAATATCTTCCCTCACATAATCTCCGGTCCTCCCAAGACCTCCTTCTCTCCTCCACGCTTATTCGCTCCTCACCCAACCGCCTCCAAGACTTCTCCCGAATATCCCCCATCCTCTGGAATTCTGTGCCCCTACACATGCGGTTATCCACCACATTTGGATCCTTCAAAAGAAACCTTAAAACCCACCTCTTCAAGAAAGCCTACAGCCTGTAACGACCACACGGCCAACTCCACACCATTGGAGCTCCTGCAACCCCCGACCTACTGTCTCCTTCCCCACCATCCTGTAGAATGTAAGCCGGCATGGGCAGGGTCCTCGCCCCTCTGTACCAGTCTGTCGTTGTTAGTTTCTTTACTGTAAGTGATATTTGTATTTTGATGTAACCCCTTCTCATGTACAGCACCACGGAATCAATGGTGCTATATAAATAAATAATAATAATCAGCTCTTTACAGTCTCTCGCTTTATAATGGCAGCTTCCTCCTACATGGAGTCGGTGAAATTGCGTTTACTTTCGGATTCTTGGAGAAATGTGTTCCTAAAATCATTCATCATAAATGTCAGAGGGAAGCTGCGTCTGTCAGCACTAATGGCGACCTGTCACCCACCGCGACATTACAGCTTTAATTGCAACAGAGAAACCGGAAACTGCGAAAATCGTCAATGAAAAGTAATAATGGCGACACATAATAATAATAATGAAACCATAGAATAAAAGATACAAGAATCTGTGTAATCTACAAATGAAGGTTGAGAAACTCCGAAAAGTGACAATAATAATAATAATTTATAATGATACAAATAAGCATAATAAATAAGAAAAATAACAAATAAGAATAAATAAGAAACCTATCTTCTAAACTAACAATAATGAGACTAATGACCGGGGACAGCCGCACGGACTTGGCTTTGCTGCCATCATGGGACAGTTCTCCCCATTTTCTCCTGGAATCTTGTGGATTATCCGTTGATTGAGAGGAGCAGCAGCACAGACTGCAGTTCGGTTTTATCTTGGTGCAGGTCTCGATTCTTTCTTTCTATTTTTTGCTTTTATTATTGGTCCTGTTCTCATTTCTGTTCATGGTTCTCTTCTCATGCAGTTTTTGGTTCCATTATTAGTTCTGTTCTTGTTTTTTTTTCCCTCGATTCCACTCTTGGTTCTGCTCTTGGCCCTTTTTTTTTTATAAAGTTCTGGGGTCTGTTCTCATTGGTTCTGAATTCTGGGACTTTCCCTCTGGGTGGCCTTTCATCTCTTCTCCTGGGTGATCATGTGTCTCCTCTCCTGGGTGCTGGGGGTCTTCACTTCTCTCCTGGATTCGGAGTCTCCTCTCCTGTTGCCTGAGGATGTCCTCTCCATGTCAGATTTACCCAGTGGTTTCCCATTCAGTGTGTAATGGTGATATTGATTCCTTCTTCCCATGTGTATAACCTTACATTTATCATTGTTAAACCTCATCTGCCACCTCTCGGCCCAAGGTTCCAACTTATCCAGATCCATCTGTAGCAGAATACTATCTTCTCTTGTATTAACTGCTTTACATAGTTTTGTATCATCTGCAAATACCGATATTTTACTGTGTAAACCTTCTACCAGATCATTAATAAATATGTTGAAGAGAAGAGGTCCCAATACCGACCCCTGCGGTACCCCACTGGTCACAGCGACCCAGTTAGAGAATCTACTATTTATAACCACTCTCTGCTTTCTATTACTAAGCCAGTTATACTTACGCATTTACACACATGTTCCTCCACACCCAGCATTCTCATTTTCTGACCAACCTCTTGTGTGGCATGGTATCAAACGCTTTGGAAAAATCAAGCCTTGGTCCAGTCTATAGCTTACCTCTTCATAAAAACTGATTATATTGGTGACAGGAGCGATTTCTCATAAACCCATGCTGATATGGAGTTACACAGTTATTCTCATTGACATAATCCAGAATAACATCCCTCAGAAACCCTTCATATATTCTACCAACAGTAGAGGTTAGACTCACTGGCCGATAATTTCCAGGTTCACTTTTAGAGCCCTTTTTGAATATTGGCACCACATTTGCTATGCGCCAGTCCTGCGGAACAGACCCCGACGCTATAGAGTCCCTAAATATAAGAAATAATGGTTTATCTATTACATTACTTAGTTCTCTTAGTACTCGTGGGTGTATGCCATCCGGACCCGGAGATTTATCTATTTTAATCTCATTTAGCCGCTTCCCACCTCTTCTTGGGTTAGATTGGTGACCCTTAATATAGGGTTTTCTTTGTCTCTCGGCATTTCACCTAGCATTTCATTTTCCACCGTGAATACCGTGGAGAAGAAGGTTTTTAAAAGGGATCCTCAACAGGGCAGACAAAGTATGCCAGTGCAGCGCCCCAGAGTCCTGGTCGTTGCAGTACTGTGGCTCCGCCACTAAGGGGAGCTATGGTGCGTCCGATGGCACTGAAGGAGTTCATCTGATCAGGTATCACAGACACCAATACATTTCACAGTCGGGCCTCCGGGGGGAGCTAAGGGTTCTATTCATTAGGCCACTCTCCACCATAGTGGTAAAACTGGGGGTCAGGCAGGAAGTTAGACAGAAAGCTGACTGGGTTGGAACCAGGCAACACCTTGTGGCAGAAGGTGTTGCGGGAGAAGATTCGGTAGGGTCCCTGTCAGGAGTGGGATCCTGACAGAGACTTGGCAACTAGAGAGAACGTAACGGGACCGTGCCTGCTCCGGGTAGCGGCGGTGCCCAAGAAGGGATTGGAAGCGAGATAGATTGTGCTGAGTGAGAAACGAGATCAAGCAATAGGAGAAATACCAGTAGGAGTCGTGCTGTAAGACCGAAGCAACATCCTACTGAGGCGCACAACCGGCGGCCGGAACGCCGAGAGGGTATTTCAACATCCAGCTTCAAGCAATACTCTAAACAGCGGCAGGACAGTCAGTCTAAGGCGGGCTGTCTCACCTAAATCACCTATGCAGTCTTGGGGGGCAACTTGTGGAGAGGGGCGACTCTAGGGTCCCGGAAGAGCTCTGAGCCTACCCGTCAAACGGGTGCCGTCCTAACCGTAACATCAGGGAGGGACGGAGGATTAGCAGAACATCATCTAATCGAGTTGTGAGGGAACTTAAGAAACAGACACAACGGTTGTGGGGTACTTTCTGTAAGCACAGCAGGGAAGGACCACAACACATAGCGCTAGGAGGAAGGCACCGATTTCCACCTGTGAAGAGAACTCTGGAGGTGCCATTGGACCGGCCGGACTTGCGCAGCCTGGTTATCCGGATTCCGGACTGAGGACCCAGAGATCTTCAGTAAAGAGGTAAAGAGACTGCAACCTGGTGTCCTCGTTATTTACTGCATCGCACCACTACAGCTTCACCACCACCATCATCCCTCATATCTTTCACTGTACGCCCCTCAGCAGGGTCACGGACCGGGTCTAGCCACCGTGACAACCCCAGAGCAGAGACTCAGAGGCCTGGTACCGGGTACCCCTCGGCCCTGCGGCAGTGGGGGCGCTACACCTGCGCCGGAGCCGCGGCGTGAAGAGCAGAAGAGGACATCATCTGATGAAGATGGGGGACGCCGGACCCATAGCAGCAGCGGGATCGCCCCTGGGTGAGTATAGTCTAACGTCTTTGTCTCCTCTTTCAGGATACATCGGGGCTTATCTACAGCATTACAGAATGCATTACAGAATGCTGGAGATAAGCCCCTGATGACGGTGGGCTTACCTCACCCGCGATTTTGGGGGTGACAGGTTCCCTTTAATATATTAGCTTTTTCCTCGTCGTCTACCACCATTCTTTCCTCACAATTGTTTAAGAGGCCTTCACTTTCACTTATGATTCTTTTACTATACATATAGTTGAAGAACAGTTTGGGATTAGTTTTACTCTCCTTAGCAATGTGCTTCTCTGTTTCCTTTTTGCCAGCTAGGGGGTGCTAGGGGTCTTCACTCCTCACCTTGGAGCTCAGGGTCTACACTACTCTCCTTGGTGCTCAGGGTCTCCACTACTCTCCTTGGTGCTCAGGGTCTCCACTACTCTCCTTGGTGCTCAGGGTCTCCACTACTCTCCTTGGTGCTCAGGGTCTCCACTACTCTCCTTGGTGCTTGGGGTCTCCATTCATCTCTTCGGTGCTCAGGGTTTCCAGGCCTCGCTTGGTGCTCGGGGTCTCCTCATCTGTTTGGTGCTGGGATCTCCACTCATCTCCTTGGCGCTCGGGGTCTCTTCTCCTCTGATGCTGGGGTTTCCACTCCTCTCCTTGATTCTCGGGGTCTCCACTCCTCTCCTTGGTGCTCAGGGTCTCCATTCCTCTCCAGGCCTCGCTTGGTGGTCAGGGTCTCTGCTCCTCTACTTGTGCTCAGGGTCGCCACTCCTCTCCTTGGTGCTTGGAGACTCCACTTTTCTTCTTGGTGCTAGGGGTCTCCACTCCTCTCCTTAGTGCTCGGGTTCTGCACTCGTTTCCTTGGTGCTCAGGGTCTCCACTCATCTCCTTGGTGATCGGGGTCTCCACTCTTCTTCTTGCTCAGGGTCTCCACTCCTCTCCTCTGCTTGGTGCTGGGGTCACCATTCTTCTCCTTGGTGCTAGGGGTCTCCACTTTTCTCCTTGGTGCTAGGGGTCTCCACTTTTCTCCTTGGTGCTCGGGTTCTCCACTCCTCTCCTTGGTGCCCAGGGTCTCCTCTCCTTGTTGATCGGGGTCACCACTCTTCTCCTTCTTGCTCAGGGTCTCCATTCCTCTCCTCTGCTTGGTGCTGGGGTCACCACTCTTCTTGGTGCTCTGGGTCTCCACTCATCTCCTTGGTGCTCAGGGTCTCCACTCCTCTCCTTGGTGCTCGGGGTCTCCACTCCTCTCCTTGGTGCTCAGGGTCTCCATTCCTCTCCTCTGCTTGGTGCTGGGGTCACCACTCTTCTTGGTGCTGGGGTCTCCACTCCTCTCCTTGGTGCTCGGAGTCTCCACTCCTCTCCTTGGTGCTCGGGGTCTCCACTCCTCTCCTTGGTGCTCGGGGTCTCCACTCCTCTCCTTGGTGCTCAGGGTCTCCACTCCTCTCCTTGGTGCTCAGGGTCTCCACTCCTCTCCTTGGTGCTCGGGGTCTCCACTCCTCTCCTTGGTGCTCGGGGTCTCCACTCCTCTCCTTGGTGCTCAGGGTCTCCACTCCTCTCCTTGGTGCTCGGGGTCTCCACTCCTCTCCTTGGTGCTTGGGGTCTTCAATCCTCTCCTTGGTGCTGGGGTTCTCCCCTCCTCCCGTGGGTGTTGGGGATCCCAGTGCTCAGCACCGTCACTGGCAGCGTGTGCAGTGACATCAGCTGTCACCCAGGTGTGAGGGTATATAAGAGCTGACAAGCAGTGAGGAGCAGCAGTCTCCTTGATGACAGGCTCTGCACCGCCTGCTGCTGATATTAGCCTCCAGATTCTACACACAGGTGAGTCCTGGCACTGACACGATGCCTCCTTATAGTCAGAAGGCTTTGGCATAATCAGGGTGTACTTGATACCTGCGCGGCACTCACAGGGTTAAGGGTTTAGGAAACAATTTGTAACAGTTTTATTACTTTCCTAAATATGCCAGGGTCACATGCACAGCAGCCTGGCATAAACAGGAATATCTCCTCCTGGCACTCACAGGGATAGCTCCTCCTGGCACACACAGGGATATCTCCTCCTGGCACACACAGGGATATCTCCTCCTGGCACACACAGGGATATCTCCTTCTGGGACACAGGAAAATCTCCTTCTGGCACACACAGGGATATCTCCTCCTGGCACACACAGGGATATTTCCTCCTGGCACACACAGGGATATCTCCTCCTGGCACACACAGGGATATCTCCTCCTGGCACACACAGGGATATCTCCTCCTGGCACACACAGGGATATCTCCTCCTGGCACACACAGGGATATCTCCTCCTGGCACACACAGGGATATCTCCTTCTGGCACACACAGGGATATCTCCTGGCACTCACAGGGATATCTCCTCCTGGCACACACAGGAAAATCTCCTTCTGGCACACACAGGGATATCTCCTCCTGGCACACACAGAAATATCTCCTCCTGGCACACACAGGGATATCTCCTTCTGGCACACACAGGGATATCTCCTTCTGGGACACAGGAAAATCTCCTTCTGGCACACACAGGAAAATCTCCTTCTGGCACACACAGGGATATCTCCTCCTGGCACACACAGAAATATCTCCTCCTGGCACACACAGGGATATCTCCTCCTGGCACACACAGGGATATCTCCTCCTGGCACACACAGGAATATCTCCTCCTGGCACACACTGGGATATCTCCTCCTGGCACACACAGGGATATCTCCTCCTGGCACACACAGGAATATCTCCTCCTGGCACACACAGGGATATCTCCTCCTGGCACACACTGGGATATCTCCTTCTGGCACACACAGGGATATCTCCTCCTGGCAAACACAGGGATATCTCCTCCTGGCACACACAGGGATATCTCCTCCTGGCACACACAGGGATATCTCCTCCTGGCACACACAGGGATATCTCCTCCTGGCACACACTGGGATATCTCCTTCTGGCACACACAGGGATATCTCCTCCTGGCACACACAGGGATATCTCCTCCTGGCACACACAGGGATATCTCCTCCTGGCACTCACAGGGATATCTCCTCCTGGCACACACTGGGATATCTCCTTCTGGCACACACTGGGATATCTCCTCCTGGCACACACATGGATATCTCCTCCTGAAACACACATGGATATCTCCTTCTGGCACACACAGGGATATCTCCTCCTGGCACACACAGGGATATCTCCTCCTGGCACACACTGGGTGGCAGTGTTATTCTACAGGTCCCTGTCTCTTGATCAGCGGATTAACATCTTGCTTTTGTTCCTTAGTTAACCCTTGACAACAGAATGAGCCTCTTTGGGCTGAGCCTCCTCCTGGTCCTGTCTTTGACCCTCAGATGCCTGAACTCTGCTCCCGCAAACCGGTGAGTGTGACCCCACATGGGGCAGAGTGGTCTGCGGAGCTTGCACTCCGTCTACCTGTAGTCATGTGACCTCAGTGCTTATTTCATTTACACAGAATAAGAATCAGCGATATCTCCAATGAGAAGGAATGGAGCATGACCCTGCGGAGCCGTCAGCCCTCCCTGGGCATCCTGGGCATCCTGCGCCCCCTGCTGGACAGCAACCGACAAAAGAGGTAACGGGAGAGGGCTACACTGCAGAACATCGCGCCAAAACCTCCTAGTATATAGTGACCTATCCTGCAGATTATTACACCATGGACCTCTCTGCAGAGCATCGCTCCTCCACCTTCTGCAGATTATTACACCACGGACCTCTCTGCAGAGCATCGCTCCTCCACCTCCTGACAGATACATAGTGATATATCCTGCAGATTATTACACCACTGACCTCTCTGCAGAGCATCGCTCCTCCACCTCCTGCAGATTATTACACCGCTGACCTCTCTGCAGAGCATCGCTCCTCCACCTCCTGCAGATTATTACACCACTGACCTCTCTGCAGAGCATCGCTCCTCCACCTCCTGACAGATACATAGTGATATATCCTGCAGATTATTACACCGCTGACCTCTCTGCAGAGCATCGCTCCTCCACCTCCTGCAGATTATTACACCACGGACCTCTCTGCAGAGCATCGCTCCTCCACCTCCTGCAGATTATTACACCACTGACCTCTCTGCAGAGCATCGCTCCTCCACCTCCTGACAGATACATAGTGATATATCCTGCAGATTATTACACCACTGACCTCTCTGCAGAGCATCGCTCCTCCACCTCCTGACAGATACACAGTGATATATCCTGCAGATTATTACACCACTGACCTCTCTGCAGAGCATCGCTCCTCCACCTCCTGACAGATACATAGTGATATATCCTGCAGATTATTACACCGCTGACCTCTCTGCAGAGCATCGCTCCTCCACCTCCTGCAGATTATTACACCACGGACCTCTCTGCAGAGCATCGCTCCTCCACCTCCTGCAGATTATTACACCACGGACCTCTCTGCAGAGCATCGCTCCTCCACCTCCTGCAGATTATTACACCACGGACCTCTCTGCAGAGCATCGCTCCTCCACCTCCTGACAGATACACAGTGATATATCCTGCAGATTATTACACCACTGACCTCTCTGCAGAGCATCGCTCCTCCACCTCCTGACAGATACATAGTGATATATCCTGCAGATTATTACACCACTGACCTCTCTGCAGAGCATCGCTCCTCCACCTCCTGACAGATACATAGTGATATATCCTGCAGATTATTACACCGCTGACCTCTCTGCAGAGCATCGCTCCTCCACCTCCTGCAGATTATTACACCGCTGACCTCTCTGCAGAGCATCGCTCCTCCACCTCCTGCAGATTATTACACCACGGACCTCTCTGCAGAGCATCGCTCCTCCACCTCCTGCAGATTATTACACCACTGACCTCTCTGCAGAGCATCGCTCCTCCACCTCCTGACAGATACATAGTGATATATCCTGCAGATTATTACACCACTGACCTCTCTGCAGAGCATCGCTCCTCCACCTCCTGACAGATACACAGTGATATATCCTGCAGATTATTACACCACTGACCTCTCTGCAGAGCATCGCTCCTCCACCTCCTGACAGATACATAGTGATATATCCTGCAGATTATTACACCACTGACCTCTCTGCAGAGCATCGCTCCTCCACCTCCTGACAGATACATAGTGATATATCCTGCAGATTATTACACCGCTGACCTCTCTGCAGAGCATCGCTCCTCCACCTCCTGCAGATTATTACACCACGGACCTCTCTGCAGAGCATCGCTCCTCCACCTCCTGCAGATTATTACACCACGGACCTCTCTGCAGAGCATCGCTCCTCCACCTCCTGCAGATTATTACACCACGGACCTCTCTGCAGAGCATCGCTCCTCCACCTCCTGACAGATACACAGTGATATATCCTGCAGATTATTACACCACTGACCTCTCTGCAGAGCATCGCTCCTCCACCTCCTGACAGATACATAGTGATATATCCTGCAGATTATTACACCACTGACCTCTCTGCAGAGCATCGCTCCTCCACCTCCTGACAGATACATAGTGATATATCCTGCAGATTATTACACCGCTGACCTCTCTGCAGAGCATCGCTCCTCCACCTCCTGCAGATTATTACACCGCTGACCTCTCTGCAGAGCATCGCTCCTCCACCTCCTGCAGATTATTACACCACGGACCTCTCTGCAGAGCATCGCTCCTCCACCTCCTGCAGATTATTACACCACGGACCTCTCTGCAGAGCGTTGCTGTTTTCTCTTTGTCTTGCAGGAGTCAGGTGGAGAAGCGGAGATGTAACACGGCGACCTGTGTCACGCAGCGCTTGGCCGACTTCTTGGTGAGATCGAGCAACAACCTGGGTCCGATCTACGCGCCTACAAATGTGGGGTCTTTCGCTTATGGTAAACGGGACATTGTGGGTCTTCTACGGCGGGAATCCTTCAAGTATCTCCAGCAATAGCCAATCACGTCGCCCAGGATCTCGTTACTAGAGAAGAGCGATCACCAAACCATAACTTCATTACCGTAATATCTGCTGAGACCCCACAGACAGTCTGTGCCCCCCGACCGCCGCTCCTGGAGGACCAGACCCTGCACAGAGCTCTGACCCCACTCATTGTATGGACATGAGCCCCAAAGTATGTCACCCCCGACCTGTGTAATGTGTCACTGAGGACCCTCGGATCACCAGAAGAGACCACCGACCAACGGAGGCGACGGCACGAAAGAAAGGCATTACTGAGTGTCCATAAATAGCAAAGCCACTATGTACAGAGCGTGTCATCCTGTGCAGCATTATACTCCAGAGCTGCACTCACTACTGCAACATAGCTGCACAGTGACTGCACCAGCAGAATAGTGAGCGCAGCTCTGGAGTATAATACAGGATGTAACTCAGGATCAGTAATGTATGTATGTACATAGTGACTGCACCAACGGAATAGTGAGTGCAGCTCTGGAGTATAATACAGGATGTAACTCAGGATCAGTAATGTAATGTATGTACACAGTGACTGCACCAGCAGAATAGTGAGTGCAGCCCTGGGGTATAATACAGGATGTAACTCAGGATCAGTAATGTAATGTACGTACATAGTGACTGCACCAGCAGAATAGTGAGTGCAGCTCTGGGGTATAATACAGGAGGTAACTCAGGAATAGTAATGTAATGTAAGTACACAGTGACTGCACCAGCAGAATAGTGAGTGCAGCTCTGGGGTATAATACAGGAGGTAACTCAGGATCAGTAATGTAATGTATGTACACAGTGACTGCACCAGCAGAATAGTGAGTGCAGCTCTGGAGTATAATACAGGATGTAACTCAGGATCAGTAATGTAATGTATGTACACAGTGACTGCACCAGCGGAATAGTGAGTGCAGCTCTGGAGTATAATACAGGATGTAACTCAGGATCAGTAATGTAATGTATGTACACAGTGACTGCACCAGCAGAATAGTGAGTGCAGCCCTGGGGTATAATACAGGGTGTAACTCAGGATCAGTAATGTAATGTATGTATACAGTGACTGCACCAGCAGAATAGTGAGTGCAGCTCTGGAGTATAATATAGGATGTAGCTCAGGATCAGTAATGTAATGTATGTACACAGTGACTGCACCAGCAGAATAGTGAGTGCAGCTCTGGAGTATAATACAGGATGTAACTCAGGATCAGTAATGTAATGTATGTACACAGTGACTGCACCAGCAGAATAGTGAGTTAGTGAGTGCAGCTCTGGACTATAATACAGGATGTAACTCCGGATCAGTAATGTAATGTATCTGCACAGTGACTGCACCAGCGGAATAGTGAGTGCAGCTCTGGAGAATAATACAGGAGGTAACTCAGGATCAGTTATGTAATGTATGTACACAGTGACTGCACCAGCAGAATAGTGAGTGCAGCTCTGGAGTATAATACAGGATGTAGCTCAGGATCAGTAATGTAATGTATGTACACAGTGACTGCACCAGCAGAATAGTGAGTGCAGCTCTGGACTATAATACAGGATGTAACTCCGGATCAGTAATGTAATGTATCTGCACAGTGACTGCACCAGCGGAATAGTGAGTGCGGCTCTGGGGTATAATACAGGATGTAACTCAGGATCAGTAATGTAATGTATGTACACAGTGACTGCACCAGCAGAATACTGAGTGCAGCTCTAGAGTATAATACAGGATGTAACTCTGGATTAGTAATGTAATGTATGTACACAGTGACTGCACCAGCAGAATAGTGAGTGCAGCTCTGGAGTATAATACAGGAGGTAACTCAGGATTAGTAATGGAATGTACGTACATAGTGACTGCACCAGCAGAATAGTGAGTGCAGCTCTGGGGTATAATACAGGAGGTAACTCAGGAATAGTAATGGATGTACGTACATAGTGACTGCACCAGCAGAATAGTGAGTGCAGCTCTGGGGTACAATACAGGATGTAACTCAGGATCAGTAATGTAATGTATATACACAGTGACTGCACCAGCAGAATAGTGAGTGCAGCTCTGGGGTATAATACCAGATATAACTCAGGATCAGTAATGTAATGTATGCACACAGTGACTGTACCAGCAGAATAGTGAGTGCGGCTCTGGGGTATAATACAGGATGTAACTCCGGATCAGTAATGTAATGTATATACACAGTGACTGCACCAGCAGAATAGTGAGTGCAGCTCTGGGGTATAATACAGGATGTAACTCAGGATCAGTAATGTAATGTATGCACACAGTGACTGTACCAGCAGAATAGTGAGTGCGGCTCTGGGGTATAATACAGGATGTAACTCCGGATCAGTAATGTAATTTATGTACACAGTGACTGCACCAGCAGAATACTTAGTGCAGCTCTGGAGTATAATACAGGATGTAACTCTGGATCAGTAATGTAATGTATGTACACAGTGACTGCACCAGCAGAATAGTGAGTGCAGCTCTGGAGTATAATACAGGAGGTAACTCAGGATCAGTAATGTAATGTATGTACACAGTGACTGCACCAGCAGAATAGTGAGTGCAGCTTTGGAATATAATACAAGAGGTAACTCAGGATCAGTAATGTAATATATGTACACAGTGACTGCACCAGCAGAATAGTGAGTGCAGCTCTGGGGTATAATACAGGATGTAACTCAGGATCAGTAATGTAATGTATGTACACAGTGACTGCACCAGCAGAATAGTGAGTGCAGCTCTGGGGTATAATACAGGATGTAACTCAGGATCAGTAATGTATGTACACAGTGACTGCATCAGCAGAATAATGAGAGCAGCTCTAAGGTATAATACAGGAGGTAACTCAGGATCAGTAATGTATGTACACAGTGACTGCACCAGCAGAATAGTGAGTGCAGCTCTGAAGTATAATACAGGAGGTAACTCAGGATTAGTAATGGAATGTACGTACATAGTGACTGCATTAGCAGAATAGTGAGTGCCGCTCTGGGGTATAATACAGGATGTAACTCAGGATCAGTAATGTATGTACACAGCGACTGCACCAGCAGAATAGTGAGTGCAGCTCTGGAGTATAATACAGGATGTAACTCAGGATCAGTAATGTAATGTATGTACACAGTGACTGCACCAGCAGAATAGTGAGTGCGGCTCTGGAGTATAATACAGGATGTAACTCAGGATCAGTAATGTAATGTGTGTACACAGTGACTGCACCAGCAGAATAGTGAGTGCAGCTCTGGGGTATAATATAGGATGTAACTCAGGATCAGTAATGTATATGCACAGTGACTGCACCAGCAGAAAACTGAGTGCAACTCTGGAGGATAATACAGGATATATTATGTGAGGCATGTACGGAGAGACTTCACTGTTTATGGAGTATTACTTTCCATGTGACCTGTGCCTTGGGTTTGGTATCTGCAGTGTTGGATGTGTCTTGTGCTTGGAGTGGGGGGAGGGAGGATGATGGCTATGGGGGGTATATTAGATCCGGTGGTGCCCCCCCCCCTCACATTGGACTGCGTCTTCTCTCTCCCCCTCATTTTGCTGAGTTCGGCTTGTAGGATAACGGCCTCAGTGTTTTCTAAAAATATTCTCAATATTGTAAAAACTAGAAGAGTTAAAAAAAAGCAGAAGAATAAACTGGTTGATCGCGGCAAGAACTTTTCTATTTAAATAAAGAATAATAAAAAATATACTAGAACAAGTTGTCTCCGAATACATATCAGAAATCGCTGAAATCCTCTGTGCTGCTGGGACTCTGCTCCTCCCACCCATCAGCTCACTCCAGTCCTGAAATCCTCTGTGCTGCTGGAACTCTGCTCCTCCCACCCATCAGCTCACTCCATTACTGAAATCCTCTGTGCTGCTGGCACTCTGCTCCTCCCACACATCAGCTCACTCCACTCCTGAAATCCTCTGTGCTGCTGGGACTCTGCTCCTCCCACCCATCGACTCACTCCATTACTGAAATACTCTGTGCTGCTGGGACTCTGCTCCTTCCACCCATCGACTCACTCCATTACTGAAATCCTCTGTGCTGCTGGGACTCTGCTCCTCCCACCCATCAGCTCACTCCAGTCCTGAAATCCTCTGTGCTGCTGGGACTCTGCTC
Organism: Ranitomeya variabilis; assembly: GCF_051348905.1. Taxonomy (NCBI): domain Eukaryota; kingdom Metazoa; phylum Chordata; class Amphibia; order Anura; family Dendrobatidae; genus Ranitomeya; species Ranitomeya variabilis. Next base: position 686,572,608 of record NC_135236.1, on the reverse strand, counting down.
CTCCCACCCATCAGCTCACTCCATTACTGAAATCCTCTGTGCTGCTGGGACTCTGCTCCTCCCACCCATCAGCTCACTCCATTACTGAAATCCTCTGTGCTGCTGGGACCCTGCTCCTCCCACCCATCAGCTCACTCCATTACTGAAATCCTCTGTGCTGCTGGGACTCTGCTCCTCCCACACATCAGCTCACTCCATTACTGAAATCCTCTGTGCTGCTGGGACTCTGCTCCTCCCACACATCAGCTCACTCCACTCCTGAAATCCTCTGTGCTGCTGGGACTCTGCTCCTCCAACCATCAGCTCACTCCACTCCTGAAATCCTCTGTGCTGCTGGAACTCTGCTCCTCCCACCCATCAGCTCACTCCATTACTGAAATCCTCTGTGCTGCTGGGACTCTGCTCCTCCCACCCATCAGCTCACTCCACTTCTGAAATCATCTGTGCTGCTGGGACTCTGCTCCTCCCACCCATCAGCTCACTCCACTCCTGAAATCCTCTGTGCTGCTGGGAATCTGCTCCTCCCACACATCAGCTCACTCCATTACTGAAATCCTCTGTGCTGCTGGGAATCTGTTCCTCCCACACATCAGCTCACTCCATTACTGAAATCCTCTGTGCTGCTGGAACTCTGCTCTTCCCACCCATCAGGTCACTCCACTCCTGAAATCCTCTGTGCTGCTGGGACCCTGCTCCTCCCACCCATCAGCTCACTCCATTACTGAAATCCTCTGTGCTGCTGGGACTCTGCTCCTCCCACACATCAGTTCACTCCACTCCTGAAATCCTCTGTGCTGCTGGTACTCTGCTCCTCCCACACATCAGCTCACTCCACTCCTGAAATCCTCTGTGCTGCTGGAACTCTGCTCCTCCCACCCATCAGCTCACTCCAGTCCTGAAATCCTCTGTGCTGCTGGAACTCTGCTCCTCCCACCCATCAGCTCACTCCAGTCCTGAAATCCTCTGTGCTGCTGGGACTCTGCTCCTCCCACCCATCAGCTCACTCCATTACTGAAATCCTCTGTGCTGCTGGGACTCTGCTCCTCCCACACATCAGTTCACTCCACTCCTGAAATCCTCTGTGCTGCTGGTACTCTGCTCCTCCCACACATCAGCTCACTCCACTCCTGAAATCCTCTGTGCTGCTGGAACTCTGCTCCTCCCACCCATCAGCTCACTCCAGTCCTGAAATCCTCTGTGCTGCTGGGACTCTGCTCCTCCCACACATCAGCTCACTCCATTACTGAAATCCTCTGTGCTGCTGGGACTCTGCTCCTCCCACCCATCAGCTCACTCCATTACTGAAATCCTCTGTGCTGCTGGGACTCTGCTCCTCCCACACATCAGCTCACTCCATTACTGAAATCCTCTGTGCTGCTGGGACTCTGCTCCTCCCACCCATCAGCTCACTCCACTCCTGAAACCCTCTGTGCTGCTGGGACTCTGCTCCTCCCACCCATCAGCTCACTCCACTCCTGAAATCCTCTGTGCTGCTGGAACTCTGCTCCTCCCAACCATCAGCTCACTCCATTACTGAAATCCTCTGTGCTGCTGGCACTCTGCTCCTCCCACACATCAGCTCACTCCACTCCTGAAATCCTCTGTGCTGCTGGGACTCTGCTCCTCCCACCCATCGACTCACTCCTTTACTGAAATCCTCTGTGCTGCTGGGACCCTGCTCCTCCCACCCATCAGCTCACTCCATTACTGAAATCCTCTGTGCTGCTGGGACTCTGCTCCTCCCACCCATCAGCTCACTCCATTACTGAAATCCTCTGTGCTGCTGGGACTCTGCTCCTCCCACCCATCAGCTCACTCCACTCCTGAAATCATCTGTGCTGCTGGGACTCTGCTCCTCCCACCCATCAGCTCACTCCACTCCTGAAATCCTCAGTGCTGCTGGGAATCTGCTCCTCCCACACATCAGCTCACACCATTACTGAAATCCTCTGTGCTGCTGGGACTCTGTTCCTCCCACACATCAGCTCACTCCATTACTGAAATCCTCTGTGCTGCTGGAACTCTGCTCTTCCCACCCATCAGGTCACTCCATTACTGAAATCCTCTGTGCTGCTGGGACTCTGCTCCTCCCACACATCAGTTCACTCCACTCCTGAAATCCTCTGTGCTGCTGGGAATCTGCTTCTTCCACCCATCAGCTCACTCCATTACTGAAATCCTCTGTGCTGCTGGGACTCTGCTCCTCCCACACATCAGCTCACTCCACTACTGAAATCCTCTGTGCTGCTGGGACCCTGCTCCTCCCACACATCAGCTCACTCCATTACTGAAATCCTCTGTGCTGCAGGGACTCTGCTCCTCCCACCCATCAGCTCACTCCACTCCTAAAATCCTCTGTGCTGCTGGAACTCTGCTCTTCCCACCCATCAGGTCACTCCACTCCTGAAATCCTCTGTGCTGCTGGGACCCTGCTCCTCCCACCCATCAGCTCACTCCACTACTGAAATCCTCTGTGCTGCTGGGACCCTGCTCCTCCCACACATCAGCTCACTCCACTACTGAAATCCTCTGTGCTGCTGGGACCCTGCTCCTCCCACACATCAGCTCACTCCATTACTGAAATCCTCTGTGCTGCTGGGACTCTGCTCCTCCCACACATCAGCTCACTCCACTCCTGAAATCTTCTGTGCTGCTGGGACTCTGCTCCTCCCACACATCAGTTCACTCCACTCCTGAAATCCTCTGTGCTGCTGGGAATCTGCTCCTCCCACACATCAGCTCACTCCATTACTGAAACCTCTGTGCTGCAAGGACTCTGCTCCTCCCACCCATCAGCTCACTCCACTCCTAAAATCCTCTGTGGTGCTGGGACTCTGTTCCTCCCACACATCAGCTCACTCCATTACTGAAATCCTCTGTGCTGCTGGGACCCTGCTCCTCCCACACATCAGCTCACTTCATTACTGAAATTCTCTGTGCTGTTGGAACTCTGCTCCTCCCACCCATCAGCTCACTCCACTCCTAAAATCCTCTGTGCTGCTGGGAATCTGCTCCTCCCACACATCAGCTCACTCCATTACTGAAATCCTCTGTGCTGCTGTAACTCTGCTCCTCCCACCCATCAGGTCACTCCACTCCTGAAATCCTCTGTGCAGCTGGGACCCTGCTCTTCCCACTCATCAGCTCACTCCATTACTGAAATCCTCTGTGCTGCTGGGACTCTGCTCCTCCCACACATCAGCTAACTTCATTACTGAAATCCTCTGTGCTGCTGGAACTCTGCTCCTCCCACCCATCAGCTCACTCCATTACTGAAATCCTCTGTGCTGCTGGAACCCTCCTCCTCCCACCCATCAGCTCACTCCATTACTGAAATCCTCTGTGCTGCTGGGACCCTGCTCCTCCCACCCATCAGCTCACTCCTTTACTGAAATCCTCTGTGCTGCTGGGACTCTGCTCCTCCCACACATCAGCTCACTCCATTACTGAAATCCTTTGTGCTGCTGGAACTCTGCTCCTTCCACCCATCAGCTCACTCAATTACTGAAATCCTCTGAGCTGCTGGGACTCTGCTCCTCCCACCCATCAGCTCACTCCACTCCTGAAATCCTCTGTGCTGCTGGGAATCTGCTCCTCCCACAAATCAGCTCACTCCATTACTGAAATCCTCTGTGCTGCTGGGACCCTGCTCCTCCCACACATCAGCTCACTCCACTCCTGAAATCCTCTGTGCTGCTGGGACTCTGCTCCTCCCACACATCAGCTCACTCCACTCCTGAAATCCTCTGTGCTGCTGGGACACTGCTCCTCCCACCCATCAGCTCACTCCTTTACTGAAATCCTCTGTGCTGCTGGGACACTGCTCCTCCCACACATCAACTCACTCCATTACTGAAATCCTCTGTGCTGCTGGGACCCTGCTCCTCCCACACATCAGCTCACTCCACTCCTGAAATCCTCTGTGCTGCTGGGACTCTGCTCCTCCCACACATCAGCTCACTCCACTCCTGAAATCCTCTGTGCTGCTGGGACTCTGCTCCTCCCACACATCAGCTCACTCCATTACTGAAATCCTCTGTGCTGCTGGGACACTGCTCCTCCCACACATCAGCTCACTCCATTACTGAAATCCTCTGTGCTGCTGGTACCCTGCTCCTCCCACCCATCAGCTCACTCCACTCCTAAAATCCTCTGTGCTGCTGGGACTCTGTTCCTCCCACACATCAGCTCACTCCATTACTGAAATCCTCTGTGCTGCTGGGACCCTGCTCCTCCCACACATCAGCTCACTCCATTACTGAAATCCTCTGTGCTGCTGGGACACTGCTCCTCCCACACATCAGCTCACTCCATTACTGAAATCCTCTGTGCTGCTGGGACTCTGCTCCTCCCACACATCAGCTCACTCCTTTACTGAAATCCTCTGTGCTGCTGGGACCCTGCTCCTCCCACACATCAGCTCACTCCATTACTGAAATTCTCTGTGCTGTTGGAACTCTGCTCCTCCCACCCATCAGCTCACTCCACTCCTAAAATCCTCTGTGCTGCTGGGAATCTGCTCCTCCCACACATCAGCTCACTCCATTACTGAAATCCTCTATGCTGCTGTAACTCTGCTCCTCCCACCCATCAGGTCACTCCACTCCTGAAATCCTCTGTGCAGCTGGGACCCTGCTCTTCCCACCCATCAGCTCACTCCATTACTGAAATCCTCTGTGCTGCTGGGACTCTGCTCCTCCCACACATCAGCTAACTTCATTACTGAAATCCTCTGTGCTGCTGGGACTCTGCTCCTCCCACCCATCAGCTCACTCCATTACTGAAATCCTCTGTGCTGCTGGAACCCTCCTCCTCCCACCCATCAGCTCACTCCATTACTGAAATCCTCTGTGCTGCTGGGACCCTGCTCCTCCCAACCAGCAGCTCACTCCATTACTAAAATCCTCTGTGCTGCTGGAACTCTGCTCCTTCCATCCATCAGCTCACTCCTTTACTGAAATCCTCTGTGCTGCTGGGACTCTGCTCCTCCCACACATCAGCTCACTCCATTACTGAAATCCTTTGTGCTGCTGGAACTCTGCTCCTTCCACCCATTAGCTCACTCCACTCCTGAAATCCTCTGTGCTGCTGGGACTCTGCTCCTCCCACACATCAGCTCACTCCATTACTGAAATCCTCTGTGCTGCTGGGACTCTGCTCCTCCCACCCATCAGCTCACTCCACTCCTGAAATCCTCTGTGCTGCTGGGAATCTGCTCCTCCCACAAATCAGCTCACTCCATTACTGAAATCCTCTGTGCTGCTGGGACTCTGCTCCTCCCACAAATCAGCTCACTCCATTACTTAAATCCTCTGTGCTGCTGGGACCCTGCTCCTCCCACACATCAGCTCACTCCACTCCTGAAATCCTCTGTGCTGCTGGGACTCTGCTCCTCCCACACATCAGCTCACTCCACTCCTGAAATCGTCTGTGCTGCTGGGACACTGCTCCTCCCACCCATCAGCTCACTCCACTCCTGAAATCCTCTGTGCTGCTGGGACTCTGCTCCTCCCACACATCAGCTCACTCCATTACTGAAATCCTCTGTGCTGCTGCGACTCTGCTCCTCCCACCCATCGACTCACTCCATTACTGAAATCCTCTGTGCTGCTGGGACCGTGCTCCTCCCACCCATCAGCTCACTCCACTCCTGAAATCCTCTGTGCTGCTGGGACTCTGTTCCTCCCACACATCAGCTCACTCCTTTACTGAAATCCTCTGTGCTGCTGGGACCCTGCTCCTCCCACCCATCAGCTCACTCCATTACTGAAATCCTCTGTGCTGCTGGGACTCTGCTCCTCCCACCCATCAGCTCACTCCACTCCTGAAATCCTCTGTGCTGCTGGGAATCTGCTCCTCCCACCCATCAGCTCACTCCATTACTGAAATCCTCTGTGCTGCTGGTACCCTGCTCCTCCCACCCATTAGCTCACTCCATTACTGAAATCCTCTGTGCTACTGGGACCCTGCTCCTCCCACCCATCAGCTCACTCAATTACTGAAATCCTCTGTGCTGCTGGGACTCTGCTCCTCCCACATATCAGCTCACTCCATTACTGAAATCCTCTGTGCTGCTGGGAATCTGCTCCTCCCACACATCAGCTCACTCCACTCCTGAAATCCTCTGTGCTGCTGGGACCCTGCTCCTCCCACCCATCAGCTCACTCCACTCCTGAAATCCTCTGTGCTGCTGGGACTCTGCTCCTCCCACACATCAGCTCACTCCATTACTGAAATCCTCTGTGCTGCTGGGACTCTGCTCTTCCCACACATCAGCTCACTCCATTACTGAAATCCTCTGTGCTGCTGGGACTCTGCTCTTCCCACACATCAGCTCACTCCATTACTGAAATCCTCTGTGCTGCTGGGACTCTGCTCCTCCCACACATCAGCTCACTCCAGTCCCGAAATCCTCTGTGCTGCTGGGACCCTGCTCCTCCCATTCATCAGCTCACTCCACTCCTGAAATCCTCTGTGCTGCTGGGACCCTGCTCCTCCCACCCATCAGCTCACTCCATTACTGAAATCCTCTGTGCTGCTGGGACTCTGCTCTTCCCACACATCAGCTCACTCCATTACTGAAATCCTCTGTGCTGCTGGGACTCTGCTCCTCCCACACATCAGCTCACTCCAGTCCCGAAATCCTCTGTGCTGCTGGGACCCTGCTCCTCCCATTCATCAGCTCACTCCACTCCTGAAATCATCTGTGCTGCTGGGACTCTGCTCCTCCCACACATCAGCTCACTCCATTACTGAAATCCTCTGTGCTGCTGGGACCCTGCTCCTCCCACACATCAGCTCACTCCACTACTGAAATCCTCTGTGCTGCTGGGACTCTGCTCCTCCCACACATCAGCTCACTCCAGTCCTGAAATCCTCTGTGCTGCTGGGACTCTGCTCTTCCCACACATCAGCTCACTCCATTACTGAAATCCTCTGTGCTGCTGGGACTCTGCTCCTCCCACACATCAGCTCACTCCACTCCTGAAATCCTCTGTGCTGCTGGGACTCTGCTCCTCCCACACATCAGCTCACTCCACTCCTGAAATCCTCTGTGCTGCTGGGACTCTGTTCCTCCCACACATCAGCTCACTCCATTACTGAAATCCTCTGTGCTGCTGGTACCCTGCTCCTCCCACCCATCAGCTCACTCCACTCCTAAAATCCTCTGTGCTGCTGGGACTCTGTTCCTCCCACACATCAGCTCACTCCAGTCCTGAAATCCTCTGTGCTGCTGGGAATCTGCTCCTCCCACCCATCAGCTCACTCCATTACTGAAATCCTCTGTGCTGCTGGGACTCTGTTCCTCCCACACATCAGCTCACTCCAGTCCTGAAATCCTCTGTGCTGCTGGGACTCTGCTCTTCCCACACATCAGCTCACTCCATTACTGAAATCCTCTGTGCTGCTGGGACTCTGTTCCTCCCACACATCAGCTCACTCCATTACTGAAATCCTCTGTGCTGCTGGGACTCTGCTCCTCCTTTTCATCAGCTCACTCCATTACTGAAATCCTCTGTGCTGCTGGGACCCTGCTCCTCCCACCCATCAGCTCACTCCATTACTGAAATCCTCTGTGCTGCTGGGACCCTGCTCCTCCCACACATCAGCTCACTCCACTACTGAAATCCTCTCTGCTGCTGGGACTCTGCTCCTCCCACACATCAGCTCACTCCAGTCCTGAAATCCTCTGTGCTGCTGGGACTCTGCTCCTCCCATTCATCAGCTCCCTCCAGCTCATCCTTCTCCACCCAGTAGGAATGTCTATGGACATGTGCAGGGAACAGACAGGAGCTGTGAGCTCAGATTGCTGGGAGCTCTGGAGCCTGCAGTCCGCCTCCTCACAGCAGTGCCGTAAAGCGAGACTTTTGTTACTGAAATGATCTACAGATCTTTCCAGGAGCAGAATTCTCGAGGTGTGCGCAGGCATAGAGGACGGCTCTGCCCAGCCACCACTTACTGTGACTGGTATAAGACAACAATCAGGTGGATCATCAGCCTCGGTCTGAGAATAGGTTGCAGGGCACGGACTGGCCCCAGCTCTCCCCAGCATGCTGGCTGCACAGAAATATATGAAGCCGTCAAGCAAGTCTGTGCAATTACTGAGAGATCAGGTTACAGCTGCATGTAAGAAAAATCAAGAGTTAAAAGTTACAGCAAAATGTATTTCCAAGAGAAGTTCTCATGGCAGGACAAGAGCATGATGGAAGGTTTGTATCATCACACACCTGATCCTGGGATAGAGATGGAGGGGACGGCCACCTCGGATTTACACGTTCTAGAACGGAGAGGACGGTTTCATCAGAACCAAAATAAGAGATTGCTTAAAAAAAGAAGAGCTGCCGTGAGAATCTTATTTCGAGGGAAGGGGAGGTGTTGTGAATTTGGATTCTGGGCTCCCCCGGTGGCTACTGGTGGAATTGAACTGGTGTTTTCATCTTCTCTGTTCACCTGTTCCCATCAAGATGTGGGAGTCGCTATATAACCTTGCTGCTCTGTTAGTTGCTTGCCGGTCAACAATGTTATCAGAAGCCTCTCTGTGCTTGTTCCTGCTCCTAGACAACTACTAGATAAGTTGGACTCTTGTCCATGTTTGTTTTTGCATTTTTGTTCCAGTTCACAGCTGTAGTTTCGTTACTGTGTCTGGAAAGCTCTTGTGAACAGGAATTGCCACTCTGGTGTTATGAGTTAATGCCAGAGTTTTAAAGTAATTTCTGGATGGTGTTTTGATAGGGTTTTCAGCTGACCATGAAAGTGTCCTTTCTGTCTTCTGCTATGTAGTAAGTGGACCTCAAATTTGCTAAACCTATTTTCATACTACGTTTGTTATTTCATCTTAATTCACCGCCAATACATGTGGGGGGCCTCTGTCTCCTTTCGGGGTATTTCTCTAGAGGTGAGCTAGGACTAATATTTTCCTCTGCTAGCATTATTTAGTCCTCCGGCTGGTGCTGGGCATCTAGAATCAACGTAGGCATGCTACCCGGCCACTGCTAGTTGTGCGTTAGGTTTAGTTCATGGTCAGCTCAGTTCCCATCTTCCAAGAGCTAGTTCCTATATATGCTGATGCTATGTTCTCTTGCCATTGAGAACATGACAGTTTGACCGGCCCACTAAAGGGTTAAAATCCTTGGCTGAGAAAGGAGAGAAATAAGAAGTCTGCTGAGAATTTTTATTTTTTTTTCTCCTTCTAATCTTTGAATGGCTCTGTGTCCACCTGTTTGTAATGGATCTTCAGAGTGTAACTGCAGGTTTGAATAATCTCGCCACGAAGGTACAAAATTTGCAAGACTTTGTTTGTCATGCACCTGTATCTGAGCCGAGAATTCCTTTGCCGGAATTTTTCTCGGGGAATAGATCTGGGTTTCAGAATTTTCGAAATAATTGCAAATTATTTTTGTCCCTGAAATTTTGCTCTGCCGGAGACCCTGCACAGCAGGTCAGGATTGTGATTTCCTTGCTCCGGGGCGACCCTCAAGACTGGGCTTTTTCATTGACACCAGGGGATCCTGCGTTGCTCAATGTGGATGCGTTTTTTCTGGCCTTGGGGTTGCTTTATGACGAACCTCATTTGGAGCTTCAGGCAGAAAAAACTTTGATGTCCCTATCTCAGGGGCAAGATGAAGCGGAAATTTACTGTCAAAGATTCCGTAAATGGTCTGTGCTTACTCAGTGGAATGAGTGCGCCCTGGCGGCGACTTTCAGAGAGGGTCTCTCTGATGCCATTAAGGATGTTATGGTGGGGTTCCCTGTGCCTGCGGGTCTGAATGAGTCCATGACAATGGCTATTCAGATCGATAGTCGTTTGCGGGAGCGCAAACCAGTGCACCATCTGGCGGTGTCCACTGAGAAGTCGCCAGAGAGTATGCAGTGTGATAGAATTCTGTCCCGAAGCGAGCGGCAGAATTTTAGACGGAAAAATGGGTTGTGTTTCTATTGTGGTGATTCTACTCATGTTATATCAGCATGCTCTAAGCGCACTAAAAAGCTTGATAAATCTGTTTCCATTTGCACCTTACCGTCTAAGTTTATTCTATCTGTGACCTTGATTTGCTCTTTGTCATCTATTACCACGGACGCCTATGTCGACTCTGGCGCCGCTTTGAGTCTTATGGATTGGTCCTTTGCCAAACGCTGTGGGTATGATTTAGAGCCTTTGGAGACTCTTATTCCTCTGAAGGGGATTGACTCCACCCCATTGGCTAATAATAAACCACAATACTGGACACAAGTAACTATGCGTATTAATCCGGATCACCAGGAGATTATTCGCTTTCTGGTGCTGTATAATCTACATGATGATTTGGTGCTAGGATTGCCTTGGCTGCAATCTCACAACCCAGTCCTCGACTGGAGAGCTATGTCTGTGTTGAGCTGGGGATGTAAGGGGGCTCATGGGGATGTACCTGTGGTTTCCATTTCATCATCTATTCCCTCTGAAATTCCTGAGTTCCTGTCTGACTATCGTGACGTCTTTGAAGAATCCAAGCTTGGTTCATTACCTCCGCACCGAGAGTGCGATTGTGCCATAGATTTAATCCCGGGTAGTAAATACCCAAAGGGTCGTTTATTTAATCTGTCTGTGCCTGAACATGCTGCTATGCGAGAATATATAAAGGAGTCCTTGGAAAAGGGACATATTCGTCCATTGTCATCTCCCTTAGGAGCCGGTTTTTTCTTTGTGTCAAAAAAAGACGGCTCTTTGAGACCATGTATCGATTATCGGCTTTTGAATAAAATCACTGTAAAATATCAATACCCATTGCCGTTGCTGACTGATTTGTTTGCTCGCATAAAGGGGGCCAAGTGGTTCTCTAAGATTGACCTTCGTGGGGCGTATAATTTGGTGCGAATCAGGCAGGGGGATGAGTGGAAAACCGCATTTAATACGCCCGAGGGCCACTTTGAGTATTTAGTGATGCCTTTTGGTCTTTCAAATGCTCCGTCAGTTTTCCAGTCCTTTATGCATGATATTTTTCGCGATTATTTGGATAAATTTATGATTGTGTATCTGGATGATATTCTGATTTTTTCGGATGACTGGGACTCTCATGTCCAGCAAGTCAGGAGGGTTTTCCAGGTTTTGCGGTCTAATTCTTTGTGTGTGAAGGGTTCTAAGTGTGTTTTTGGGGTACAGAGGATTTCCTTTTTGGGATATATTTTTTCTCCCTCTTCCATTGAAATGGATCCTGTCAAGGTTCAAGCTATTTGTGATTGGACGCAGCCCTCTTCTCTTAAGAGTCTTCAGAAATTTTTGGGCTTTGCTAACTTTTATCGTCGATTTATTGCTGGTTTTTCGGATATTGCTAAGCCATTGACCGATTTGACTAAGAAGGGTGCTGATGTTGCTGATTGGTCCCCTGACGCTGTGGAGGCCTTTCGGGAGCTTAAGCGCCGTTTTTCCTCTGCCCCTGTGTTGCGTCAGCCTGATGTTGCTCTACCTTTTCAGGTTGAGGTCGACGCTTCTGAGATCGGAGCTGGGGCAGTGTTGTCGCAGAAAAGTTCTGACTGCTCCGTGATGAGGCCTTGTGCCTTCTTTTCCCGTAAATTTTCGCCCGCTGAGCGGAATTATGATGTTGGGAATCGGGAGCTTTTGGCCATGAAGTGGGCTTTTGAGGAGTGGCGCCATTGGCTTGAGGGGGCCAGACATCAGGTGGTGGTATTGACTGACCACAAAAACTTGATTTATCTTGAGACCGCCAGGCGCCTGAATCCTAGACAGGCGCGCTGGTCATTATTTTTCTCTCGGTTTAATTTTGTGGTGTCATACCTACCGGGTTCTAAGAATGTTAAGGCAGATGCCCTTTCTAGGAGTTTTGAGCCTGACTCGCCTGGTAACTCTGAGCCCACAGGTATCCTTAAGGATGGAGTGGTATTGTCAGCCGTTTCTCCAGACCTGCGGCGGGCCTTGCAGGAGTTTCAGGCGGATAGACCGGATCGTTGCCCACCTGATAAACTGTTTGTTCCTGATGATTGGACCAGTAGAGTCATCTCTGAGGTTCATTCTTCTGCGTTGGCAGGTCATCCTGGCATTTTTGGTACCAGGGATTTGGTGGCAAGGTCCTTCTGGTGGCCTTCCCTGTCACGAGATGTGCGAGGCTTTGTGCAGTCTTGTGACGTTTGTGCTCGGGCCAAGCCTTGTTGCTCTCGGGCTAGTGGATTATTGTTGCCCTTGCCTATTCCTAAGAGGCCTTGGACGCACATCTCGATGGATTTTATTTCAGATCTGCCTGTTTCTCAGAAGATGTCTGTCATCTGGGTGGTGTGTGACCGTTTCTCTAAGATGGTCCATTTGGTTCCTCTGCCCAAGTTGCCTTCTTCTTCCGAGTTGGTTCCTCTGTTTTTTCAAAATGTTGTTCGTTTGCATGGTATTCCTGAGAATATCATTTCTGACAGAGGGACCCAATTCGTGTCTAGATTTTGGCGGGCATTCTGTGCTAGGATGGGCATAGATTTATCTTTTTCGTCCGCTTTCCATCCTCAGACGAATGGCCAGACCGAGCGGACTAATCAGACCCTGGAGACATATCTGAGGTGTTTTGTGTCTGCTGACCAGGATGATTGGGTTGCTTTTTTGCCATTGGCAGAGTTCGCTCTCAATAATCGGGCCAGCTCTGCCACTTTGGTGTCCCCGTTTTTCTGTAATTCGGGGTTTCATCCTCGATTTTCCTCTGGTCAGGTGGAATCTTCGGATTGTCCTGGAGTGGATGCTGTGGTGGAGAGATTGCATCAGATCTGGGGGCAGGTGGTGGACAATTTGAGGTTGTCCCAGGAGAAGACTCAGCTTTTTGCCAACCGCCACCGTCGTGTTGGTCCTCGGCTTTGTGTTGGGGATTTGGTGTGGTTGTCTTCTCGTTTTGTCCCTATGAGGGTCTCTTCTCCTAAGTTTAAGCCTCGGTTCATCGGCCCATATAAGATATTGGAGATTCTTAACCCTGTTTCCTTCCGTTTGGACCTCCCTGCATCCTTTTCTATTCATAACGTTTTTCATCGGTCATTATTGCGCAGGTATGAGGTACCGGTTGTGCCTTCCGTTGAGCCTCCTGCTCCGGTGTTGGTTGAGGGTGAGTTGGAGTACGTTGTGGAGAAAATCTTAGACTCTCGTGTTTCCAGACGGAGACTCCAGTATCTGGTCAAGTGGAAGGGATACGGCCAGGAGGATAATTATTGGGTGAATGCATCTGATGTTCATGCCTCTGATCTGGTTCGTGCCTTTCATAGGGCCCATCCTGATCGCCCTGGTGGTTCTGGTGAGGGTTCGGTGCCCCCTCCTTGAGGGGGGGGTACTGTTGTGAATTTGGATTCTGGGCTCCCCCGGTGGCTACTGGTGGAATTGAACTGGTGTTTTCATCTTCTCTGTTCACCTGTTCCCATCAAGATGTGGGAGTCGCTATATAACCTTGCTGCTCTGTTAGTTGCTTGCCGGTCAACAATGTTATCAGAAGCCTCTCTGTGCTTGTTCCTGCTCCTAGACAACTACTAGATAAGTTGGACTCTTGTCCATGTTTGTTTTTGCATTTTTGTTCCAGTTCACAGCTGTAGTTTCGTTACTGTGTCTGGAAAGCTCTTGTGAACAGGAATTGCCACTCTGGTGTTATGAGTTAATGCCAGAGTTTTAAAGTAATTTCTGGATGGTGTTTTGATAGGGTTTTCAGCTGACCATGAAAGTGTCCTTTCTGTCTTCTGCTATGTAGTAAGTGGACCTCAAATTTGCTAAACCTATTTTCATACTACGTTTGTTATTTCATCTTAATTCACCGCCAATACATGTGGGGGGCCTCTGTCTCCTTTCGGGGTATTTCTCTAGAGGTGAGCTAGGACTAATATTTTCCTCTGCTAGCATTATTTAGTCCTCCGGCTGGTGCTGGGCATCTAGAATCAACGTAGGCATGCTACCCGGCCACTGCTAGTTGTGCGTTAGGTTTAGTTCATGGTCAGCTCAGTTCCCATCTTCCAAGAGCTAGTTCCTATATATGCTGATGCTATGTTCTCTTGCCATTGAGAACATGACAGGGAGGCTAATCATGGGAACTAGTTTCAGTCCATTGTCTGCGTGAGAAGACTATAGGAATTAATAACTCCGTGTGCACGTTACAGTAACGAGTAGAGTTGAGCGACTTTTACTTTTTTAGGATCGAGTCGGGTTTTGCAAAACCCGACTTTGTCAAAAGTCGGGTTGGGTGAAATCGGCCGATTATTGCAAAAAGTCGGGGGCCGACTGAAACACGAAACCCAATGCAAGTCAATAGGGAAGCAAAGTCGGCAGTGAGTGGAGGACAGGAAAACACCTACAGTGCCCATTTTAATGCCAAAAAACATCAATTCTTATTACTTAAGCTTGTCAATCTTAATTTACTTTATAATAATAGTTAGGCATTGAAAACTGGGGGTCATTTGGCTAAAGTTGTTGGGGGGGTAGGGCTGGCTCAAGATTTTCGTGGGCCCAGGAAACGCGGAATACGTCACGGCGGTGGAGCCGGGAGAGGTAAGTATTTCAACTTTGCAAGGGCTGTGATCCTGAGCAAGCAGGGGGGGCCCACTCGTTGGCACTGGCACAGGGCCCCTCATAGTACGGCGCCTCCCATTGGCAGAGACACTTTTGCGTACAATGAGGGGCCCTGTGCCAGTGACGTCGCCAACAAGTATGCCCCCCCACCTGATTAAAGAACCTGCACTTTCATCTGTGCCTTCCTGTTTGTCCCCGTGTAAGGTGGTATAGTATGCGGGAAGGGGAACCAGACTTTCAGCAGGATCAGATTTTGGCTGTGTAGAGTGCAAGGAGAATGTACTGGTCTGTGTCAATGTACCAGCAGACTCATCTAGCAGTGGCTGGGTGTCACGACTCACACCGTGACTGTCACCAGTTGTCACGATCCCTTAGCCGCTGCCACCAATTGGTCACGAAATCCACAGGGATTCCTGACCACTGTCACCAATATGTCACGGATTGGGGTGACTTTAGACCAACAGACGGCTATCACATGTGCAGGGGGGCTTATCTTAGTTATCCCTCCACTGCCACAATGTGATGAAAAAACACACACAAGGCTAGGGACCTCTTAGTTTACAGCAGGGGCTTATTTTAGGTATCCCACTGCTCTTCAATATACCACGAACTGCAGGGATTTTTGTGTATCCCGCTTACAGTTCCACTTAAACCTTGCAGCTCTCTGGCGCCCCCCTTTCTGTCAGGTCAGGTTAGGTACTGCACCTAGGGTAATTAGTCGCCAGAAAGGCTGCCTGCTATGTACTGGCTATTGGGCACGCTGCAGCGACGCGATAAACTACTCCCGCTCAGGCAGGAACAATAATTATCAAGCCGCAATCGCTACAACACCCAAAGGCCTGCACACGGTAGTGCCGCCACCAGCTTCGATTACACGGGTCCGAAGCTAACCCAAAACAGTAGCGTAATTCCTTTCAGAGACTTAGGGTACGTTTTTAGAGCATGGAGAAAGAACTGGCATGAAATAATATACCCCACAAAATGTAGGCAGTGCTTTATCAAAATATTTTACAAAGATGTTACAAAAGAGACAATTGCAAATATGTACAAGGTAATTATAAAAAAAATAGGGAATAACATGAAAAATAACACTTACAGTTGTTCAAAGCATTGCAGGCAACAGGCTAGGGGAACTTTCCATCTATCCCAGTGCATCAGGGCGTGCGCTCTGGGCTCTTCAGGTAAAAACTCAAATCTGCCTCCTGAAAGTCTGCCAGCAACTTAAAACCTACAGTCTGTGACCTCACAGAAAGGGCTGGCTTTTCCAACCCCTCCTACCTCGTCAGTGTTACTCACTGTGCATTAAATATATCTGATGCCCGTAACTTCGCTCCAGAACATGTCATAGTCATATCAAACCCAGCATTCATCTCGGATTAACGTGAGCATTCTAATGAGATCAAATATGTCCTATCTGGGATACATATTTACAGAGAAATCCCTACTTCTTCACCTGATGGAGTTAAAAGCTCATGTTTAGAGTGATGGGTAGATCCTTCGATGGAGATTACAAATATATGTTTTCGTGGTCTTAACTTAAACGATTTGCCTAATATCTTCCAAAAACAGAACAAAAGACTTTCAAGATTCTAGAAGTTTCTAATCCAGTTAAAGCTGGGCACTTTCCACTACAGGAAATGCCGGTCGTAAATACCTTGGTGCGGGGGATGAGGGCTTGTGAGCTGAAAGTCAGGTATTTGCAGCCACAAGCTGCCGCAGAATCACTCCAAGAAGGGGGGCTTAGCCCACAGCATGCTAGCAAGAGAACTAAACTTATGATATTTCATACCATATCGTGACACTGGGCAATGGGCAGGATGAGGAGAAAACACAGATATAGGCCCAAATAATAAAGTAGGCTAAATGCAGTTCAATTGTGGTAACAGGACTAAACAGGCGGCATTGCTTTGTTCAGTGGAGGAAAACTGTAATGAGTGGCAGACACAGTTAGTAGGCCCAAGTAATAAAGTGGGCCAAATGAAGTTCATAATTGGTAACAGGAGTAAACAGGCGGCACTGCTTTGTTCACTGGAGGAGAACAACAAGCAGCGGCAGACACCGTTAGTAGGCCCAACCAAACAAGTAGGCCAAATGCAGTTTCATAGTTCATATAGGCTGAAAGCCTGAAAATTGAAGCTCAGCTTTGTTCAGTGGAGGAGAAAAGCAAGGAGTGGCAGACACCGTTAGTAGGCCCAACCAAACAAGTAGGCCAAATGCAGTTTAAAATTGGTTACAGGGGTACACAGGTGGCATAGCGTTGTTCAGCGGAGGCCGATTGTAAGGAGTGGCGCAGACAGACTTAGTAGGCCTAAAATAAAAAAGTAGGCTCAATGCAGTTTAAAATTGGTTACAGGGGTACACACGCGGCATAGTGTTGTTCAGCGGAGGTCAACTGTAAGGAGTGGCAGACACAGTTAGTAGGCCAAAATAATAAAGTGAGGTAAATGTCTGCCAAAACAATTTTAAAAAATAAACAGGTGGCATAGCTAGGTACAGGGGTGGGCTCCTCTGCTGAGTAGCAGACAGTGGTAGTTGGCACAAAGTATTAACTGGTCTAAATGTAGGACAGGGCCCCTGTATATTTTTACTATCATCTATCATTTCAACAAATTTGTATTGGCAGTGCCATTGAAGGATTTATCAGCACAGACTACACAGTGGTGGAGCAGGGAGAGGTAAGTATTGCAAGTAGTAGAACACTGTTCGAGCTGGGGGGGGAACACTCTCTCGTGGGCGGCGGTACTGGCACAGGGCCCCTCATATTACGACGGTGTGTCTGACGTTGGGTGTGCACCACCACCGCCAGAGACACTTCATTGTACTATGAGGGACCCTGTGCCAGTGCCATCGCCCAAGAATGGGCACACCCACCTGTCCAGGCAAACGGCACTCGCACGGGTGCTTCCGCCAAGTGGTGACCACGGCCCTGTGGGGGGAGTCAGCCCATTTAGGGAGGTGTAAACATGTCGTATGCTGGACAAACAGCAGCTGCAAATTAAGAGATTGGAACAGTCAGTAACACCAGTCCCAAAACAAGACCTTTTTTCTGGAAAGCTAGGTGTCAGCCGGGAAAGGTGGGGCAAAATAATTAGAAATCCATGATTGGTTCATTTTAATGAAGGTGAGATCATCCACATTTTGGGTAGCCAGACGAGTCCTTTTTTCGGTCAGTATTGAACCAGCAGCACTGAATACTCTTTCTGATAGCTAGCAGCTGGGCAAGCGAGCTCCTGCAATGCATATTCTGCCAATTCAGGCCAGGTGTCTATTTTAGATGCCCAGTAGTGTTGAGCATTCCGATACCGCAAGTATCGGGTATCGGCCGATACTTGCGGGTATCGGAATTCCGATACCGAGATCCGATACTTTTGTGGTATCGGGTATCGGTATCGAAACAACATTAATGTGTAAAATAAAGAATTAAAATAAAAAATATTGCTATACTCACCTCTCCGACGCAGCCTGGACCTCACCGAGGGAACCGGCAGCGTTCTTTGCTTAAAATGCGCGCGTTTACTTCCTTCCGTGACGTCACGGCTTGTGATTGGTCGCGTGCCGCCCATGTGGCCGCGACGCGACCAATCACAGCAAGCCGTGACGTAATTTTAAAATGCGAGCGTTTCCTGCCTCCCGTGACGTCACGGCTTGTGATTGGTCGCGTCGCCCATGTGACCGCGACGCGACCAATCACAGCAAGCCGTGACGTAATTTTCAGGTCCTCAATGCCTAATTCTAGGCATTCAGGATTTTAAAATTACGTTTCGGCTTGTGATTGGTCGCGGCGCGGTCACATGGGCGACGCGACCAATCACAAGCCGTGACGTCACGGGAGGCAGGAAACGCTCGCATTTTAAAATTACGTCACGGCTTGTGATTGGTCGCGTGCCGCCCATGTGACCGTGACGCGACCAATCACAGCAAGCCGTGACGTAATTTCAGGTCCTGAATGCCTAATTCTAGGCATTCAGGATTTTAAAATTACATTCCGGCTTGTGATTGGTCGCGTCGCGGTCACATGGGCGGCACGCGACCAATCACAAGCCGTGACGTCACGGAAGGAAGTAAACGCGCGCATTTTAAGCAAAGAACGCTGCCGGTTCCCTCAGTAAGGTCCAGGCTGCGTCGGAGAGGTGAGTATAGCAATATTTTTTATTTTAATTCTTTATTTTACACATTAATATGGATCCCAGGGCCTGAAGGACAGTTTCCTCTCCTTCAGACCCTGGGAACCATCAGGGATACCGTCCGATACTTGAGTCCCATTGACTTGTATTGGTATCGGGTATCGGTATCGGATTAGATCCGATACTTTGAAAGTATCGGCCGATACTTTCCGATACCGATACTTTCAAGTATCGGACGGTATCGCTCAACACTGATGCCCAGTAATCAAAGGGGAATGACGGTTGAGGGAGAACATCGATAATGGAGGAAAAATAGTTAGTAACCTGTTGTGAAATTGGATTCTGGGCTCCCCCCGTGGCCACTTGTGGAATTAACTTGTGTGCATCATCCCCTCTGTTCACCTGCTCCTATCAGGATGTGGGAGTCGCTATATAACCTTGCTCCTCTGTCAGTTTCATGCCGGTCAACAATGTAATCAGAAGCCTTTCTGTGCATGTTCCTGCTACCAGACAACTCCCAGCTAAGTTGGACTTTTGTCCTTGTGTGTTTTTGCATTTTGTTCCTGTTCACAGCTGCTGTTTCGTTACTGTGTCTGGAAAGCTCTTGTGATCGGAAATTGCCACTCTGGTGTTATGAGTTAATGCTAGAGTCTTAAAGTAATTTCTGGATGGTGTTTTGATAGGGTTTTCTGCTGACCATGAAAGTGCCCTTTCTGTCTTCCTGCTATCTAGTAAGCGGACCTCGATTTTGCTAAACCTATTTTCATACTACGTTTGTCATTTCATCTAAAATCACCGCCAATATATGTGGGGGCCTCTGTCTGCCTTTTGGGGAAATTTCTCTAGAGGTGAGCCAGGACTGTCTTTTCCTCTGCTAGGATTAGGTAGTTCTCCGGCTGGCGCTGGGCATCTAGGGATAAAAAACGTAGGCATGCTACCCGGCCACTTCTAGTTGTGCGGCAGGTTTAGTTCATGGTCAGTATAGTTTCCATCTTCCAAGAGCTAGTTCTCATATATGCTGGGCTATGTTCTCTCGCCATTGAGAATCATGACAGTTTGACCGGCCCAAAAAAGGGTTAAATTACTGGCTGAGAAAGGAGAGAAAAAAGAAGTCTGCTACAATTTTTTTTTTTTCCTCTAGTTCTGAGTGTGCTCTTAATTGAATCACTTGCTAGTCTGCCTATACTGCAGCCTTCCTCCATTTTTCTCCTTCTAATCCTTGAATGGCTCTGTGTTCACCTGTTTCAAATGGATCTTCAGAGTGTAGCTACAGGTTTGAATAATCTCGCCACAAAGGTACAAAATTTGCAAGATTTTGTTGTTCATGCACCTATGTCTGAGCCTAGAATTCCTTTGCCTGAATTCTTCTCGGGGAATAGATCTCACTTTCAAAATTTTAAAAATAATTGCAAATTGTTTTTGTCCCTGAAGTCTCGCTCTGCCGGAGACCCTGCACAGCAGGTCAGGATTGTAATTTCCTTGCTCCGGGGCGACCCTCAAGACTGGGCTTTTGCATTGGCACCAGGGGATCCTGCGTTGCTCAATGTGGATGCGTTTTTTCTGGCCTTGGGGTTGCTTTATGAGGAACCTCATTTAGAGCTTCAGGCGGAAAAGGCCTTGATGTCCTTGTCTCAGGGGCAAGATGAAGCTGAAATATACTGCCAAAAATTCCGCAAATGGTCTGTGCTTACTCAGTGGAATGAGTGCGCCCTGGCGGCGATTTTCAGAGAAGGTCTCTCTGATGCCATTAAGGATGTTATGGTGGGGTTCCCTGTGCCTGCGGGTCTGAATGAGTCCATGACGATGGCTATTCAGATCGATAGGCGTCTGCGGGAGCGCAAACCTGTGCACCATTTGGCGGTGTCTACTGAGAAAACGCCAGAAAATATGCAATGTGATAGAATTCTGTCCAGAAGCGAGCGGCAGAATTTTAGACGTAAAAATGGGTTGTGCTTCTATTGTGGTGATTCTACTCATGTTATATCAGCATGCTTTAAGCGTACTAAGAAGCCTGACAAGTCTGTTTCAATTAGCACTTTACAGTCTAAGTTTATTCTATCTGTGACCCTGATTTGTTCTTTGTCATCTATTACCGCGGACGCCTATGTCGACTCTGGCGCTGCTTTGAGTCTTATGGATTGGTCCTTTGCCAAACGCTGTGGGTATGATTTGGAGCCATTGGAGGCTCCGATACCTCTGAAAGGGATTGACTCCACCCCATTGGCTAGTAATAAACCACAATACTGGACACAAGTGACTATGCGTGTTAATCCGGATCACCAGGAGGTTATTCGCTTTCTGGTGCTGTATAATCTGCATGATGTTTTGGTGCTGGGATTGCCATGGCTGCAATCTCATAACCCAGTCCTCGACTGGAGAGCTATGTCTGTGTTAAGCTGGGGATGTAAAGGAACTCATGGGGACGTACCTTTGGTTTCCATTTCATCATCTATTCCCTCTGAGATTCCTGAATTCTTGTCTGACTTTCGTGACGTTTTTGAAGAACCCAAGGTTGGTTCACTACCTCCGCACCGGGAGTGCGATTGTGCCATAGACTTGATCCCGGGTAGTAAATACCCTAAGGGTCGTTTATTTAATCTGTCTGTGCCTGAACACGCTGCTATGCGAGAATATATAAAGGAGTCCTTGGAAAAGGGACATATTCGTCCTTCGTCATCTCCCTTAGGAGCCGGTTTTTTCTTTGTGTCTAAGAAAGACGGCTCTTTGAGGCCGTGTATTGATTATCGACTTTTGAATAAAATCACGGTTAAATATCAATATCCGTTACCACTGCTCACTGATTTGTTTGCTCGCATAAAGGGGGCCAAGTGGTTCTCTAAGATTGATCTCCGTGGGGCGTATAATTTGGTGCGAATCAAGCAGGGGGATGAGTGGAAAACCGCATTTAATACGCCCGAGGGCCATTTTGAGTATTTGGTGATGCCTTTTGGTCTTTCAAATGCCCCTTCAGTCTTCCAGTCCTTTATGCATGACATTTTCCGCGATTATTTGGATAAATTTATGATTGTGTATCTGGATGATATTCTGATTTTTTCGGATGACTGGGACTCTCATGTCCAGCAGGTCAGGAGGGTTTTTCAGGTTTTGCGGTCTAATTCCTTGTGTGTGAAGGGTTCTAAGTGTGTTTTTGGGGTTCAAAAGATTTCCTTCTTGGGATACATTTTTTCCCCCTCTTCCATCGAGATGGATCCTGTCAAGGTTCAGGCTATTGGTGATTGGACGCAACCCTCTTCTCTTAAGAGTCTTCAGAAATTTTTGGGCTTTGCTAACTTTTATCGTCGATTTATTGCTGGTTTTTCTGATGTTGTAAAACCATTGACTGATTTGACTAAGAAGGGTGCTGATGTTGCTGATTGGTCCCCTGATGCTGTGGAGGCCTTTCGGGAGCTCAAGCGCCGCTTTTCTTCCGCCCCAGTGTTGAGTCAGCCTGATGTTGCTCTTCCTTTTCAGGTTGAGGTCGACGCTTCTGAAATCGGAGCTGGGGCGGTGTTGTCGCAGAGAAGTTCCGACTGCTCCGTGATGAGACCTTGTGCTTTTTTTTCCCGTAAATTTTCGCCCGCCGAGCGGAATTATGATATTGGGAATCGGGAGCTTTTGGCCATGAAGTGGGCTTTTGAGGAGTGGCGTCACTGGCTTGAGGGGGCCAGACATCAGGTGGTGGTATTGACTGACCACAAAAATTTAATTTACCTTGAGTCTGCCAGGCGCCTGAATCCTAGACAGGCGCGCTGGTCGTTGTTTTTCTCTCGGTTTAATTTTGTGGTGTCGTACCTACCGGGTTCTAAGAATGTTAAGGCGGATGCCCTTTCTAGGAGTTTTGAGCCTGACTCCCCTGGTAATTCTGAGCCCACAGGTATCCTTAAAGATGGAGTGATATTGTCTGCCGTTTCTCCAGACCTGCGGCGGGCCTTGCAGGAGTTTCAGGCGGATAGACCTGATCGTTGCCCACCTGGTAGACTGTTTGTTCCTGATGATTGGACCAGTAGAGTCATCTCTGAGGTTCATTCTTCTGCGTTGGCAGGTCATCCTGGAATCTTTGGTACCAGGGATTTGGTGGCAAGGTCCTTCTGGTGGCCTTCCCTGTCACGAGATGTGCGAGGCTTTGTGCAGTCTTGTGACGTTTGTGCTCGGGCCAAGCCTTGTTGTTCTCGGGCTAGTGGATTGTTGTTACCCTTGCCTATCCCGAAGAGGCCTTGGACGCACATCTCGATGGATTTTATTTCGGATCTGCCTGTTTCTCAGAAGATGTCTGTCATCTGGGTGGTGTGTGACCGTTTCTCTAAGATGGTCCATCTGGTTCCCTTGCCTAAGTTGCCTTCTTCTTCCGAGTTGGTTCCTCTGTTTTTTCAAAATGTTGTTCGTTTGCATGGTATTCCGGAGAATATCGTTTCTGACAGAGGGACCCAATTCGTGTCTAGATTCTGTGCTAGGATGGGCATAGATTTGTCTTTTTCGTCTGCTTTCCATCCTCAGACTAATGGCCAGACCGAGCGGACTAATCAGACCTTGGAGACATATTTGAGGTGTTTTGTGTCTGCGGATCAGGATGATTGGGTTGCTTTTTTGCCTTTGGCGGAGTTCGCCCTCAATAATCGGGCCAGCTCTGCCACCTTGGTGTCCCCGTTTTTCTGTAATTCGGGGTTTCATCCTCGATTTTCCTCCGGTCAAGTGGAATCTTCGGATTGTCCTGGAGTGGATGCTGTGGTGGAGAGGTTGCATCAGATTTGGGGGCAGGTGGTGGACAATTTGAAGTTGTCCCAGGAGAAGACTCAGCTTTTTGCCAACCGCCGTCGTCGTGTTGGTCCTCGGCTTTGTGTTGGGGACTTGGTGTGGTTGTCTTCTCGTTTTGTCCCTATGAGGGTTTCTTCTCCTAAGTTTAAGCCTCGGTTCATCGGCCCGTACAAGATATTGGAGATTCTTAACCCTGTGTCCTTCCGTTTGGACCTCCCTGCATCCTTTTCGATTCATAATGTTTTTCATCGGTCATTGTTGCGCAGGTATGAGGTACCGGTTGTGCCTTCCGTTGAGCCTCCTGCTCCGGTGTTGGTTGAGGGTGAGTTGGAGTACGTTGTGGAAAAGATCTTAGACTCTCGTGTTTCCAGACGGAAACTCCAGTATCTGGTCAAATGGAAGGGATACGGTCAGGAGGATAATTCTTGGGTCACTGCCTCTGATGTTCATGCCTCCGATCTTGTCCGTGCCTTTCATAGGGCTCATCCTGATCGCCCTGGTGGTTCTGGTGAGGGTTCGGTGCCCCCTCCTTGAGGGGGGGGTACTGTTGTGAAATTGGATTCTGGGCTCCCCCGGTGGCCACTTGTGGAATTAACTTGTGTGCATCATCCCCTCTGTTCACCTGCTCCTATCAGGATGTGGGAGTCGCTATATAACCTTGCTCCTCTGTCAGTTTCATGCCGGTCAACAATGTAATCAGAAGCCTTTCTGTGCATGTTCCTGCTACCAGACAACTCCCAGCTAAGTTGGACTTTTGTCCTTGTGTGTTTTTGCATTTTGTTCCTGTTCACAGCTGCTGTTTCGTTACTGTGTCTGGAAAGCTCTTGTGATCGGAAATTGCCACTCTGGTGTTATGAGTTAATGCTAGAGTCTTAAAGTAATTTCTGGATGGTGTTTTGATAGGGTTTTCTGCTGACCATGAAAGTGCCCTTTCTGTCTTCCTGCTATCTAGTAAGCGGACCTCGATTTTGCTAAACCTATTTTCATACTACGTTTGTCATTTCATCTAAAATCACCGCCAATATATGTGGGGGCCTCTGTCTGCCTTTTGGGGAAATTTCTCTAGAGGTGAGCCAGGACTGTCTTTTCCTCTGCTAGGATTAGGTAGTTCTCCGGCTGGCACTGGGCATCTAGGGATAAAAAACGTAGGCATGCTACCCGGCCACTTCTAGTTGTGCGGCAGGTTTAGTTCATGGTCAGTATAGTTTCCATCTTCCAAGAGCTAGTTCTCATATATGCTGGGCTATGTTCTCTCGCCATTGAGAATCATGACAGTAACCATACTGGACAAATGTTGCCTCCTGTCACTTTGAATAGATGCTGCTGTACCTGTCGTGTCAGCGGTCATTGCGAAATCACTCCACAACCTGGTCATAAAACCCCTCTGTCCAACGCCACTTCGGATTTCTGCACCGCTAGCACCTCTGCCATGTTGCCCCCTACGGCTCGTGTGAGAACCATCACCGCCGCTGTGTGCTGGGAATGCCTGAACCAAACGGTCTACAAGAGTTGCTTGTTTGGTAGCCAATGTTTGCTCAAGGTTCTCATGTGGCATGATATTTTGTAATTTTCCTTTATAGCGAGGGTCAAGGATGCAGGCCAACCAGTAATCGTCATCGGTCATCATTTTGATAATGCGGGGGTCCCTTTTTAGGATATGCAAGGCATAATCCGCCATGTGGGCCAATGTTCCAGGTGTTAATTCACTGCTTGTGCTGGGTTGAGGAGCACTTTCTTGCAAATCAACATCACTTGTCTCCCTCAAAAACCCTGTACCTGACTGTCATGATCTCCATGGCCAGAGAACATTGCATAAGCCTACATATGAACAAGCTCTTGGAAGATGGGAACTGTACTGACCATGAACTAAACCTACCGCACAACTAGAAGTAGCCAGGTAGCATGTCCTACTTTTTATCCCTATATGCCCAGCGCCGGCCGGAGAACTAAATAATGCTAGCAGAGGGAAATATAAGACCTGGCTCACCTCTAGAGAAATACCCAAAAAGGAGACAGAGGCCCCCCACATGTATTGGCGGTGATTTTAGAAGAAATAACAAACGCAGCAGGAAAATAGTTTTAGCAAATTTGAGGTCCGCTTTCTAGATAGCAGAAGACAGAAAGAACACTTTCATGGTCAGCAGAAAACCCTAACAAAACACCATCCAGAAATTACTTTAGAACTCTGGCATTAACTCATAATACCAGAGTGGCAATTCCTGATCAACAAGAGCTTTCCAGACACAGTAACGAAACTGCAGCTGTGAACTGGAACCAAAAAACAAAAACAAACATGGACAAAAGTCCAACTTATCTAGTTGATGTCTGGGAGCAGGAACAAGCACAGAGAGGCTTCTGATAACATTGTTGACCGGCAAGCAACTAACAGAGAAGCCAGGTTATATAGCGACACCCAGATCTGATGAGAACAGGTGAACAGGGAAGATGATGACACAAGTTCAATTCCACCAGTAGCCACCGGGGGAGCCCAGAATCCAAATTCACAACAGTACCCCCCCCTCAAGGAGGGGGCACCGAACCCTCACCAGAACCACCAGGGCGACCAGGACGGGCCCTATGAAAGGCACGCACCAGATCGGAGGCATGAACATCAGATGCAGTGACCCAAGAATTATCCTCCTGGCCGTATCCCTTCCACTTGACCAGATACTGGAGTCTCCGTCTGGAAACACGGGAGTCTAGGATTTTCTCCACAACGTACTCCAACTCACCCTCAACCAACACCGGAGCAGGAGGCTCAACGGAAGGCACAACCGGTGCCTCATACCTGCGCAATAACGACCGATGAAAAACGTTATGAATAGAAAAGGATGCAGGGAGGTCTAAACGGAAGGAAACAGGGTTAAGAATCTCCAATATTTTATACGGACCGATGAACCGAGGCTTAAACTTAGGAGAAGAGACCCTCATAGGGACAAAACGAGAAGACAACCACACCAAATCTCCAACACAAAGCCGAGGACCAACACGACGGTGACGGTTGGCAAAAAGCTGAGTCTTCTCCTGGGACAACTTCAAATTGTCCATCACCTGCCCCCAGATATGATGCAATCTCTCCACCACAGCATCCACTCCAGGACAATCCGAGGATTCCACCTGACCGGAGGAAAATCGAGGATGGAACCCCGAATTACAGAAAAAAGGAGACACCAAGGTCGCAGAGCTGGCCCGATTATTGAGGGCAAACTCCGCTAAAGGCAAAAAAGCAACCCAATCATCCTGATCTGCAGACACAAAACACCTCAAATATGTCTCCAAGGTCTGATTCGTCCGCTCGGTCTGGCCATTTGTCTGAGGATGGAAAGCAGACGAAAAAGACAAATCTATGCCCATCCTAGCACAGAATCTAGACACGAATTGGGTCCCTCTGTCAGAAACGATATTCTCCGGAATACCATGCAAACGAACAACATTTTGAAAAAACAGAGGAACCAACTCGGAAGAAGAAGGCAACTTAGGCAGGGGAACCAAATGGACCATCTTAGAGAAACGGTCACACACCACCCAGATGACAGACATCTTCTGAGAAACAGGCAGATCTGAAATAAAATCCATCGAGATGTGCGTCCAAGGCCTCTTAGGAATAGGCAAGGGCAACAATAATCCACTAGCCCGAGAACAACAAGGCTTGGCCCGAGCACAAACGTCACAAGACTGCACAAAGCCTCGCACATCTCGTGACAGGGAAGGCCACCAGAAGGATCTTGCCACCAAATCCCTGGTACCAAAAATTCCAGGATGACCTGCCAATGCAGAAGAATGCACCTCAGAGATGACTCTGCTGGTCCAATCATCAGGAACAAACAGTCTATCAGGCGGACAACGATCCGGTCTATCCGCCTGAAACTCCTGCAAGGCCCGCCGCAGGTCTGGAGAAACGGCTGACAAAATAACTCCATCCTTAAGGATACCTGTGGGCTCAGAGTTGCCGGGTGAGTCAGGCTCAAAACTCCTAGAAAGGGCATCCGCCTTAACATTCTTAGAACCCGGTAGGTATGACACCACAAAATTAAACCGAGAAAAAAATAATGACCAGCGCGCCTGTCTAGGATTCAGGCGCCTGGCGGTCTCAAGATAAATCAAATTTTTGTGGTCAGTCAATACCACCACCTGATGTCTGGCCCCCTCAAGCCAATGGCGCCACTCCTCAAACGCCCACTTCATGGCCAAAAGCTCCCGATTCCCAACATCATAATTCCGCTCAGCGGGCGAAAATTTACGGGAAAAGAAGGCACAAGGCCTCATCACGGAGCAGTCAGAACTTTTCTGCGACAACACTGCCCCAGCTCCGATCTCAGAAGCGTCGACCTCCACCTGAAAAGGAAGAGCCACATCAGGCTGACGCAACACAGGGGCAGAAGAAAAACGGCGCTTAAGCTCCTGAAAGGCCTCCACAGCATCAGGGGACCAATTAGCAACATCAGCACCCTGTCTAGTCAAATCGGTCAATGGCTTAACGACATCCGAAAAACCAGCAATAAATCGACGATAAAAGTTGGCAAAGCCCAAAAATTTCTGAAGACTTTTAAGAGAAGAGGGCTGCGTCCAATCACAAATAGCTTGAACCTTGACAGGATCCATCTCAATGGAAGAGGGAGAAAAAATATATCCCAAAAAGGAAATTCTCTGAACCCCAAAAACGCACTTAGAACCCTTCACACACAAAGAATTAGACCGCAAAACCTGAAAAACCCTCCTGACTTGCTGGACATGAGAGTCCCAGTCATCCGAAAAAATCAGAATGTCATCCAGATACACTATCATAAATTTATCCAAATACTCGCGGAAAATATCATGCATAAAGGACTGGAAGACTGAAGGGGCATTAGAAAGACCAAAAGGCATCACCAAATACTCAAAGTGGCCCTCGGGCGTATTAAATGCGGTTTTCCACTCATCCCGCTGCCTGATCCGCACCAAATTATACGCCCCACGGAGATCAATCTTAGAGAACCACTTGGCCCCCTTTATGCGAGCAAACAAATCAGTCAGCAACGGCAATGGGTATTGATATTTAACCGTGATTTTATTCAAAAGCCGATAATCAATACATGGTCTCAAAGATCCGTCCTTTTTTGACACAAAGAAAAAACCGGCTCCTAAGGGAGATGACGATGGACGAATATGTCCCTTTTCCAAGGACTCCTTTATATATTCACGCATAGCAGCATGTTCAGGCACAGACAGGTTAAATAAACGACCCTTAGGGTATTTACTACCCGGAATTAAATCTATAGCACAATCGCACTCACGGTGCGGAGGTAGTGAACCCAGCTTGGGTTCTTCAAAGACGTCACGATAATCAGACAGGAACTCAGGGATTTCAGAGGGAATAGATGATGAAATGGAAACCAAAGGTACGTCCCCATGAGCCCCCTTACATCCCCAGCTCAACACAGACATAGCTCTCCAGTCAAGGACTGGGTTGTGAGACTGCAGCCATGGCAATCCTAGCACCAAATCATCATGTAGATTATACAGCACCAGAAAACGAATAATCTCCTGGTGATCCGGATTAATACGCATAGTTACTTGTGTCCAGTATTGTGGTTTATTATTAGCCAATGGGGTGGAGTCAATCCCCTTCAGAGGAATAAGAGTCTCCAAAGGCTCTAAATCATACCCACAACGATTGGCAAAGGACCAATCCATAAGACTCAAAGCGGCGCCAGAGTCGATATAGGCGTCCGTGGTAATAGATGACAAAGAGCAAATCAGGGTCACAGACAAAATAAATTTAGACTGTAAAGTGCCAATGGAAACAGATTTATCAAGCTTTTTAGTACGCTTAGAGCATGCTGATATAACATGAGTAGAATCCCCACAATAGAAACACAACCCATTTTTCCGTCTAAAATTCTGCCGCTCGCTTCTGGACAGAATTCTATCACACTGCATACTGTCTGGCGTCTTCTCAGTGGACACCGCCAGATGGTGCACTGGTTTGCGCTCCCGCAAACGTCTATCGATCTGAATAGCCATTGTCATGGACTCATTCAGACCCGCAGGCACAGGAAACCCCACCATAACATCCTTAATGGCATCAGAGAGACCCTCTCTGAAAGTAGCCGCCAGGGCACACTCATTCCACTGAGTAAGCACAGACCATTTACGGAATCTTTGGCAGTAAATTTCAGCTTCATCTTGCCCCTGAGATAGGGACATCAAAGTTTTTTCTGCCTGAAGTTCCAAATGAGGCTCCTCATAAAGCAACCCCAAGGCCAGAAAAAACGCATCCACATTGCGCAACGCAGGATCCCCTGGTGCCAATGAAAAAGCCCAGTCTTGAGGGTCGCCGCGGAGCAAGGAAATCACAATCCCAACCTGCTGTGCAGGGTCTCCGGCAGAACGAGATTTCAGGGACAAAAATAACTTGCAATTATTTCTAAAATTCTGAAAACCAGATCTATTCCCCGAGAAAAATTCCGGCAAAGGAATTCTCGGCTCAGATACCGGAGCATGAACAATAAAATCTTGCAAATTTTGTACTTTCGTGGTGAGATTATTCAAACCTGCAGTTACACTCTGAAGATCCATTATAAACAGGTGAACACAGAGCCATTCAAAGATTAGAAGGAGAGAGAAAAAAAAAGAAAGACTGCAGCATAGACAGACTGGCAAGTGATCCAATTAAGAGCACAAAAAAAAAAAAAAAAACTCTCAGCAGACTTCTTATTTCTCTCCTTTCTCAGCCAAGGATTTTAACCCTTTAGTGGGCCGGTCAAACTGTCATGATCTCCATGGCCAGAGAACATTGCATAAGCCTACATATGAACAAGCTCTTGGAAGATGGGAACTGTACTGACCATGAACTAAACCTACCGCACAACTAGAAGTAGCCAGGTAGCATGTCCTACTTTTTATCCCTATATGCCCAGCGCCGGCCGGAGAACTAAATAATGCTAGCAGAGGGAAATATAAGACCTGGCTCACCTCTAGAGAAATACCCAAAAAGGAGACAGAGGCCCCCCACATGTATTGGCGGTGATTTTAGAAGAAATAACAAACGCAGCAGGAAAATAGTTTTAGCAAATTTGAGGTCCGCTTTCTAGATAGCAGAAGACAGAAAGAACACTTTCATGGTCAGCAGAAAACCCTAACAAAACACCATCCAGAAATTACTTTAGAACTCTGGCATTAACTCATAACACCAGAGTGGCAATTCCTGATCAACAAGAGCTTTCCAGACACAGTAACGAAACTGCAGCTGTGAACTGGAACCAAAAAACAAAAACAAACATGGACAAAAGTCCAACTTATCTAGTTGATGTCTGGGAGCAGGAACAAGCACAGAGAGGCTTCTGATAACATTGTTGACCGGCAAGCAACTAACAGAGAAGCCAGGTTATATAGCGACACCCAGATCTGATGAGAACAGGTGAACAGGGAAGATGATGACACAAGTTCAATTCCACCAGTAGCCACCGGGGGAGCCCAGAATCCAAATTCACAACACCTGACCTTGCAATTTCTATTGCCCCGAGAAGCATCCTCCTCCCATAAATATTCATCCCCATCATCCTCCTCCTCTTCGTCCGCCACCTCATCCAGGAGAGTTCCCTGACCAGACAATGGCTGACTGTCATCAAGGCTTTCCTCTTCCTCGGCTGCAGACGCCTGCTCCTTTATGTGCGTCAAACTTTGCATCAGCAGACACATTAGGGGGATGCTCATGCTTATGATGGCGTCGTCTGCACTTACCAGCCGTGTGCATTCCTCAAAACACTGAAGGACTTGACAGAGGTCTTGTAGCTTCAACCACTGCACACCTGACAACTCCATGTCTGCCATCCAACTGCCTGCCCTTGTATGTGTATCCTCCCACAAATTCATTACAGCATGCCTCTGTTCGCACAGCCTCTGAAGCATGTGCAGTGTGGAGTTCCACCTTGTTGCAACGTCGATTATTAGGCGGTGCTGGGGAAGATTCAGCGATCGCTGATGGTTGAGCATACGGCTGGACTGTACGGGCGACCGGCGGATGTGCGAGCAAAGTCTTCGCACCTCCAGGAGCAGGGCGGGTAACCCCAGATAACTTTTCAGGAAGCACTGCACCACCAGGTTTAAGGTGTGAGCCAGGCAAGGTATGTGTTTCAGTTCTGAAAGGGCTATGGCAGCCATAAAATTCCTTCCGTTATCACTGACTACCTTGCCTGCCTCAAGATGTACAGTGCCCAGCCATGACGGAGTTTGTTGCTGCAAGTACTCGGCCAGTACTTCTGCAGTGTGTCTGTTGTCGCCCAAACACTTCATTTCCAACACAGCCTGCTGACGCTTACCACTAGCTGTTCCATAATGGGACACCTCATGTGCAACACTGGCAGCTGCGGATGGAGTGGTAGGGCAACTGCGGTCTGTGGACGACCTTTCGCTTCTGGAGGAGGAGGGGTGTCGAACGCCTACTGCCAACTGTTTCCTAGACCGTGGGCTAGGCAGAACTGTCCCAATATGGCTGTCCCCTGTGGACCCTGCATCCACCACATTAACCCAGTGCACCGTGATGGACATGTAACGTCCCTGGCCATGCCTACTGGTCCATGCATCTGTTGTGAGGTGCACCTTTCTACTGACTGATTGCCTGAGTGCATGGACAATGCGGTCTTTGACATGCTGGTGGAGGGCTGGGATGGCTTTTCTTGCAAAAAAAGTGTCGACTGGGTAGGTCATAGCGTGGTACTACGTAGGCCATCAGGGCTTTGAAAGCTTCGCTTTCAACCAACCGGTTGGGCATCATCTCTAACGAGATTAGTCTAGCAATGTGGGCGTTCAAACCCTGTGTATGCGGATGAGAGGATGAGTACTTCCTTTTCCTAACGAGAGTCTCTTGTAAGGTGAGCTGGACTGGAGAGCTGCATATGGTGGATCTAGAGGGGTGGTGGTGGACATGGCAGATTGAGAGAAGGTTGGTGATGGTATTCTTGCTGTTGACCTACATGCAGTGTTTCCTCCCAAGAACCTGGTGATTCCATGACTGCCTTGGCCTTGCGACGATACCTCCACATTTGCTGCAGGTGGTGTCCTAAACGGTGGGCTTACAGTGAGGGAAGCAATATAGCGTTGCTGACTAGCTTCATTCTGAGCAGGTGCATCAACGGTACGTGACGGTTGGTAGTTAGTCCAGGCTTGCAAGTGCATGCTGGTTAAATGTCTACGCATGCAACTTGTATTTAAATTTAGGGGATTCTTCCCTCTGCTAAAGGTCTTTGAGCATTTCTTACAGATAACTTTGCAGTGATCATTCGGATCTTGGTTAAACAATTGCCACACTGCACTCTTCCTACTATGGAATACCTTTTCAGGCATTGCACGCTGTGCTACTTTCACTGGATGGCCACGCAGTCCTAAAACTGTTTTTGTTTTAGACACACGTTTTGGGCCTGATACAGGCCTGCCAGATGACAGCTGTTGTGATGTAGATGGCTGCTGCGGCTCATCCTCCTCCGCTTCTGAGCTAGTGGCAGCGGCACCCTCTTCCCCCAATGGCTGCCAATCGGGGTCAACAACTGGGTCGTCTATCACCTCCTCTTCAATGTCATGTGCACCTTCCTCTGTGTCACCGTGTAAGGTGCTATAGCGGTCGGGACGGGGCACCATAGTCTCATCAGGGTCAGATTCTGGCTCAGTACACTGCGAGGGCAATGTAGTGATCTGAGTCAATGGAACAGCAAAATAATCTAGCTGTGGCTGTGTATCAGTGCACTCCATGTCCAATTCATCTTGTAATGGGCTGTTAACTATTTCCCTTTCTAACCCAGGCATGGTATGTGTAAAGAGCTCCATGGAGTAACCTGTAGTGTCGCATGACGCATCCTTCACTTTTGGTTTGGGTGGAGGACACAAGGAAGCGACTTGTTCCTGACCGGGAGCATCCAGTGACAACTCGCTGCTTTTATATTTAAGAAAAATATTTAGAATTGAGAGTCCTCAGTGGTTGATACCTTTTAATGGCTAACTGAAAAGATGGTAACAAATTGCAAGCTTTCGAGACTACATACGTCTCTTCATCAGGCAAAGACTAAAACAAATTCTGAAGAATCACATATTTATGCACAACATAGTATAGAGAAAAAAAAAAAAAAAAAAAGGGGAAAAAAAACCATGGATAAGCTAGGTGACATGAAGCAGAATTACCATGGGTGATAAACAGTTACGTCCATAAATATTGGGCCAATTCTTAGATAAGGATTGTTTTATTGTCCTGTGATTAGGGTCTCGTTCTGTTGTGATGACCCCACATGGTCTGAGGGGCAAGTTCATTAGTTGATGTAAAAAGACATAAATCCGTGTGACACATTCATTCCTGCATTTAGAGTGTCAAAGGTCGTCATCAGTTTATACTCCCAGACTCTTCTGTCTCTCTGAGTTTTGAAGTTACTTTTCAATACAAGTAATTTCATGTCCATAATGCTATGATTTGGGAGACAGAAATGTATTGCCACAGGTATATCCATTCTTTTTTCTTTTATTGTATGGCGATGAGAGTTCATCCTTGTTCTCAGTTTCTGCCCTGTCTCCCCCACATACAGACCCCCAGTTGGACATTTAGTACAAATAATTAGGTACACCACATTAGAAGTGATGCAGCTGAATGTACCTGGGATCTTGTAGTCCTGGTGTGAATTGGGGATCTTTATCTTGTCCGTGGTCATTATAAATGGACAGGTTTTACATTTTCTCTGATTGCAGGGAAAGGTTCCTGCAGCTGTTGGAGAGGACAGGGAGCTTCTGACAATGATGCTTCTTAGATTTGGGGGCTGCCTAAAACACAGTAGTGGGGGGTCTGGAAAAATGGATTGTAAGCGGGCATCTTTTTGCAGTAAAGGTTGTAATTTCCGTGCAGCTCCCCTTAGCGCCTCCAGATTTGGATTGTAGGTGACTACTAGAGGCATTTTATATTTATGCTTTTATATATGGAACTTTCTGAAGAGGAGGCGAAAGAGCTAGAGGCAGAGTCAGCAAGGAAAGCCAAAACTTTTTCCTGCTACTCTGGCTTTAAAAGCGGTTTTCCTACTCCCAGATGAGGGAGCCTTCGAGGCCTTGTGTAGCCAGATGATGACGCTGGCTCAACAACTCGAGACTTAGGTGCTATTTTGCTTTTCCCACGACCACCAGATGCTCCACCACCACCACCATCATTAGCAGCTGGCAATGACCGCCCACGGCCTCTTCCACCAGACTTCCTCATTTTTAGGAAAATGTAACCAAACTAACAACCGTTATATGGTACTGTAAAACAAGGTAGAAGGTGTATATAAACTTGTTGAGAATTTAAATCTCCCTTTATTATGTGGGAGACTGCTGCAAAAAATCAGGCCCACTGTATTACACTACACAATGTAAGTGGCAGAAAGTGGCAGGCAGATATACGACAAACAGAACTGACGCAGATCCACTTAGGGGCAATTTAAATCTCCCTTTATTATGTGGGAGACTGCTGCAAAAATCAGGCCCACTGTATTACACTACACAATGTAAGTGGCAGAACGTGGCTAGAAGATATATATAAAAAAAGGGACCATACTACAATAACAATCTCCCTACAATGATCTCAGGACAAGTATGGCAGCAATAAAAAGGACTGCTGCACACAAGAGTGTGGACAAAAACAATAGAACTGTGCAGAAAGGAGCAACAGGATTTTTGCTTTTAAAAAAGCAGTTGGTTTGCACAGCGGCGTACACACAGCAATGCAGCTATCAGGGAGCCTTATAAGCTACAGAGCTGATGCACAGAAATCTAGCCTCCACTGTCCCTGCAAAGAAAAGGTGGTGACAGTGGAAATCGCTACAGCACAAGCAGTTCGGGGGTTAATCTTCCCTCCCTAACTATATCCCTTCTTCTGACGAAGCTGCAGCAACCTCTCCCTATGCTAAGATCGGCAGAAGTAAGATGGCGGTCGGCAGGAACGCCCCTTTATACCCCCTGTGATGCCGCAGAAAGCAAGCCAATCACTGCCATGCCCTTCTCTAAGATGGTGGGGATCGAGACCTATGTCATCACGCTGCCCACACTCTGCGTCCACCTTCATTGGCTGAGAAAAGGCGCTGAAGGCGTCATACGAAACGCGACTTTAGTGCGAAGATCGCCGACCCCATGGCCGATCCCACAGTGGGATCGGGTCGGGTTCACGAAACCCGACTTTGCCAAAAGTCAGCGATTTTTCAATTTGTCCGATCCGTTTCGCTCAACCCTACTAACGAGAATTTTATTCCATGGAAGGAATAAAAGGCTAATTATGGGAACTAGTAATATAAAGAGAACTAGGAGCGGTTATGTTCTTTGTGAGATATATATATAATCATTTTGTTGCTAAATTGTTTACAGTGATTAGTGTCTCAGTGTATGTTATATTAATAGTGTCTTAGTCGCGTACTCAATGACTGACCAATTGGGCAAGTCGCTCAGATGAATGACATACCAACTGGATGGCTGATACACCAGTTTGAAATGTGCAATAATTCACCAAAGGCATCTGAATATAATAGTATGAAGTGAGTGATGAGTAACTGAGAAGGGAGTAATCTATCCTCCTTCTATAATGGAATCACTGACTGGGTGGATCAGGGAAACAAGGTAGATATAGTACATCTCAACTTCAGCAAAGCATTAGATAAACTATCTCACACTATCCTTATTGAGAAAATGACCAAGTATGTGATTGACAAGGCTACGGTTAGGTGGATTCATAACTGGCTCAGTGATCATACTAAAGAGTGGTAATAAATGGTTGCACATGCAATTAGTAGTGTTTCAAGAGGGGCACCACAAGGCTCTGTCCTGTCCCCAGTGTTACTAGTGGGGACCACAAGGCTCTGTCCTGGCCCCAGAGTTATAAGTGGGGCACCACAAGGCTCTGTCCTGACCCCAGTGTTACTTGTGGGGACCCCAAGGCTCTGTCCTGGCCCCAAAGTTATAAGTGGGGCACCACAAGGCTCTGTCCTGGCCCCAGTGTTACTAGTGGGGACCACAAGGCTCTGTCCTGGCCCCAGAGTTATAAGTGGGGCACCACAAGGCTCTGTCCTGGCCCCAGTGTTACTAGTGGGGAACACAAGGCTCTGTCCTGGTCCCAGTGTTATAAGTGGGGTACCGCAAGGCTCTGTCCTGGCCCGTTTTACAAGTGGTGCACCACAAGGCTCTGTCCTGACCCGTGTTACTAGTGGGGACCCCAAGGCTCTGTCCTGGCCCCAGTGTTACAAGTAGGGTACCACAAGGCTCTGTCCTGGCCCCAGTGTTACAAGTTAGGTACCACAAGGCTCTGTCCTGGTCACATTGTTACAAGTGGGACACCACAAGGCTCTGTCCTGGCCCCAGTTTTACAAGTGGCGCACCACAAGGCTCTGTCCTGACCCCAATGTTACTAGTGGGGACCCCAAGGCTCTGTCCTGACCCGTGTTACTAGTGGGGACCAGAAGGCTCTGTCCTGGCCCGTGTTTTAAGAGGGGCACCACAAGGCTCTGTCCTGGACCCAGTTTTACAAGTGGGGCACCACAAGGCTCTGTCCTGACCCCAGTGTTAAAAGTGGAGTACCACAAGGCTCTGTCCTGGCCCGTGTTACAAGTGGGGTACCACAAGGCTCTGTCCTGGCCTCAGTGTTATAAGTGGGGTACCACAAGGCTCTGTCTTGGCCCCAGTATTACAAGTGGGGTACCACAAGGCTCTGTCCTGGCCGCAGTGTTACAAGTTGGGTACCACAAGGCTTTGTCCTGGCCTCAGTGTTATAAGTGGGGTACCACAAGGCTCTATCCTGGCCCCATTGTTATAAGTGGGGTACCACAAGGCTCTGTCCTGGCCTCAGTGTTATAAGTGGGCTACCACAAGGGTCTGTCTTGGCCTCAGTGTTACAAGTGGGGTACCACAAGGCTCTGTTCTGCCCCAGTGTTACAAGTGGGCTACCACACGGCTCTGTCCTGGCCCCAGTGTTACAAGTGGGGATCACAAGGCTCTGTCCTGGCCTGTGTTATAAGTGGGGCACCACAAGGCTCTGTCCTGGCCCCAGTGTTTGAAGTGGGGTATTACAAGGCTCTGTCCTGGCCCCAGTGTTACAAGTGGGGTACCACAAGGCTCTGTTCTGGACACAGTGTTACAAGTGGGCTACCACACGGCTCTGTCCTGGCCCCAGTGTTACAAGTGGGGACCACAAGGCTCTGTCCTGGCCTCAGTGTTATAAGTGGGGCACCACAAGGCTGTCATGGTCCCAGTGTTATAAGTGGGGCACCACAAGGCTCTGTCCTGTCCCCAGTGTTACAAGTGGGGTACCACAAGGCTCTGTCCAGGCCTCAGTGTTACAAGTGGGGATCAGAAGGCTCTGTACTAGCCCCAGTGTTACAAGTGGGGTACCACAAGGCTCTGTCCTGGCTTCAGTGTTATAAGTGGGGCACCAC
Organism: Ranitomeya variabilis; assembly: GCF_051348905.1. NCBI lineage: Eukaryota > Metazoa > Chordata > Amphibia > Anura > Dendrobatidae > Ranitomeya > Ranitomeya variabilis. Next base: position 686,534,824 of record NC_135236.1, on the reverse strand, counting down.
AAGGCTCTGTCCCGGCCCCAGTGTTAAAACTGAGGTACCACAAGGCTCTGTCCCGTCTCCAAACTGAATTGAATGTGATGCTAGGTATAGATGTCACGACTCTGTTGTTGGGTGTCTCGGAACCAGGGGCTCCTCCCCTGTCCTGAACACTAGGGGCGTCCTAGCTCGCCCTGCTCCTCGGAATACTTCTGATTATGAAGACGCCAGGGCCACGTACCTTGCCTTAGCTCCTGAATCGGCTCTCAGTCTGTTCCCTTCCCCCACCCAGGAAAGAGGGGAGTAGTAGCGTAATGTAATATATCAACAAGACTAACAAGGTAATATGAACAGTGATAAAGGAAAATACCAATCATACAAATATACACTCACATATAACAGAGGAATGCCCCGCGGAGTGGAGGATGGGGTTAAACCAGAGTAGGAGAAGGGAATTATCACACTGAAAACCAAGCAACAGAAACAGACAAATCCTTCAAACGCCTTCTTCAATAACAACTTCCAGCCATGCAGCATTAGCTACTCTGACAATGAGTGCTAGCCAGGGCCAGATTATATACTTATATAGTAAAGAGAAAGCCAGCCACCTAGTACTGGAAGTCCAGCTTGCACGGAACCAGGTGGATCCACACCAGATAATATGCTCAAGGAAAAAAAAAGGTGTTGTTCCAGCGTCTGGTGAAATAGTTCTTTCTTTAGTTTAAGTCCATTAAAAATGTACAAAAATTACATAGACAGGGCGAGGGGGCAAGACGCGTTTTGAACTCTCACTTGCGTTCTTTATCACAGCTTGGCACAATCAATAGGATTTACTAAAATATGAAAAAAGTGCCAATGACACAATTACATCAATGAATTTATTCCTTAAGCAACAGATGTATGAAAACAGTCAATAGTGATACATGGTTCCTCTCTGTAGATTAAAACTTTAGGGCTTCTTGAATCGAGGTTAAATATCCATTACGCTTCTTTCGTTAATAATTTGGTTTATCTCCTCCTCTTGCATGTGAAAAGTTTTTCTATACCTAAAACTTGCAAAAAGACATGTCACGATTGTGCTCAATAATAGAATGATATGCAATAGCCGAAATGTTTCTACTGATATTACAGTTGTGGCCAAAAGTATTGACACCCCTGCAATTCTGTCAGATAATACTAGTTTCTTCCTGAAAATGATTGCAAACACAAATTCTTTGGTATTATTATCTTCAGTTAATTTGCCTTAAATGAAAAAACACAAAAGAGAATGAAGCAAAAAGCAAAACATTGATCATTTCACACAAAACTCCAAAAATGGGCCAGACAAAAGTATTGGCACCCTCAGCCTAATACTTGGTTGCACAACCTTTAGCCAAAATAACTGCAACCAACCGCTTCCGGTAACCATCAATGAGTTTCTTACAATGCTCTGCTGGAATTTTAGACCATTCTTCTTTGGCAAACTGCTCCAGGTCCCTGATATTTGAAGGGTGCCTTCTCCAAACTGCCATTTTTAGATCTCTCCACAGGTGTTCTATGGGATTCAGGTCTGGACTCATTGCTGGCCACCTTAGAAGTCTCCAGTGGTTTCTCTCAAATTATTTTCTAGTGCTTTTTGAAGTGTGTTTTGGGTCATTGTCCTGCTGGAAGACCCATGACCTCTGAGGGAGACCCAGCTTTCTCACGCTGGGCCCTACATTATGCTGCAAAATTTGTTGGTAGTCTTCAGACTTCATAATGCCATGCACACGGTCAAGCAGTCCAGTGCCAGAGGCAGCAAAGCAACCCCAAAACATCAGGGAACCTCCGCCATGTTTGACTGTAGGGACCGTGTTCATTTCTTTGAATGCCTCTTTTTTTCTCCTGTAAACTCTATGTTGATGCCTTTGCCCAAAAAGCTACTTTTGTCTCTTCTGACCAGAGAACATTCTTCCAAAACGTTTTAGGCTTTTTCAGGTAAGTTTTGGCAAACTCCAGCCTGGCTTTTTTATGTCTCGGGGTAAGAAGTGGGGTCTTCCTGGGTTTCCTACCATACAGTCCCTTTTCATTCAGACGCCGACGGATAGTACGGGATGACACTGTTGTACCCTCGGACTGCAGGGCAGCTTGAACTTGTTTGGATGTTAGTCGAGGTTCTTTATCCAACATCCGCACAATCTTGCGTTGAAATCTATTGTCAATTTCTCTTTTCCGTCCACACCTAGGGAGGTTAGCCACAGTGCCATGGGCTTTACACTTCTTGATGACACTGCGCACGGTAGACACAGGAACATTCAGGTCTTTGGAGATGGACTTGTAGCCTTGAGATTGCTCATGCTTCCTCACAATTTGGTTTCTCAAGTCCTCAGACAGTTCTTTGGTCTTTCTTTTCTCTATGCTCAATGTGGTACACACAAGGACACAGGACCGAGGTTGAGTCAACTTTAATCCATGTCAACTGGCTGCAAGTGTGATTTAGTTATTGCCAACACCTGTTAGGTGCCACAGGTAAGTTACAGGGGCTGTTAATTACACTAATTACAGAAGCATCACATGATTTTTCGAACAGTGCCAATACTTTTGTCCACCCCCTTTTTTATGTTTGGTGTGGAATTATCTCCAATTTGGCTTTAGGACAATTCTGTTTGTGTTTTTTCATTTAAGACAAATTAAATGAAGATAATAATAACAAAGAATTTGTGATTGCAATCATTTTCAGGAAGAGACTGAGTATTATCTGACAGAAGTGCAGGGGTGTCAATACTTTTCGCCACAACTGTATTTGAATTGAGTCTATCATTGTAATGTTCATTAAAACTAGTTTTTCATTTACGTGTAGTGCATCGTATGTAGAATGCATCACATACGGTGCAATTCATTTTGTATGCCACGTTCTCTGAGTCACAATTGATACGCTGTGTAATTTTATACTCATGTGAATGGTCAGAATCATAGACGACAGAACTGCATAATGTGAACGAGTGCATTATGTTGGAGACAAAGTTGGAGAAGTGAGTTACCTAATGAAGGGGCCTTTTTAGCTACAACATTGCAGCCTTAGTTCACAAAGCGTGCTAAGTATTGGTAGATGTTTATTAAACACTTCCTTTATTTCTGAGAATTCTGCACTGTATTGCAGCGAAATGACGGGTTTGTTAATCTTTTACTTTTGTTTTAGGACACAATAGATCTGTTTATTTTTTGTCAGAAATTATTTTCGTACCCCGTCCAATACCCATTGAGGATAACCTCGTTGTTTTCATCTTTTTGAGGTTGACATTATTTCATTTTCAACCACTGCGGGGTCTGAACCATCTCTGACAATCCTTGTGAACTCACCTACTGGTAAGTAGCCACAGGCTGCGGTCGGCTGCTGGGAACATGCATGATGGAATTACCTGCAGACGGTTTACGATGGACAGCAGTGGATACAGTATCACTGGGAATCAAATCTAAGAACACCAAAGATCTATAGGAAACAGTAAATTATCATTCACAAACGTGACAGATCCTGGTCTGGCAGATCCATCCCCTGCCATATGAAGATCATCTACGAACCTACCATACCTGGATACACTGGAGATGTAAGGGTTACTGTCTGAATACAAAACACAATGTTCCCAATATGACACAGTCACATGTGCAAGAGAAGGTGAAAAACGAGCACCATCGAAACTCCTTGGATTTGTAAAAAGTTCTGTCAAAAAACAAAATAATTATGATTTAATAAAAAAATGGTTACATCTTCTATTGTTGCATTATATCAGGATACAGCCTGAACTTCTCTGAATGTAATCTCGATGCTTCCATAGCTATGTGGCCTGGTGTGGACGCGTATAAAGAGTTAACATCGCAGCCCGTCCAGGTGTAATCTGATGGCCATCTTCTGTGTGACAGCTGATCTAGAATATCCTCTGTGACATTAATGTATCCAGGTACGTTGAGTCCAAGCACTGTCCCGAGCGTTCAGTGCAGGACCCACTGATGATCGGTCGCAGTGGGGGGAAGGAGTCTGTATGCACCTCTGGTAGAGCGTGCATTGTAGGTGTTACAGGATTCAATGATATTAAATATTCTCTCATTTTTCTGTTACTATGCCTAGTCTTTCACCCTCCGCTACTAAAATATTGATTTGCTCACTGAATTTTTTAGTTGGATTACATTTTAAGCGGGAATGTGTTTTCATCAGACAAAAGCTTCAGAATCTGCGCCTTATAAGTTTCAGTGTCCTAAACAACTCTCCTGCCGCCTTTGTCAGCCCTTTTCACTGTGATCTCTCATGATTAAATGTTTTGTCCAAGCTTGGACTCAATATTTAGGTGAGGTATTTTTATTTATTTTAAGGCTTAAAAAGGATAATTTCCTCTCCAAAACCTCCTGAAACGGCTCCATACAATCAACCCTTGAGTTGACAGGATAGAAATAAGGATTTTTCATCATAATATTGTCCGTCCTTGAAGCGGCATCTTCAGATGAATTTCCTCTTAATTCTTCCAAATTTAGTACAGCAATCTGTTCTGAAAAATCCAATCCTCGGTAAACGTTTTCACAAACATGTTTTTCTGTTCAGAAACTCCATCCAGATTATATAGGAGGAGATGGGAGTGGCTAACAGTGAACAGCTGAGAGCCTTAATGCAGGAAAGCTTCCAGGAGCTCTCAACTGAGCAGATTAACCCCTGCACTGCTAAAAGAAACCTGCACGGTTCAATATGAAGCTGAAGTGCTTCTAACCAGTGCAGGAGTAGGAGAAATCAGACGCTGCGGTCTTATGGCTCCTCTATGTTGTGGTAAACCCGTGACAGTCCAATCATTGATTGAAGATAAATCACATTTTTTTGACAAATCTCTCAATGAGAACAGGATTTATTTCAAACCTAAAAAAACTCAAAATGCAGCAAATTCTGCACAAATGTCAATTTTCTGGGTTGTAAAGAGCTGAGATCGATGATTTGTGGGTTCTGCAGTGTTACACATCACATTACTGACATCGGAAGCTTTTCCATCAGAAACTTCCTAAGGCCGAGTCCACGCCACACCGGACCCTTCTGTGATTTCACCTCCACAATTCGGCCTCCATTCATCTTGGGAGTCTTTGGAGAGTTTCTGCTTGAATTTCTCTGCAGGAAGTCAGAATTGCCCCCAGAGCTGCTGTTGTGATGTGATCGGCCTCCCACCCTCATAGATCTGCTGAGGATCCTCCAGATGGTCTCAATATGTTGAGGTCAGGGGAGGGTGGTGGCCTCACTAAAAGTTTTATCGTTTATGCCCATAGCAGCCAGTGACTCGGGTCTTCTCTGCGGCATGAGATGGGGCATGGTCATCATGACATGACTTTACTACAGACGGTGCGGTTCTTTTTTTTATGCCATGGAAGAAAGTGGTCGTCAGAAACTCTATATACTTTGCCGAGATCATTTTCACACTTTCAGGGACCATAAAGGGGCTCCCAGCTCTCCTCCCATGATTTCAGCCAAAAACATGACTCCTCCACCTTCTTGCTGATGTCTCAGCCTTGTTGGGACACGGTTGAAATCCACAAGCCAACCACTACTCCACCCATCTGGACCATCCAGGGTTGCACGGCATCATCAGTAAACATGGCTGGTGTACAATCAGTCTTCATGTCATTCGGGGCCGCTGTAGTCATCTCTGGTTGTGAGCGCTGTTTAGAGGCGGCCGAATAGTAGGATTATGCACAACTGCAGCCTCTGGAGGATCTCTCATCTTGAGGTTCGAGGACTTCCTCATTATGCCTTTATGTGCAAAAACCTTCCTCATGATGCCTTTATCTGCAGAAAAGTTCTTCATTATACCTTTATTTGCAGGAACCTTCCACATTATGCCTTTATCTGCCCAACCCTTCTTCATTATGCCTTTATTTGTAGGAAACCGTCTGTGCTCTGTATCAGCCACAAATCTCTCCACAGTAAGATGATCACCCTTATGTTTCCATGAATAGCCGGATTACTTACGGTAATGCTCTTTTAATGAGTCCATGACAGCACCCACAGGAGAGATAGGGATCCGCCCCAAGGAACAGGAAACCTACAGAGACATAAAAGGGGGCGGTCCCCCTCTCCTCCTCAGTTTAATTTCAGAGTACCCGGAGGACCGCCAGTGTTAGTCAACCATCGCAATGTATCATCAGAATATAAACTTCATAGAAGTAATTACATTGGCTTTTATTAGGGAGGGATGTGACTGGGTGCTGTCATGGACTCATTAAAAGAGCATTACCGTAAGTAATCCGGCTATTTACCCTTCGCCATGACAGCACCCACTGGAGAGATTTCCAGAGACCAACACCTAGGGGGGGACCACTGTGCTGAGGATAGTCCTGCCAAAGTGTAGGTCAGAGTCGGAAGACAGGTCAAGCCTGTAGTGATTATAGAAAGTGGAAGGAGCCAACCAAGTTGCAGCCTTACATATATCCTCGATTGGCACGTTCCCTTTTTCGGCCCAGGAAGAAGCCATGGCTCTGGTGGAATGTGCTTTGATACCCTCCGGAGGTTCTTCATTTTTCATGGAATATAGGTCAACCGGATAGCGTCTCTTATCCACCTGGATAATGTTGCTCTTGTGACTCCATATCCTTTCTTTTTGCCCTGGAAGGATATGAACAGAGCCCTACTCTGCCTCCAACTACTAGTTTTCTCAATATATTGCAAAACTACTCTCCTGACGTCTAGAGTATGAAATTTTTGTTCTTCAGGAGTAGAGGGGTCTTTAAAGAAAGTAGGAAGATGTATCTCTTGTGACCTGTGGAACTTCCCTGCTACCTTAGGAAGGTATAGGGGGTCCGGTTTTAAGATTAGTCTGTCATGAAATGTGAGAAGGTAAGGTTGATCTATCGACAAGGCCTGAATGTCGCTGACTCTCCTAGCCGATGTTAAGGCTACTAAGAAGGCTGTTTTTAACGACAAGTGTTTTAAAGATGCTGTGTCTATAGGCTCAAACGGAGATTCTGTTAGAGAGTCTAAGACTAGATTTAGATCCCAAGGAGCTACCCTAGGAATGTGGACAGGAGTAACTCGTTCACAGGCCGTGATGAAGCGGGATACCCATTTATTACCAGCAATATTATGGCCATAGAGGGCACCCAGAGCGGACACCTGGACCTTTAATGTGTTAACTGACAGACCTAACTCTTTCCCTTTCTGCAGAAATTCTAGTATAGATTTTATTGGGACTTCAGAGGGGTTTGAACTAGTATGGAATTGTAGAAACTTCTTCCATACTTTGGTGTAAATTTTTGTTGTAGATGGTTTCCTGCTAAGCAGGAGTGTATCAATTAGGCCTTTTGAAAAACCCCTGGAATTTAGTATCTGCCTTTCAAATTCCAGGCCGTCAGGTGGAGGCTGTCCACCTGAGGGTGGAAGAAAGGTCCCTGAGAGAGAAGGTTTGGGATTGAGGGAAGGACCCAAGGATCCGTCACCGACATTGACCGCAGGCACGAGAACCATGGTCTCTTGGGCCAGAATGGCGCTATCAGTATTATCCTGGCCTGCTCTTCCCTGATCTTCCGTATTACTTGTGGAAGCAGAATTATCGGAGGGAAAGCGTACGCTAGCTTGAATTGCCAGGGTGTTTGAAGAGCATCTAGAATGTCCGGGTGATCTGCACGGGACCGAGATGCGAATTTCTGGACTTGTTTGTTTTGTTTTGTAGCGAACAGGTCTATTTGGGGCTTGCCCCATAACAATGTTATCTTGTGGAAAATTTGAGGATTGAGACACCATTCTCCTTGATGAAGAGTGTGTCGGCTTAGGAAGTCCGCTTGTTGATTGTCCTCTCCTTTTATGTGGACTGCCGAGAGGGACAACAGATGCTTTTCGGCCAGGATTAAGGTACTGTTTGCGGAAGACATTAGAGCGTCTGATCTTGTGCCGCCTTGTTTGTTTAAATACGCCACTGTCGTAGTGTTGTCTGAACAGATTCTGACGTGGCTTCCTCATAGCTGTGGGAGAAATTGACGCAGTGCATAGTTTACCGCATTCAATTCTTTCAGGTTTGATGAATATAAATCCTCATTTTTATCCCAGGTTCCCTGGCAGAATCTATCTCCCATGTGTGCGCCCCACCCGTGGGGACTAGCGTCCGTAGTTATCGTGTGGGATGGAGATATTACCCAAGGGACACCCCCCGCTAGGTTGTCTTTATCTAGCCACCATTCTAAGGAGGATAAGACTTTCTCGGATAAAGTTATTTTCGATTCAAGGTGCCCCAGAAATTTTCTCTGTTCCCGAAGTATCTGATGTTGTAATGTTCGGGTATGAAGTTGTGCCCACTGAACGGCTGGAGTACAGGAGGAGAGGGATCCTAGCAAGGACATTCCTGCTCTCAGGGACATTTGAGGTTTGTGAATGGCCGCTACTACTTTACCCTGTATAAGAGATATTTTTTCTTGGGGAAGTAGACATTTTTGTTTTATGGAATCTAGATTAAACCCCAAAAATGTCTGAAGAGAGAGTGGGATGAGTCTAGATTTTTTATAGTTGACGATCCAGCCCAGGCTTTCTAAGGACGAGACAGTGTCAGCTAATCGTTCCGCACACTGAAGGGACGAATTTCCTACGACTAAAAAATCGTCTAAGTAGGGAATGATTAATGTGTCTCTCTGGCGAAGGTAGGCCATTACTTCTAACATTACCTTCGTGAAGATCCTGGGTGCCGTGGAGAGACCGAAGGGCATGGCTGTATACTGGAAATGATGAATCTCCCCCTCAAGAGTTACTGCCACTCTTAAGTATTTTTGATACCTACTATGGATAGGGAGATGGTAGTAGGCATCTTTTAAATCAATGCCGCCCATTCTACAATTTGGGAAAAGGAGCTTAATGGCCGATCTAATAGACTCCATTTTAAACGTATAATTTTTAACAAACGTATTGAGTTTTCTAAGATTTATAATTGTTCGAAATGAACCATCGGGTTTAGGGATTAAAAATAACGGAGAGTAGAACCCTTTACCCTCTTGTCCCTTTGGCACCCTAACTAAAACATTTTTAACTATAAGACTTTTAATTTCCAGTTCAAGGGCCTTCTGTTGCACTGGTGAGGAAAGGGCTGTTAAAATAAAGGAATCATGGGGAACTTGGAGGAATTCTATTTTCATTCCTTCCTTAATAATATTTAGCACCCAGGAACTTGACGTGATTCTTCGCCATTGGGGAAAGAAAAATTTTAACCTACCCCCTACTGGGGTGTCTGGTGCTTCAGAATTTATTGTCTCTACGGAAGGGGGGGCCTTTAAACATAGTGCCACCCTGTTTTCCCTCTCTTGTGGCCCATCGTGACGATCTTTCAGTCTGTGTTCTTTTCCCGAACGGCCTCTTCCTAAAGGTCTTCCTATAGAAAGGAATTGAGGGGGTCAGGGAAGGCTTTTTTCCTCTCTTTTGCTTTTTTGAGGATCTCGTCTAATGCTTTCCCAAACAAAAACTCACCCTCGCACGGAATAGCACAGATCTTAGCTTTTGACTGCGTATCCCCCTTCCAGCTCTTCATCCATAACGCACGTCTGGCATTATTAATCAGACCGGCTGATCTTGCTGCAAGGCGAAGAGAGTCAGCTGAAGCATCGGCCATGAATGCTGCTGCACCTCTAATTAGTGGTATCGCATCCCGCAATTTTTGTCTGGAGACCCCCTGTTCGATCTGTTGATCCAGCTGATCAATCCAAACAAGCATGGATCTAGCAGTGCATGTGCTGGCAATTGATGGTTTAAAAATGCCCGTGGAAGCCTCCCATGATCGTTTTAGTGACGATTCTGCCTTCCGATCTAGAGGCTCAGAAAGTAGGCCCGCATCCTCGACTGGTAGAGCTGATTGTTTTGAGGTGGAGGCGACTGCAGCGTCCACCTTAGGGATTTTAGTCCATGAAATTAACTCCTCATCATTAAAGGGGTACTTCCTTTTGGAGGCTGACGGGAGGAAACCTCTCTGGTCTTGTTTCTCCCACTCCCTCTTTATCAGTGCCTTAACCGCCGGCATTACTGGGAATGCTCTTCTCTTCCTCTCCGCCAACCCTGCAAACATGATGTCTTGTGCAGTTTGGTCGTCTTTTGTATCCTCACAACCTATAGTATTCCTGATGGACTTTACTAGGTTGTCCACCCCATCAAGGGGAAAACAAGCTCGACCCTCAATGTCGGATTGTGTCGAGGAAGAGGATGATGCCTGCGAGGAGTCTGAGTGGATAACGCCTTCCTCCTCGGACTCAGAGCTGGATATAGCCTTTCCTTTCCCGGATTTTTTAGGGGGGGTACTGGCTTGTGAGATGGCCTGTAGTTCCTCTCTAATTATGGCCCGTATATCTGTGACTGACATAGATGGACTCTGCATTGTTTCCGCCATACATTGATTGCAGAGTTTTTTGGGGTGGGAATCTGGGAGAGGCTCGTCACATAACGCACATTGCTTGTGCTTAGATTTCTGTCTCTTTTTTGCCTGGGAGAAGAAGACATTTGTGGAAAAAGAGTGTCAGCTTTATAGGCAGAGGGGAATTACACTCACCCAGTGAAGCTGTATGGTACCGAAATAGGAGGCTGCGACTTTCTGGATCTTGAATCCTTGGTCTCACTCCTGTGGCTGGCATCTGAGGACCTTCTGCTGGCTGGCTCACCTGCTGGGTCCACTGTTTTGCCTGGGGACGACATGTTGCATCGCCTGTGCGTTTGCAACTTCCCCCTTTTTATAGGCCAGGATCCGGTCTCTTTTGTTTTTTTTTTCCTTACCCCACAGCGGTGTACTGCGCATGCGCGAAACCGCGCTTTCCCTCACCGCTGTGTGGGTGACCCGGAAGTGCTCACCGGCCCCGGGGCAGTATGGGGATGTTCCCCCACCGCTACCACGCACGCGCGGCCGCCATCTTGTCCGGCCTGCGCTATGGAGCGGTGTGCCGGCTGCCGCTGTGCCTCAGAACTCGGACCTCATACCTGGTGGTCCGCGTTTGGAGCTCCTTTTAGGGCCGCACATCTGCCGCAATGCCTTGTGGAACCGAGCAGCCTCCCGGACCATGCGTTCCATATGCCGGCCAGACGAGGGGGGAGCCGTCTAGCGGAGTCTCCCCCGACGCTGCTTCTGGACTGCATCCCCTGCCGTTCTCGCGGACACCGCACAGGCGGATGCATCTAGCCCAGGTATGCCTGTAGTTCGAAGAATCCAGAGATCCTGTCCCCTGGGAACAGGAAACCTAAACTGAGGAGGAGAGGGGGACCGCCCCCTTTTATGTCTCTGTAGGTTTCCTGTTCCTTGGGGCGGATCCCTATCTCTCCAGTGGGTGCTGTCATGGCGAAGGGTAAAATAGACAATGTTTTCACACCTTGTCCGTGGCATTGCACTATGTGGTGCTTTTCTGCAGAGATCCTTTATCTTTCCCATATTGCTGGAAACCTGAGGCTGCTTAATAATGTGGAACACCCTTCTTAAGGAGTTTTTCCTGTAATTGGGCACCTGGCAACTAATTATCACAGGGGTCTGAGATTGATGTCAGTGATCCAAAGACCTCAAAACACAAACTGTTATGAGGTTATGGGAAAAACAGAAAACTACATCTTTATGGCCCTTATATCCAATCTGCAGAATAATTTGGAGCATGATGTATTTCTCCCTGCCTCCTTCTATCGTGCCCAGATATCTTCTGCATAGAATTATCCATTTCTTGTATATTCTTTATAGGCATTTTTGGTCTCTGCTGTGAGGACACTGAGGCCATCCCTCAGATAAGTGAGGGATGAAAGACACTTTGGAGTTTTTGGTCATGAAGCTCCTGATAAGAGCTGTGTCTGACGTCTGATGTGACAGAGGCCGCGGTGACCTCCCAGTCATTAGGACGCAGCTCACCATCACATCCCGACCCTGTGGCTTATTGACGCACCGTCCTATGGGGAAAAACACAGATCGGACACTTCTGGCACTTCCAGCAGCCATTAGTGGAGCTGAGAGGTTTACACTTCTCCAGATGCGATGACGCCGCGGAGGACAGCGGGACTTTTCACTTTCTGAAGCCGGAGACAAATGTGTGGCAATTTTTGCTGGGTGAAGTAAGAAAACGTGCATCAGAAAAACAGATTCACAGAGTATAAATGTGATATAGGCCTACACCGATACATTGTAACAAACAGGACAGGAGAGAGATCACTGCGGCTGATACATTGCAACAAACAGGACAGTGGAGAGATCACTGCAGCTGATACATTGTAACAAACAGGACAGGAGAGAGATCACTGCAGCTGATACATTGCAACAAACAGGACAGTGGAGAGATCACTGCAGCTGATACATTGTAACAAACAGGACAGGAGAGAGATCACTGCGGCTGATACATTGTAACAAACAGGACAGGGGAGAGATCACTGTGACTGATACATTGTAACAAACAGGACAGGGGAGAGATCACTGCAGCTGATACATTGCAACAAACAGGACAGGGGAGAGATCACTGCAGCTGATACATTGCAACAAACAGGACAGTGGAGAGATCACTGCAGCTGATACATTGGAACAAACAGGACAGGGGAGAGATCACTGCAGCTGATACATTGGAACAAAGAGGACAGTAGAGAGATCACTGCAGCTAATACATTGGAACAAACAGGACAGGGGAGAGATCACTGCAGCTGATACATTGGAACAAAGAGGACAGTAGAGAGATCACTGCAGCTAATACATTGGAACAAACAGGACAGGGGAGAGATCACTGCGGCTGATACATTGTAACAAACAGGACAGGGGAGAGATCACTGCGACTGATACATTGTAACAAACAGGACAGGGGAGAGATCACTGCAGCTGATACATTGGAACAAACAGGACTGTGGAGAAATCACTGCGGCTGATACATTGTAACAAAGAGGACTGTAGAGAGATCACTGCAGCTGATACATTGTAACAAACAGGACAGGGGAGAGATCACTGCAGCTGATACATTGGAACAAACAGGACAGGGGAGAGATCACTGCGACTGATACATTGGAGCAAACAGGACAGGGGAGAGATCACTGTGACTGATACAATGTAACAAACAGGAAAGGGGAGAGATCACGGCGACTGATACATTGTAACAAAGAGGACAGGGGAGAGATCACTGCAGCTGATACATTGTAACAAATAGGACAGGGGAGAGATCACTGCAGCTGATACATTGTAACAAACAGGACAGGGGAGAGATCACTGCAGCTGATACATTGTAGCAAACAGGACAGTGGAGAGATCACTGCGGCTGATACATTGTAACAAACAGGAAAGGGGAGAGATCACTGCGGCTGATACATTGGAACAAAGAGGACAGGAGAGAGATCACTGCACCTGATACATTGTAACAAACAGGACAGGAGAGAGATCACTGCAACTGATACATTGTAACAAACAGGACAGGGGAGCGATCACTGCGGCTGATACATTGTAACAAACAGGACAGGGGAGCGATCACTGCGACTGATACATTGTAACAAACAGGACAGGAGAGAGATCACTGCGACTGATACATTGTAACAAACAGGACAGGGGAGAGATCACTGCGACTGATACATTGCAACGAACAGGACAGGGGAGAGATCACTGCAGCTGATACATTGTAACAAACAGGACAGGGGAGAGATCACTGTGACTGATACATTGTAACAAACAGGACAGGGGAGAGATCACTGCGACTGATACATTGCAACGAACAGGACAGTGGAGAGATCACTGCGACTGATACATTGTAACAAACAGGACAGGGGAGAGATCACTGCGGCTGATACATTGTAACAAACAGGACAGGGAAGAAATCACTGCAACTGATACATTGTAACAAACAGGACAGGGGAGAGATCACTGCAGCTGATACATTGGAACAAACAGGACAGGGGAGAGATCACTGTGACTGATACATTGTAACAAAGAGGACAGGGGAGAGATCACTGCAGCTGATACATTGTAACAAACAGGACAGGGGAGAGATCACGGCAGCTGATACATTGTAACAAACAGGACAGGGGAGAGATCACTGCAGCTGATACATTGGAACAAACAGGACAAGGGAGAGATCACTGCGACTGATACATTGTAACAAACAGGACAGGGGAGAGATCACTGCAGCTGATACATTGCAACGAACAGGACAGGGGAGAGATCACTGCAGCTGAAACATTGTAACAAACAGGACAGGGGAGAGATCACTGCGACTGATACATTGTAACAAACAGGACAGGGGAGAGATCACTGCGGCTGATACATTGTAACAAACAGGACAGTGGAGAGATCACTGCGACTGATACATTGTAACAAACAGGACAGGGGAGAGATCACTGCGGCTGATACATTGGAACAAAAAGGACAGGAGAGATCACTGCGGCTGATACATTGTAACAAACAGGACAGGGGAGAGATCACTGCGACTGATACATTGTAACAAACAGGACAGGGGAGAGATCACTGCGGCTGATACATTGTAACAAACAGGACAGTGGAGAGATCACTGCCGCTGATACATTGGAACAAAAAGGACAGGGGAGAGATCACTGCGGCGGATACATTGTAACAAAGAGGACAGGGGAGAGATCACTGCACCTGACACATTGTAACAAACAGGACAGGGGAGAAATCACTGCAACTGATACATTGTAACAAACAGGACAGGGGAGAGATCACTGCAGCTGATACATTGTAACAAACAGGACAGGGGAGAGATCACTGCGGCTGATACATTGGAACAAACAGGACAGGGGAGAGATCACGGCAGCTGATACATTGTAACAAACAGGACAGGGGAGAGATCACTGCAGCTGATACATTGTAACAAACAGGACAGGGGAGATATCACTGCAGCTGATACATTGTAACAAACAGGACAGGGGAGAGATCACTGCAGCTGATACATTGGAACAAACAGGACATTGGAGAGATCACTGCAACTGATACATTGTAACAAACAGGACAGGGGAGAGATCACTGCAGCTGATACATTGTAACAAAGAGGACAGGGGAGAGATCACTGCAGCTGATACATTGTAACAAAGAGGACAGGGGAGAAATCACTGCAGCTGATACATTGGAACAAACAGGACAGGGGAGAGATCACTGCAGCTGATACATTGTAACAAACAGGACAGGGGAGAGATCACTGCAGCTGATACATTGGAACAAAGAGGACAGTAGAGAGATCACTGCAGCTGATACATTGTAACAAACAGGACAGGGGAGAGATCACTGCAGCTGATACATTGTAACAAAGAGGACAGTAGAGAGATCACTGCGCCTGATACATTGTAACAAAGAGGACAGGGGAGAGATCACTGCAGCTGATACATTGCAACAAACAGGACAGGGGAGAGATCACTGCAGCTGATACATTGGAACAAACAGGACAGGGGAGAGATCACTGCAGCTGATACATTGTAACAAACAGGACAGTGGAGAGATCACTGCCGCTGATACATTGGAACAAAAAGGACAGGGGAGAGATCACTGCGGCTGATACATTGTAACAAAGAGGACAGGGGAGAGATCACTGCGACTGATACATTGTAACAAACAGGACAGGGGAGAGATCACTGCAGCTGATACATTGCAACAAACAGGACAGGGGAGAAATCACTGCAGCTGATACATTGTAACAAAGAGGACAGGGGAGAGATCACTGCAGCTGATACATTGTAACAAAGAGGACAGTAGAGAGATCACTGCAGCTGATACATTGCAACAAACAGGACAGGGGAGAGATCACTGCAGCTGATACATTGTAACAAAGAGGACAGGGGAGAGATGACTGCGACTGATACATTGGAGCAAATAGGACAGGGGAGAGATCACTGTGACTGATACAATGTAACAAACAGGACAGGGGAGAGATCAATGCGACTGATACATTGGAGCAAACAGGACAGGGGAGAGATCACTGTGACTGATACAATGTAACAAACAGGACAGGGGAGAGATCACTGCGACTGATACATTGGAACAAACAGGACAGGGGAGAAATCACTGCAGCTGATACATTGTAACAAAGAGGACAGTAGAGAGATCACTGCAGCTGATACATTGGAACAAACAGGACAGGGGAGAGATCACTGCAGCTGATACATTGGAGCAAACCGGACAGGGGAGAGATCACTGCGGCTGATACATTGTAACAAACAGGACAGGGGAGAGATCACTGCAGCTGATACATGGTAACAAACAGGACAGGGGAGAGATCACTGCGGCTGATACATTGGAACAAACAGGACAGGGGAGAGATCACTGCGACTGATACATTGGAGCAAACAGGACAGGGGAGAGATCACTGCGGCTGATACATTGTAACAAACAGGACAGGGGAGAGATCACTGCAGCTGATACATTGTAACAAACAGGACAGGGGAGAGATCACTGTGACTGATACAATGTAACAAACAGGACAGGGGAGAGAGCAATGCGACTGATACATTGGAGCAAACAGGACAGGGGAGAGATCACTGTGACTGATACAATGTAACAAACAGGACAGGGGAGAGATCACTGCGACCGATACATTGGAACAAACAGGACAGGGGAGAGATCACTGCAGCTGATACATTGGAACAAACAGGACAGGGGAGAGATCACTGCAGCTGATACATTGGAGCAAACAGGACAGGGGAGAGATCACTGCGGCTGATACATTGTAACAAACAGGACAGGGGAGAGATCACTGCGACTGATACATTGGAGCAAACAGGACAGGAGAGAGATCACTGCGACTGATACATTGGAGCAAACAGGACAGGAGAGAGATCACTGCAGCTGATACATTGTAACAAACAGGACAGGGGAGAGATCACTGTGACTGATACAATGTAACAAACAGGACAGGGGAGAGATCACTGCGGCTGATACATTGGAACAAACAGGACAGGGGAGAGATCACTGCGACTGATACATTGGAATAAACAGGACAGGGGAGAGATCACTGCAGCTGATACATTGGAACAAACAGGACAGGGGAGAGATCACTGCAGCTGATACATTGTAACAAACAGGACAGGGGAGAGATCACTGCGACTGATACATTGGAATAAACAGGACAGGGGAGAGATCACTGCGGCTGATACATTGGAACAAACAGGACAGGGGAGAGATCACTGCGACTGATACAATGTAACAAACAGGACAGGGGAGAGATCACTGCAGCTGATACATTGGAACAAACAGGACAAGGGAGAGATCACTGCAGCTGATACATTGTAACAAACAGGACAGGGGAGAGATCACTGCGACTGATACATTGTAACAAACAGGACAGGAGAGAGATCACTGCCGCTGATACATTGGAACAAAAAGGACAGGGGAGAGATCACTGCGGCTGATACATTGTAACAAAGAGGACAGGGGAGAGATCACTGCACCTGACACATTGTAACAAACAGGACAGGGGAGAAATCACTGCAACTGATACATTGTAACAAACAGGACAGTGGAGAGATCACTGCAGCTGATACATTGTAACAAACAGGACAGGGGAGAGATCACTGCAGCTGATACATTGTAACAAACAGGACAGGGGAGAGATCACTGCAGCTGATACATTGGAACAAACAGGACAGGGGAGAGATCACTGCAGCTGATACATTGTAACAAACAGGACAGGGGAGAGATCACTGCGGCTGATACATTGGAACAAACAGGACATTGGAGAGATCACTGCGACTGATACATTGTAACAAACAGGACAGGGGAGAGATCACTGCAGCTGATACATTGTAACAAACAGGACAGGGGAGAGATCACTGCGCCTGATACATTGTAACAAAGAGGACAGGGGAGAGATCACTGCAGCTGATACATTGTAACAAAGAGGACAGTAGAGAGATCACTGCAGCTGATACATTGCAACAAACAGGACAGGGGAGAGATCACTGCAGCTGATACATTGGAACAAACAGGACAGTGGAGAAATCAATGGAGCTGATACATTGTAACAAAGAGGACAGGGGAGAGATCACTGCAGCTGATACATTGCAACAAACAGGACAGGGGAGAGATCACTGCAGCTGATACATTGTAACAAAGAGGACAGTAGAGAGATCACTGCAGCTGATACATTGTAACAAACAGGACAGGGGAGAGATCACTGTGACTGATACAATGTAACAAACAGGACAGGGGAGAGAGCAATGCGACTGATACATTGGAGCAAACAGGACAGGGGAGAGATCACTGTGACTGATACAATGTAACAAACAGGACAGGGGAGAGATCACTGCGACCGATACATTGGAACAAACAGGACAGGGGAGAGATCACTGCAGCTGATACATTGGAACAAACAGGACAGGGGAGAGATCACTGCAGCTGATACATTGGAGCAAACAGGACAGGGGAGAGATCACTGCGGCTGATACATTGTAACAAACAGGACAGGGGAGAGATCACTGCGACTGATACATTGGAGCAAACAGGACAGGGGAGAGATCACTGCGGCTGATACATTGTAACAAACAGGACAGGGCAGAGATCACTGTGACTGATACAATGTAACAAACAGGACAGGAGAGAGATCACTGCAGCTGATACATTGTAACAAACAGGACAGGGGAGAGATCACTGTGACTGATACAATGTAACAAACAGGACAGGAGAGAGATCACTGCAGCTGATACATTGTAACAAACAGGACAGGGGAGAGATCACTGTGACTGATACAATGTAACAAACAGGACAGGGGAGAGATCACTGCGGCTGATACATTGGAACAAACAGGACAGGGGAGAGATCACTGCAGCTGATACATTGTAACAAACAAGACAGGGGAGAGATCACTGCAGCTGATACATTGGAGCAAACAGGACAGGGGAGAGATCACTGCAGCTGATACATTGTAACAAAGAGGACAGTAGAGACATCACTGCGCCTGATACATTGTAACAAAGAGGACAGGGGAGAGATCACTGCAGCTGATACATTGTAACAAAGAGGACAGTAGAGACATCACTGCGCCTGATACAATGTAACAAACAGGACAGGGGAGAGATCACTGCGGCTGATACATTGTAACAAAGAGGACAGTAGAGAGATCACTGCAGCTGATACATTGCAACAAACAGGACAGGGGAGAGATCACTGCAGCTGATACATTGGAACAAACAGGACAGTGGAGAAATCAATGCAGCTGATACATTGTAACAAAGAGGACAGGGGAGAGATCACTGCAGCTGATACATTGTAACAAACAGGACAGTGGAGAGATCACTGCAGCTGATACATTGTAACAAACAGGACAGGGGAGAGATCACTGTGACTGATACAATGTAACAAACAGGACAGGGGAGAGAGCAATGCGACTGATACATTGGAGCAAACAGGACAGGGGAGAGATCACTGTGACTGATACAATGTAACAAACAGGACAGGGGAGAGATCACTGCAGCTGATACATTGTAACAAAGAGGACAGTAGAGAGATCACTGCAGCTGATACATTGGAACAAACAGGACAGGGGAGAGATCACTGCAGCTGATACATTGGAACAAACAGGACAGGGGAGAGATCACTGCAGCTGATACATTGGAGCAAACAGGACAGGGGAGAGATCACTGCGGCTGATACATTGTAACAAACAGGACAGGGGAGAGATCACTGCAGCTGATACATGGTAACAAACAGGACAGGGGAGAGATCACTGCGACTGATACATTGGAGCAAACAGGACAGGGGAGAGATCACTGCGGCTGATACATTGTAACAAACAGGACAGGGCAGAGATCACTGTGACTGATACAATGTAACAAACAGGACAGGGGAGAGATCACTGCGAGTGATACATTGGAGCAAACAGGACAGGAGAGAGATCACTGCGACTGATACATTGGAGCAAACAGGACAGGGGAGAGATCACTGTGACTGATACAATGTAACAAACAGGACAGGAGAGAGATCACTGCAGCTGATACATTGTAACAAACAGGACAGGGGAGAGATCACTGTGACTGATACAATGTAACAAACAGGACAGGGGAGAGATCACTGCGGCTGATACATTGGAACAAACAGGACAGGGGAGAGATCACTGCAGCTGATACATTGGAACAAACAGGACAGGGGAGAGATCACTGCAGCTGATACATTGTAACAAACAAGACAGGGGAGAGATCACTGCGACTGATACATTGGAGCAAACAGGACAGGAGAGAGATCACTGTGACTGATACAATGTAACAAACAGGAGAGGAGAGAGATCACTGCGACTGATACATTGGAGCAAACAGGACAGGGTAGAGATCAATGCGACTGATACATTGGAGCAAACAGGACAGGGGAGAGATCACTGTGACTGATACAATGTAACAAACAGGAGAGGAGAGAGATCACTGCGACTGATACATTGGAGCAAACAGGACAGGGTAGAGATCACTGTGACTGATACAATGTAACAAACAGGACAGGGGAGAGATCACTGCGGCTGATACATTGGAACAAACAGGACAGGGGAGAGATCACTGCGACTAATACAATGTAACAAACAGGACAGGGGAGAGATCACTGCAGCTGATACATTGGAACAAACAGGACAGGGGAGAGATCACTGCAGCTGATACATTGGAACAAACAGGACAGGGGAGAGATCACTGCAGCTGATACATTGTAACAAACAGGACAGGGGAGAGATCACTGCGACTGATACAATGTAACAAACAGGACAGGGGAGAGATCACTGCAGCTGATACATTGGAACAAACAGGACAAGGGAGAGATCACTGCAGCTGATACATTGTAACAAACAGGACAGGGGAGAGATCACTGCGACTGATACATTGTAACAAACAGGACAGGGGAGAGATCACTGCCGCTGATACATTGGAACAAACAGGACAGGGGAGAGATCACTGCAGCTGATACATTGCAACGAACAGGACAGTGGAGAGATCACTGCCGCTGATACATTGGAACAAAAAGGACAGGAGAGAGATCACTGCACCTGATACATTGTAACAAACAGGACAGGGGAGAAATCACTGCAACTGATACATTGTAACAAAGAGGACAGGGGAGAAATCACTGCGACTGATACATTGTAACAAAGAGGACAGGGGAGAAATCACTGCGACTGATACATTGTAACAAACAGGACAGGGGAGAGATCACTGCAGCTGATACATTGGAACAAACAGGACAGGGGAGAGATCACTGCGACTGATACATTGTAACAAACAGGACAGGGGAGAGATCACTGCAGCTGATACATTGTAACAAACAGGACAGGGGAGAGATCACTGCAGCTGATACATTGTAACAAACAGGACAGGGGAGAGATCACTGCAGCTGATACATTGGAACAAACAGGACAGGGGAGAGATCACTGCGGCTGATACATTGTAACAAACAGGACAGGGGAGAGATCACTGCGGCTGATACATTGGAACAAACAGGACAGGGGAGAGATCACTGCAGCTGATACATTGGAACAAACAGGACAGGGGAGAGATCACTGCGGCTGATACATTGTAACAAACAGGACAGGGGAGAGATCAATGCGTCTGATACATTGTAATAAAGAGGACAGGGGAGAGATCACTGCAGCTGATACATTGTAACAAACAGGACAGGGGAGAGATCACTGCAGCTGATACATTGGAACAAACAGGACATTGGAGAAATCACTGCGACTGATACATTGTAACAAAGAGGACAGTAGAGAGATCACTGCAGCTGATACATTGTAACAAACAGGACAGGGGAGAGATCACTGCAGCTGATACATTGGAGCAAACAGGACAGGGGAGAGATCACTGCAGCTGATACATTGTAACAAACAGGACAGGGGAGAGATCACTGCGACTGATACATTGGAGCAAACAGGACAGGGGAGAGATCACTGCAGATGATACATTGTAACAAACAGGACAGGGGAGAGATCACTGCAGCTGATACATTGTAACAAACAGGACAGGGGAGAGATCACTGCAGCTGATACATTGGAACAAACAGGACAGGAGAGAGATCACTGCGGCTGATACATTGTAACAAAGAGGACAGGGGAGAAATCACTGCAGCTGATACATTGTAACAAAGAGGACAGGGGAGAAATCACTGCAGCTGATACATTGGAACAAACAGGACATTGGAGAGATCACTGCGACTGATACATTGTAACAAACAGGACAGGGGAGAGATCACTGCAGCTGATACATTGTAACAAAGAGGACAGGGGAGAAATCACTGCAGCTGATACATTGTAACAAAGAGGACAGGGGAGAAATCACTGCAGCTGATACATTGTAACAAACAGGACAGGGGAGAGATCACTGCAGCTGATACATTGGAACAAACAGGACAGGGGAGAGATCACTGCAGCTAATACATTGTAACAAACAGGACAGGGGAGAGATCACTGCAGCTGATACATTGCAACGAACAGGACAGGGGAGAGATCACTGCGACTGATACATTGTAACAAAGAGGACAGTAGAGAGATCACTGCAGCTGATACATTGTAACAAACAGGACAGGGGAGAGATCACTGCGACTGATACATTGGAACAAACAGGACAGGGGAGAGATCACTGCGACTGATACATTGGAGCAAACAGGACAGGGGAGAGATCACTGTGACTGATACAATGTAACAAACACGACGGGGGAGAGATCACTGCGACTGATACATTGGAGCAAACAGGACAGGGGAGAGATCACTGTGACTGATACAATGTAACAAACAGGACAGGAGAGAGATCACTGCGACTGATACAATGTAACAAACAGGACAGGGGAGAGATCACTGCAGCTGATACATTGGAACAAACAGGACAGGGGAGAGATCACTGCAGCTGATACATTGTAACAAACAGGACAGGGGAGAGATCACTGCAGCTGATACATTGGAACAAACAGGACAGGGGAGAGATCACTGCGACTGATACAATGTAACAAACAGGACAGGGGAGAGATCACTGCGGCTGATACATTGGAACAAACAGGACAGGGGAGAGATCACTGCGACTGATACAATGTAACAAACAGGACAGGGGAGAGATCACTGCAGCTGATACATTGCAACGAACAGGACAGGGGAGAGATCACTGCAGCTGATACATTGTAACAAACAGGACAGGGGAGAGATCACTGCGACTGATACATTGTAACAAACAGGACAGGGGAGAGATCACTGCGGCTGATACATTGTAACAAACAGGACAGTGGAGAGATCACTGCCGCTGGTACATTGGAACAAAAAGGACAGGAGAGAGATCACTGCACCTGATACATTGTAACAAACAGGACAGTGGAGAGATCACTGCGACTGATACATTGTAACAAACAGGACAGGGGAGAGATCACTGAGGCTGATACATTGGAACAAACAGGACAGTGGAGAGATCACTGCGCCTGATACATTGTAACAAAGAGGACAGGGGAGAGCTCACTGCAGCTGATACATTGTAACAAACAGGACAGGGGAGAGATCACTGCAGCTGATACATTGTAACAAACAGGACAGGGGAGAGATCACTGCAGCTGATACATTGTAACAAACAGGACAGGGGAGAGATCACTGCAGCTGATACATTGGAACAAACAGGACAGGGGAGAGATCACTGCAGCTGATACATTGGAACAAACAGGACATTGGAGAAATCACTGCGACTGATACATTGTAACAAAGAGGACAGTAGAGAGATCACTGCAGCTGATACATTGTAACAAACAGGACAGGGGAGAGATCACTGCAGCTGATACATTGGAGCAAACAGGACAGGGGAGAGATCACTGCAGCTGATACATTGTAACAAACAGGACAGGGGAGAGATCACTGCGACTGATACATTGGAGCAAACAGGACAGGGGAGAGATCACTGCAGATGATACATTGTAACAAACAGGACAGGGGAGAGATCACTGCAGCTGATACATTGTAACAAACAGGACAGGGGAGAGATCACTGCAGCTGATACATTGGAACAAACAGGACAGGAGAGAGATCACTGCGGCTGATACATTGTAACAAAGAGGACAGGGGAGAAATCACTGCAGCTGATACATTGTAACAAAGAGGACAGGGGAGAAATCACTGCAGCTGATACATTGGAACAAACAGGACATTGGAGAGATCACTGCGACTGATACATTGTAACAAACAGGACAGGGGAGAGATCACTGCAGCTGATACATTGTAACAAAGAGGACAGGGGAGAAATCACTGCAACTGATACATTGTAACAAAGAGGACAGGGGAGCAATCACTGCAGCTGATACATTGTAACAAACAGGACAGGGGAGAGATCACTGCAGCTAATACATTGTAACAAACAGGACAGGGGAGAGATCACTGCAGCTGATACATTGCAACGAACAGGACAGGGGAGAGATCACTGCGACTGATACATTGTAACAAAGAGGACAGTAGAGAGATCACTGCAGCTGATACATTGTAACAAACAGGACAGGGGAGAGATCACTGCGACTGATACATTGGAACAAACAGGACAGGGGAGAGATCACTGCGACTGATACATTGGAGCAAACAGGACAGGGGAGAGATCACTGCGGCTGATACATTGGAACAAACAGGACAGGGGAGAGATCACTGCGACTGATACAATGTAACAAACAGGACAGGGGAGAGATCACTGCAGCTGATACATTGCAACGAACAGGACAGGGGAGAGATCACTGCAGCTGATACATTGTAACAAACAGGACAGGGGAGAGATCACTGCGACTGATACATTGTAACAAACAGGACAGGGGAGAGATCACTGCGGCTGATACATTGTAACAAACAGGACAGTGGAGAGATCACTGCCGCTGGTACATTGGAACAAAAAGGACAGGAGAGAGATCACTGCACCTGATACATTGTAACAAACAGGACAGTGGAGAGATCACTGCGACTGATACATTGTAACAAACAGGACAGGGGAGAGATCACTGAGGCTGATACATTGGAACAAACAGGACAGTGGAGAGATCACTGCGCCTGATACATTGTAACAAAGAGGACAGGGGAGAGCTCACTGCAGCTGATACATTGTAACAAACAGGACAGGGGAGAGATCACTGCAGCTGATACATTGTAACAAACAGGACAGGGGAGAGATCACTGCAGCTGATACATTGTAACAAACAGGACAGGGGAGAGATCACTGCAGCTGATACATTGGAACAAACAGGACAGGGGAGAGATCACTGCAGCTGATACATTGGAACAAACAGGACATTGGAGAAATCACTGCGACTGATACATTGTAACAAAGAGGACAGTAGAGAGATCACTGCAGCTGATACATTGTAACAAACAGGACAGGGGAGAGATCACTGCAGCTGATACATTGGAGCAAACAGGACAGGGGAGAGATCACTGCAGCTGATACATTGTAACAAACAGGACAGGGGAGAGATCACTGCGACTGATACATTGGAGCAAACAGGACAGGGGAGAGATCACTGCAGATGATACATTGTAACAAACAGGACAGGGGAGAGATCACTGCAGCTGATACATTGTAACAAACAGGACAGGGGAGAGATCACTGCAGCTGATACATTGGAACAAACAGGACAGGAGAGAGATCACTGCGGCTGATACATTGTAACAAAGAGGACAGGGGAGAAATCACTGCAGCTGATACATTGTAACAAAGAGGACAGGGGAGAAATCACTGCAGCTGATACATTGGAACAAACAGGACATTGGAGAGATCACTGCGACTGATACATTGTAACAAACAGGACAGGGGAGAGATCACTGCAGCTGATACATTGTAACAAAGAGGACAGGGGAGAAATCACTGCAGCTGATACATTGTAACAAAGAGGACAGGGGAGAAATCACTGCAGCTGATACATTGTAACAAACAGGACAGGGGAGAGATCACTGCAGCTGATACATTGGAACAAACAGGACAGGGGAGAGATCACTGCAGCTAATACATTGTAACAAACAGGACAGGGGAGAGATCACTGCAGCTGATACATTGCAACGAACAGGACAGGGGAGAGATCACTGCGACTGATACATTGTAACAAAGAGGACAGTAGAGAGATCACTGCAGCTGATACATTGTAACAAACAGGACAGGGGAGAGATCACTGCGACTGATACATTGGAACAAACAGGACAGGGGAGAGATCACTGCGACTGATACATTGGAGCAAACAGGACAGGGGAGAGATCACTGTGACTGATACAATGTAACAAACACGACGGGGGAGAGATCACTGCGACTGATACATTGGAGCAAACAGGACAGGGGAGAGATCACTGTGACTGATACAATGTAACAAACAGGACAGGAGAGAGATCACTGCGACTGATACAATGTAACAAACAGGACAGGGGAGAGATCACTGCAGCTGATACATTGGAACAAACAGGACAGGGGAGAGATCACTGCAGCTGATACATTGTAACAAACAGGACAGGGGAGAGATCACTGCAGCTGATACATTGGAACAAACAGGACAGGGGAGAGATCACTGCGACTGATACAATGTAACAAACAGGACAGGGGAGAGATCACTGCGGCTGATACATTGGAACAAACAGGACAGGGGAGAGATCACTGCGACTGATACAATGTAACAAACAGGACAGGGGAGAGATCACTGCAGCTGATACATTGCAACGAACAGGACAGGGGAGAGATCACTGCAGCTGATACATTGTAACAAACAGGACAGGGGAGAGATCACTGCGACTGATACATTGTAACAAACAGGACAGGGGAGAGATCACTGCGGCTGATACATTGTAACAAACAGGACAGTGGAGAGATCACTGCCGCTGGTACATTGGAACAAAAAGGACAGGAGAGAGATCACTGCACCTGATACATTGTAACAAACAGGACAGTGGAGAGATCACTGCGACTGATACATTGTAACAAACAGGACAGGGGAGAGATCACTGAGGCTGATACATTGGAACAAACAGGACAGTGGAGAGATCACTGCGCCTGATACATTGTAACAAAGAGGACAGGGGAGAGCTCACTGCAGCTGATACATTGTAACAAACAGGACAGGGGAGAGATCACTGCAGCTGATACATTGTAACAAACAGGACAGGGGAGAGATCACTGCAGCTGATACATTGTAACAAACAGGACAGGGGAGAGATCACTGCAGCTGATACATTGGAACAAACAGGACAGGGGAGAGATCACTGCAGCTGATACATTGGAACAAACAGGACAGTAGAGAGATCACTGCGGCTGATTCATTGTAACAAAGAGGACAGTAGAGAGATCACTGCAGCTGATACATTGTAACAAACAGGACAGGGGAGAGATCACTGCAGCTGATACATTGGAACAAACAGGACATTGGAGAGATCACTGCGACTGATACATTGTAACTAAGAGGACAGTAGAGAGATCACTGCAGCTGATACATTGTAACAAACAGGACAGGGGAGAGATCACTGCAGCTGATACATTGGAGCAAACAGGACAGGGGAGAGATCACTGCAGCTGATACATTGTAACAAACAGGACAGCAGAGAGATCACTGCGGCTGATACATTGTAACAAACAGGACAGGGGAGAGATCACTGCAGCTAATACATTGTAACAAACAGGACAGGGGAGAGATCACTGCAGCTGATACATTGTAACAAACAGGACAGGGGAGAGATCACTGCGACTGATACATTGTAACAAACAGGACAGGAGAGAGGTCACTGTGACTGATACATTGGAACAAACCCTGGCATCTGTATTATACAGTGCTGAATGTGATGTTTTGGTTTTTTAACTGGATAAATGAAGAACAAAGATCTGAGATTCTGACAAGGGACAAACTGTGATGTTGGGATGACTATGACCTCCTGAATATCAGGTCTACTGGATGGGGGTGTCCTTCCAAAAAAAGAAGTGATGAGACTCTGGGGTCTGAGGCTGTGGTGTTGGCAGCAGAGCCGCCGCTTGGGAAGCCTGTAGTATTTAAGGCACTATGTGATTTCTACTCCAAGTGTTCACATGAGCAGTGCCCACCATGGGCCATTTGTTATGACAACAGTCAGGGTTTTTTTTTGTTGGTGTTGCAGTTTGTTGCGTTACACATTATCTGGTGTTTGTCATTGCTTTATTTGCTATGAGTTGACATGGTGAGACAAACTCTCTCAGTTGTAGGTCAGGGTGAGCAACACAGACCAGAGGTGATAATGCAGTGGAGTGGGTCCTGACAGACGACACGTGGATCAGCGAGGATCACAACAGCTGGGTAAGCAACATGGAAAACAAAGAAGCGGAGCAGGTAGCACAGATGAAGCAGAACAAAGGGACTACCAGCTGTATATGAATCTGGTCTCTTCCAGCAGGGCAAAGGTTAATTGCAGGCACAACCCCAGTAAATTCTGTCTGGTATCTTCCAGCAGGACAATGGTTAATAGCAGCAATAAATGCAAACTTGGACTTGACCAAAATGGTTTACCACAGGATGGCAGTGTAATGTAGGCAAACTGGAGAGTCACATAAACAGATGAGCTACCTTGATTGCAGAGACCAGGTGTGAACAGGACAGATCACAGTTGTGAGAAGTTTAGAGGTTGGTGTGGACAAAGCGAAGAAAACTGGACTGAACTTGGAAATAACGCTGGTTGAATCATGAAAGTCAGAAGCAGAGATGACAGTCACCTGCCTGGAGCAGAGCCATGAAAAGCGGCAGCAAATCCCTGACAGACGCAAGGCAGTTGAGACAATATGCAAGTCCCCGACCTCTGCCAGAGTTGACTGTAGAAGGTCAAAAATAATTAATGTCAGAGGCGATCATGGATGACTTGAAAAAACTGGGTGTTGACTATTGCAAATGAGGGGGCCACAGGACAAGAGGCCGGCCGGTGCTGGTGAGACAGGTTTGTAACCTTCTCTCATTTTCCACGCTTTGTTTTAGAAAAAGCTTGCTCTAGTTTAATTCACAAAAGTATCGGTGGCCAAATTCACATGACCGTATTCCCATTATTGGAACATAACAGGGCTGTTCAGATGTGCATATTTTTCACAAACCTTGGCTATCGCTAACATTACTAGATTGTTGTCTGAGGAAGGTTCTGCCGCTGAATGTACAAATCTTCAGGATCCGCTGCCGGTAGCTCCTGTGTATTCACCAACCAATGATGTCCCTGATGTGCTAGATGGAGACAAGTCCAGAGACGCTGCTGGCAGCTCCTGTGTAATAACCGACTGTGGAGACACAGCATTGTATCTTAATTAACCAGATGACTATTTAGCAAGCCTTAAAGAATACACTTATATATATGTTGACTTTTTAATTTAAGCATTTCTGTCTGGTTTGTCAAGAAAGCAGACTTGACTTATAAGTTGGCATTTAATGTAACATATTGTGCTCTTATCCTGGATGACTAATGATGTTTGCTGATATGCTTATTATGCATTGTCTAGGCCAGCCAGTTTGTTGATTTTAAAACAGAGGAGGAAAAACTATGCAAATAGATTATATAATCAAACAAGGCAACTTGATCGTCACTATTCTTCCCCTTATCTGTGATGCTGGATTGAAGGACACTTGTTAAACATAAAAAGAGGTGATATGCCTCTATGAGCCAGAGATTCAGCCAAGACATCCCAAGGACCAGAGACAGCACAGCAGCCAAGGCATCATGGCTCCATCATGGGGGCACAGATTTATTATTCTACATGTTGCCGGCGTAGGGAACTTCAGCCTCGGTTGGAAGAATACAGATCTGCTGCATTGACCATCACTAAACAATGGATATGTTTGGACAAAGCTAGGATTGGGACCCATCGGTAGCCTGGCTCCATGGAGATGTTCGGAGAAGCCAGGTTGTGACCCTCGAGTCAACTGGCCTTGTACCTGAAAGGACTGTCATCTTCCTAAGCTTGTCATTACCTCCCCTCTGTGTGCGTGCCACAGGTGGGGTAGTCGACCCTGGAAGATGAAGCCAGGTTGTGACCCTCCGATAAACTGGCCTTGTACCTCAATGGACTGTCATCTTCCTACACTTATCGTTACCTCCTCTCTGTGTGCGTGCCACTTGTGGGGTAGTCAGCTTTGGAATATCTGAAAAGCTGCCATTATCCCGGCGAGTTAGCAGAAGGGTGAGATTCTGTAATGTGCACCATCTTGGGGTATTTTGTTGGGACTGTTGTACGTGTTATCTGACTGTTTTGTGGTTCAATAAAGTATTGCCACACTGTTTTACCCTCACCCTGTGTTGTCTGAGTAGCATTATGCCCACAGTGAAAGGATAGCGAGCGTTCAGCGGGACGATCCCTGGTCCATACAGTTCCAGCTAGTGGACCTGGGTGCCCGCCAACCCCTCACGTGTCTCCACACCGACCGACATCCCAGACAAGTCTGGAGATGATGCCGGTAGCTCCTGTGTAATCACTGACCAATAACGTCACCGATGTGCTCAATGGAGACAAGTCTGGAGATGATGCCAGTAGCTCCTGTGTAATCACCGACCAATGACGTCCCCGATGTGCTTGATGGAGACAAGTCCGGAGATGATGCCGGCTACTTCTGTGCAATCACTGACCAAAGACGTCTCTGATGTGCTCAATGGAGACAAGTCCGGAGAGGATGCCAGCAACTTCTGTGCAATCACTGACCAATGACGTCTCTGATGTGCTCGATGGAGACAAGTCCGGAGATGATGCCAGCAGCTCCTGTGTAATCACTGAGCAATGATGTCCCCAATGTGCTCTATGGAGACAAGTATGGAGATGCTGCAGCCAGGGAAGGTTTAGGTCACGCAGGCAGCCCACAGCAGTACAAAGAACACACAGCCTTTGGATGGCATGGAAAATCGGGTCCCAGAACACCTTGGAGAAATGGCCGCAGCACTGGTTCTACCAGCAAATCAATGCAACATTGAGCTGTTAATGACCTGCAGACTAAGAGGGGTCCAGCTACTGGACACTGCCCCTTCACCACCATAATCAGGAGGCCAGCGCCACATTCCCTTGTGAAGCCTCTTCAATCATTCATCCCCCCAGGTAGTTCCTCTTCAGCAATGCACGGCGCTTTTGCCTTAGATGCGGTGGTAGCTGAAGACAGGTGTGGAGACCATGTGGGCCGGTGCATTCAGTGGCAGAACCCTCAGATGACCATTAATAACCTCAGTGACTGCAGCCAAGGCTGGAGGTGCCGGGATTCCTGCACGAGGATCAGACTAAATGATCCAGACGTTTTCTATCATTTGTGGATCGGTGTAGTCTCCATCCCGAGTTCTCCATCACTTCTCCGCTGGTGCTACAATCTCCATGTTGCAGAGTGTGTGTCCCCAGTATGAGACCAGCAGTTAATACAGCCTGCACCAGATCTGCACCTTTGCCATCCGTTCTAATGTAGGGAGGTTGTGGAGCTTGATGGATGGCAAGTTTTATCCACACAAGGGTCCCAATTAGTCTAAGAATTGAGTCATAAATTGCTTTGAAAAGTTGCAAAATCTTGGTGTAATTTTGTGTTTTCACCCCACCTTCTACAAACTCCAACAATTTTGGGCAAGACAGGTGCGTAACACCATGGCTGGCCCAAGTCATGACGAGCTGTGAGGTTCCTTACCGCAGAAATCTCACTCCCCGTCCCTGACTGGTGCAGCACATGGAGGGCTGCCGCTGGTCTGGTGCTCCCCATTAAGAGGTGTGCACCACTTCATGATCAGGAGTGTCTGACTCCACTTCGCCACCACATCGAAGAAACCCTGGTCTTGATGAATTGGGGCCAAAGTCTTACTGGTAACCCTGCCAGATAATGTCCAGACTGAAGACCTCCTGCCATTAACGTCTCAGCAGTGATGGGAGTAATGGAGATTCCCCGGCTAAGCAAAGTATGGGTGCGACCACGATGGGCAAATATTCCCCAGCACATGGATGACCCACAACCAGGACTGACGGATGGCTGGAGAAGCAAGGATGGGTTTATACATATCTGTAGATGTAAGTTTCAGCCGCTCCTCCACCTCCCAGCACTGGAGCTCGCGGGCAATGATGAGGGTTGTGGTGCGAGCGCAGCTCCTCGTTAATATCAATTAAGCTGCGCTGACATTTACCTGCGGCTTTTGGGCGACAGTAATGGGGTTAAGTAATTCTCGTGTCTGAAGCCATTATGGATGTCGGGGAAGAGCAGTGGTATCTGTAGTGTCAGGGGATGAGAGTGGGGCGGAGGGAGAGGTGTCAGCGAGGAGCAGTGACATCTGTAGTGTCAGGGGATAAGTGCGGGGTGACGGGCGAGGTGTCAGCAAGGAGCGGTGCCATTTGTAGTGCCGGGATGAGCGCAGGGCAGCGGGTGAGGTGTCAGCGAGGAGCGGTGACATCTGTAGTGTCAGGGGATGAGCTCGGGGTGGCGGGCGAGGTGTCAGCAAGGAGCGGTGGTATCGTAGTGTCAGGGGATGGGCGCAGGGAGGCAGGTGAGGTGTCAGCAAGGAGCGGTGACATCTGAAGTGTCAGGGGATGAGCGCAGGGTGGCGGGTGAGGTGTCAGGGAGAAGCGGTGGTATCTGTAGTGTCAGTGGATGAGCGCGGTGTGGCGGGCGAGGTGTCAGCAAAGAGCGGTGCCATTTGTAGAGTCAGGGGATGAGTGCAGGGAGGCGGGCGAGGTGTCAGCGAGGAGCGGTGGTATCTGTAGTGTCAGGGGATGGGCGCAGGGAGGCAGGTGAGGTGTCAGCAAGGAGCGGTGCCATTTGTAGTGTCAGGGGATGAGCGCAGGGAGGTGGGCGAGGTGTCAGCGAGGAGTGGTGGTATCTGTAGTGTCAGGGGATGGGCGCAGGGAGGCAGGTGAGGTGTCAGCAAGGAGCGGTGCCATTTGTAGTGTCAGGGGATGAGCGCAGGGAGGCGGGCGAGGTGTCAGCAAGGAGCGGTGCCATTTGTAGTGCCGGGATGAGCGCAGGGCGGCGGGTGAGGTGTCAGCGAGGAGCAGTGACATCTGTAGTGTCAGGGGATAAGCGCAGGGCGGCGGGCGAGGTGTCAGCAAGGAGCGGTGACATCTGTAGTGTCGGGATGGGCGCAGGGAGGCAGGTGAGGTGTCAGCAAGGAGCAGTGACATCTGTAGTGTCAGGGGATAAGCGCGGGGTGACGGGCGAGGTGTCAGCAAGGAGCGGTGCCATTTGTAGTGTCAGGGGATGAGCGCAGGGAGGCGGCGAGGTGTCAGCAAGGAGCGGTGACATCTGTAGTGTCAAGGGATGAGCGCAGGGAGGCGGTCGAGGTGTCAGCAAGGAGCGGTGACATCTGTAGTGTCGGGATGAGCGCGGGGAGGTGGGCGAGGTGTCAGGGAGGAGCGGTGCCATTTGTAGTCAGGGGATGAGTGCAGAGTGGTGGGTGAGGTGTCAGGGAGGAGTGGTGGCATCTGTAGTGTCAGGGGATGGGCGCAGGGAGGCAGGTGAGGTGACAGCAAGGAGCGGTGCCATTTGTAGTGTCGGGATGGGCACAGGGAGGCAGGTGAGGTGTCAGCGAGGAGCGGTGACATCTGTAGTGTCAGGGGATGAGCGCAGGGCGGCGGGCAAGGTGTCAGCAAGGAGCGGTGCCATTTGTAGTGTCGGGATGGGCGCAGGGAGGCAGGTGAGGTGTCAGCAAGGAGCAGTGACATCTGTAGTGTCAGGGGATGAGCGCAGGGAGGCGAGCAAGTTGCCAGGGAGGAGCAGTGGCATCTGTAGTGTCGGGATGAGCGCGGGGAGGCGGGCGAGGTGTCAGGGAGGAGCAGTGGCATCTGTAGTGTCAGGGGATGAGCACAGGGTGACGGGCGAGGTGTCAGGGAGGAGCAGTGGCATCTGTAGTGTCAGGGGATGAGCTCGGGGTGGCGGGCAAGGTGTCAGGGAGGAGCAGTGGCATCTGTAGTGTCAGGGGATGAGCGCAGGGTGACAGGAGAGGTGTCAGGGAGGAGCAGTGGCATCTGTAGTGTCAGGGGATGAGCTCGGGGTGGCGGGTGAGGTGTCAGGGAGGAGCAGTGGCATCTGTAGTGTCAGGGGATGAGCGCAGGGACGCGAGCAAGTTGCCAGGGAGGAGCAGTGGCATCTGTAGTGTCGGGATGAGCGCGGGGAGGCGAGCGAGGTGTCAGCGAGGAGTGGTGGCATCTGAAGTGTCAGGGGATGAGCGCGGGGTGGTGGGCGAGGTGTCAGCGAGGAGCGGTGGCATCTGAAGTGTCAGGGGATGAGCGCAGGGTGGCGGGTGAGGTGTCAGGGATGAGCACGGGGAGATGGTCGAGGAGTCAAGGGGGAGCGGTGGCGTTTGTAGTGTGAGGGGATGAGGAAGGGCGGCAGGTGAAGCGTCAGGGAGGAGCGGTGACATGTGTAGTGTCAAGGGATAAGCGCGGGGTGGCGGGCGAGGTGTCCGGGGGGGGGGGGTGGTGGCAGCTGTAGTGTCATGGGATGAGCGCGAGGCGAAGGTTGAGCTGTCAGTGAGCATCTGTAGTGTCAGGGCTTATTATGCATTGTCTAGGCCAGCCAGTTTGTTGACTTTAAAACAGAGGAGGAAAAACTGTGCAAATAGATTACATAATCAAACAAGGCGACTTGGTCGTCACCAATCTTCCCCTTATCGGTAGTGTCAGGGGATGAGCACGGGGCGCCCAGCGAGGTATCAGCGAGGAGTGGTGGCGACTGAAGTGTTGAGATGAGTGTGGGATGGTGGGTGAGGTGTCCGGGTGGAGACGGAGCATCTATAGTGTCACGGGATGACCATGGGGCGGTGGGCGAGATGTCAGCAAGGAGCGGTGGCATCTGTAGTGTCAGGGGAAGAGCACAGGGTGAGGAGTCAGTGAGGAGTGGTGGCATCGGTAGTGTCAGGGGATTAGATCGGGGCAGTGGTCTAGGCGTCAGTGAGAAGTGGTGGCATCTATAGTGTCAGGGGATGAGCGTGGGTGGCGGGCGAGGTGTCAGTGAGGCCACGGCACAGCATACTTCTCTATGAACGTCAGATTTTCATACATTTATAACAGACAGGTTTAAGAAAACGCATCTGACCCCCAAAAAGTCCAAAACGTGTGACAAAATATCCGGCCTGAGCGACATCCAACAGAATCCATGTTATAATTACCCCAAAAACTGCAAACCGCAGCATGTGATGGCAGCCGTACAGGTGAGCACAGCCGCCAACAGAAAAATCAGAGACTGGAGCTTTAAAGGCGCCTCCCAAGAGCATGGAAACGGGGCCCTTCACCTCCTAAATGAGCCCCAGATGCAGCCATCACTGCTGGGGGGCAACGAGCATCATCACAGAAGCACTCTACCCTTCGATTGGCACCGAGGGGCCGCCTCACCTTTCATCCTGGGGCCCTTACCTGACACAGGGACCGTCCCATCTGACACACAGGGGCCACTCCACCTGACACACAGGGGCCACTCCACCTGACACACAGGGGCCGCTCCACCTGACACATAGGGGCCACTCCACCTGACACATAGGGGCCACTCCACCTGACACATAGGGGCCGCTCCACCTGACACATAGGGGCCGCTCATCCTGTAGGTCAGGTCAGCGCTGCGTCCTATGAGGACCCCGGCCCGGAGAGCGCTGTTCTGCTGGAGAATGTAGGTCTCATTACAGGGCCGTGCTGTAATGACGGTTATTACAGGTAGAGAACATTGCTGCCGCACAGGGAACGAGCCAGAGGCAGAACCGGCGGCCGCCAGTGCTGACCCAGACTGATCGCAGCAGACATCTCACAAGGGCAGAGGAAATGATGATAGTTCTATTACTGAGCATTACCTGGACCACGGCCGCTGAAGTGACGCTGCCTCCTCACACATCTGCTGGTAATATGTCTGGTGGGACAGACTCTGGCTGGCATATTAGAGATCTGAAGTGAGCAGAATTGTGAGTGCAGCTCTGGAGCACTAATGAGAATTAGACAGCCTGTGCTCACAGAGGGGCACCTTGGACGGCACACGGAGGGACGGCTGAGAGGGAAGCCAGGGACGGCACATGGAGGGGCAGCCAGGGACGGCTCAAAGAGGGGAGCTGGGGACGGCACACGGAGGGATGGCTCAGAGAAGGGAGCCAGGGACGGCACATGGAGGGGCAGCCGGGGAAATTAAAAAATTAGCCAAAATTAAACCAAATTAAAATCTCCAGCGGGAGTTAGAGCTGACAATCTAAACCTCTTTTGCATAATAAAACCACATTTGACATATGAGGTAAAAGAAATTAGTGGTAGCTAAGATGTGACAAAACTAATTAAAACTCCTTTGAAGCCCAGACTCCCTGCAGTGGACAGGTAATTAAAGTAGGATATCTATTGTGAGAAGAAGTCATAGAGACAGAGATTTCTAGATTCGAGAGGAAAATCAAAAATCTTACACCTTTGAAAGTAGCTTAGTGGCTCAGTGGTTAGCTCTGTATGGTGGCTCAGTGGTTAGCACAGCAGCCTTGCAGTGCTGGGGTCCTGGGTTCAAATCTCACCATGGACAACATCTGCAAAGAGTTCGTATGTTCTCCCCGTGTTTGCGTGGGTTTCCTCCTGGGTCTCCGGTTTCCTCCCACATTCCAAAGACATACTGATAGGGAATTTAGATTGTGAGCCCCATCGGGGACAGCGACGATAATGTTTAACAGAGTAACAGAGTTTTCAAGGCTGAAAAAGCCGCGTGTCCATCCAGCTCAGCCTATATTCTCCAGATCTCCGTCCTTCTACAGAACCTAATAATTGTATGATACAATATTGTTCTGCTCCAGGAAGACATCCAGGCCTCTCTTGAACCCCTCAACTGAGTTCGCCATCACCACCTCCTCAGGCGAGCAATTCCAGATTCTCACTGTCCTAACAGTAAAGAATCCTCTTCTATGTTGGTGGAAAAACCTTCTCCAGACGCAGAGAATGCCCCCTTGTGCCATCACCTTCCTTGGTATAAACAGATCCTCAGCGAGATATTTGTATTGTCCCCTTATATATATATATACAGTTAGGTCCATATATATTTGGACAGAGACAACATTTTTCTCATTTTGGTTATAGACATTACCACAATGAATTTTAAACAAAACAATTCAGATGCAGTTGTAGTTCAGACTTTCAGCTTTCATTTGAGGGTATCCACATTAAAATTGGATGAAGGGTTTAGGAGTTTCAGCTCCTTAACATGTGCCACCCTGTTTTTAAAGGGACCAAAAGTAATTGCACAGATTCAATAATTTTAAATAAAATGTTCATTTCTAGTACTTGGTTGAAAACCCTTTGTTGGCAATGACTGCCTGAAGTCTTGAACTCACGGACATCACCAGACGCTGTGTTTCCTCCTTTTTGATGCTCTCCAGGCCTTCACTGCGGTGGTTTTCAGTTGCTGTTTGTTTGTGGCCTTTCTGTCTGAAGTTTAGTCTTTAACAAGTGAAATGCTGCTCAATTGGGCTGAGATCAGGTGACTGACTTGGCCATTCCAGAATATTCCACTTCTTTGCTTTAATAGACTCCTGGGTTGCTTTGGCTTCATGTTTTGGGTCATTGTCCATCTGTAGGATGAAACGACGACCAATCAGTTTGGCTGCATTTGGCTGGATCTGAGCACACAGTATGGCGGCTCTGAAGACCTCAGAATTCATTCATCCTGTGTCACATCATCCATAACCACTAGTGACCCAGTGCCACTGGCAGCCATGCATGCCCAAGCCATCACACTGCCTCCGCCGTGGTTACAGATGATGCGGTATGCTTTGGATCATGAGCTGTACCACGCCTTCGCCATACTTTTCTCTTTCCATCATTCTGGTAGAGGTTGATCATGGTTTCATCTGTCCACAGAATGTTCCTCCAGAACTGTGCGGCTTTTTTAGATGTTTTTAGCCTTTTTCTTCTTGATTCTTATGAGTGGCTGCACCGTGCAGTGAACCCTCTGTAGTTACTTTCATGCAGTCTTCTCTTTATGGTAGATTTGGATAGTGATCCGCCGACCTCCGGGAGAGTGTTGGTCACTTGGTTGGCTGTTGTGAAGGGGTTTCTCTTCACCATGGAGATTATTCTGCGATCACCCACCACTGTTGACTTCCGTGGGCGCCCAGGTCTTTTTGCATTGATGAGTTCACCAGTGCTTTCTTTCTTTCTCAGGATGTACCAAACTGTAGATTTTGCAGCTCCTAATATTGTAGCAATTTCTCGGATGGGTCTTTTCTGTTTTCGCAGCTTAAGGATGGCTTGTTTCACCTGCATGGAGAGCTCCTTTACCGCATGTTTACTTCACAGCAAAACCTTCCAAATGCAGCACCACACCTCAAATCACCTCCAGGCCCTTTATCTGCTTAATTCAGAATGACATAACAAAGGGATTGCCCACACCTGTCCATGAAATAGCCTTGGAGTCAATTGTCCAATTACTTTTGGTCCCTTTAAAAACAGGGTGGCACATGTTAAGGAGCTGAAACTCCTAAACCCTTCATCCAATTTTAATGTGGATACCCTCAAATGAAAGCTGAAAGTCTGAACTTCAACTGCATCTGAATTGTTTTGTTTAAAATTCATTGTGGTAATGTCTATAACCAAAATTAGAAAAATGTTGTCTCTGTCCAAATATATATGGACCTAACTGTATATATATATATATATATATATGTATATATATATATATATATATATATATATATATATATATATATATATATATATATATATATATATATATATATATATATGGCATCATGATAACTCGCTAATCCCGCCCCCTGCACAGTAGCTCCGCCCCCACACATCACCACACATAATCCCGCCCCCACTCCATTACCACACATAATCCCGCCCCCACCACATCACCACACATAATCCCGCCCCCACCACATAATCCCGCCCCCACCACACATAATCCCGCCCCCCACCACATTACCACACACAATCCCGCCCCCCACCACATTACCACATAATCCCGCCCCCCCACCACACATAATCCCGCCCCCCACCACATCACCACACATAATCCCGCCCCCCACCACATCAAAACACATAATCCCGCCCCCCACCAGATTACCACACATAATACCACCCCCCACATCACCACACAATCCCACCCCCCCACCACATAATTCCGCCCCCACCACATTACCACACATAATCCAGCCACCACACATAATCCCACCTCCCACATCACCACACATAATCCCACCCCCCACCACATTACCACACATAATCCAGCCCCCCACCACATCACCACACATAATCCCACCCCCCACATCACCACCCATAATCCCACCCCCCACCACATTACCACACATAATCCCACCCCCCACCACATTACCACACATAATCCCGCCCACCACATCACCACACATAATCCCACCCCCCACCACATCACCACACATAATCCCACCCCCCACATCACCACACATAATCCCACCCCCCACCACATCACCACACATAATCCCACCCCCCACCACACATAATCCCACCCCCCACCACATCACCACACATAATCCCACTCCCCACATTACCACACATAATCCCGCCC
Source organism: Ranitomeya variabilis (assembly GCF_051348905.1). Lineage (NCBI taxonomy): Eukaryota > Metazoa > Chordata > Amphibia > Anura > Dendrobatidae > Ranitomeya > Ranitomeya variabilis. Next base: position 686,495,531 of record NC_135236.1, on the reverse strand, counting down.
CCCCCACATTACCACACATAATCCCGCCCCCACATCACCACACATAATCCCGCCCCCCACCACATTACCACACATAATCCCGCCCCCCCACCACATTACCACACATAATCCCGCCCCCACCTCACCACACATAATGCCGCCCCCACCACATTACCACACATAATCCCACCCCCCACAATCCCACCCCCCACCACACATAATCCCGCCCCCCCACCACATTATCACACATAATCCCGCCCCCACATCACCACACATAATCTCGCCCCCCCACATTACCACACATAATCCCGACCCCCACATCACCACACATAATCCCGCCCCCCCACCACATTACCACACATAATCCCGCCCCCACCACATTACCACACATAATCCCGCCCCCCACCACATCACCACACATAATCCCGCCCCCCACCACATTACCACACATAATCCCACCCCCACATCACCACACATAATCCCGCCCCCCCACCACATTACCACACATAATCCCACCCCCACATCACCACACATAATCCCGCCCCCACCACATCACCACACATAATCCCACCCCCCACCACATCACCACACATAATCCCGCCCCCCACCACATCACCACACATAATCCCGCCCCCCACCACATCACCACACATAATCCCGCCCCCCACCACATCACCACACATAATCCCGCCCCCCACCACATCACCACACATAATCCCGCCCCCCACCACATCACCACACATAATCCCGCCCCCCACCACATCACCACACATAATCCCGCCCCCCACCACATCACCACACATAATCCCGCCCCCCACCACATCACCACACATAATCCCGCCCCCCACCACATCACCACACATAATCCCGACCCCCACCACATCACCACACATAATCCCGCCCCCCACCACATCACCACACATAATCCCGCCCCCCACCACATCACCACACATAATCCCACCCCCCACCACATTATCACACATAATCCCGCCCCCACATCACCACACATAATCTCGCCCCCCCACATTACCACACATAATCCCGACCCCCACATCACCACACATAATCCCGCCCCCACATCACCACACATAATCTCGCCCCCCCACATTACCACACATAATCCCGACCCCCGCATCACCACACATAATCCCGCCCCCACATCACCACACATAATATCGCCCCCCCACCACACATAATCCCGCCCCCCACCATATCACCACACATAATCCCACCCCCACATCACCACACATAATCCCGCCCCCCCCACCACACATAATCCCGCCCCCCACCACATCACCACACTATTGTTGTCATTATTTACTTTAATCACCAGCAGCGTTAATTAGATAGCAATGAGCGTGCCGGGCGTTAGCTGCCTGGAAACAGCTAGTATACTTATACATGGTTATCAGGTCGCCCCTCAGTCGTTTTGCTAATCTTTCTGGGTATTGTAGTTCTCCCATCCCCTTTATTAGTTTTGTTGCCCTCCTTTGTACTCGCCCTAGTTACATTATATCCTTCCTGAGCATTGTATATAAATGAGGACAATAAACAAATACTGTTGTCTTCAGGGGAAACTGGACATTTACAACTAGACACTTGGGCCCTGTTGGAAAGATGTGAATATTGGGGCTGTATAGAGCCAGTATTGATGGGATATACATTCTCAACTTCAGGACTAATAGAGGAAGAATATGCAGATTTATTCATAACTGTGAGACACGCCAATCAGGCCCAAATAGTGGTCAGATAGCTGACAGCAGGCAAAAATCACAATAAAAAAATATACATAATATATATTGAACACCTGTGATCGCCAGGAGCAACAACACCGTGAAATCTTGGGGAGCGCATAAAATCCTGAAGGGCTGAGAACGTCCTACAAACAGACCCACGTGAGGTCATCAAGGGGAGGTGAGCAACTTAGGTGCTGATAAAAGCACAAGGCAAATTATGATCTGTTTAATGTCGGAAGATACATCGCCGTGTAGGCATGATCCACATTTACAGATGTTTTGAAACGGATTGCTTCCGTCCGCTAAGCCATAGCAGTGACGTCAGGTTTAGTCATTTTCTTTTCTTCATCCTTTTATGTAATTGTATATCTTGTACTGTTTTATTCCTTTGGAACAGCTTTGTATATTTTTTTTTTATAAACTCCACCCATAATTCTAGATGTAATATAAAATGTAATAGTTCTGTTCCTCTTGTTCTGTAAACCGCACCCCTGAAGCCATACGATACCTTTAACGTGTGTCCAATATGGCCTGTATATACGATTGGTGCTGGCAGCTAATAGTTACTTTTGTTATTGTGGAGTGGAAAGTGACCGTACCGGAGTTTGTATACAGTACAGCTCTGGCAAAAATGTAGAAACCACTGCAAAATGTTCAGTTTATCTGATTTTCCTCTTTATATTTTTGAGTAAAATGTAAATTGTTCTTTTATTCTATAAACTTCTGACAACATGTCTCCGAAGTTCCAAGCAATAAATTTTGTATTTTTTTTTCTGACAGCGAAAAATGGTCAAAATAACAAAAAAAAAACAAGTTCATAATCATTTAGAAACAACAATTTAAAAATAATAAATTTTTGATATGCAATATCTTGATGTCTGCGGCTTTCCACATAGCGAAGGGTTGGAAAAGTAAGCAGGCTCCTGACATCAAAACCTTGATTATGTTTGTGGATAATCAACAAGCTTATGAAAAAATTCATTTTACACTCCACTCAACAGAGGAGCAGTTCCAATCTAGATGGGGTAAATGGAATCTCATTAAACGGGCTATGGATGATCTCTTTTTTGTTTAATTCCTGCTAGTTTCAATTCTTAGTTTCTAAAGTTTATGGTATATCTATGTTGTTTTGATTTCATTCTACCATTATTACACGGTCATGTAATTCACTATATTCTTACGATACCTGATGGAATGCTTATTTTGTATCTTTTACATGCCATTACGTGTATTATCTGTTATAACTCAATAAAAACCTTGTTTCAAAAGAAACAACAATACTAATGTTTTACCTCCAGAAGAGTTCAGAAATCAATACTTTGTGGAATAACCATGATTGTTAATCCCAGCTTTCCTGCGTCTCGGCAGCTTTCCTCCAGTCTCTCACACGGCTCCTGGTACAATAATGTCAGCCGTTCTTCTGTGTTTGATGCCTTGTGACTCTCCATCTTCCTCCTGATCACATTCCAGAGGTTTTCAGTGGGGTTCAGGTCTGGAGATTGGGCGGCCATGACAGGGATATGATGTGGTGGTCTCTTAATTATTGCCAGAGCTGTATATACCATGTGTTGGGTTGGAATGGGAGGTGTATACCCCATACGCTCACTGTGAGTTCCCAATATCCGGCCTAGTAGTGGACACAGCCTCGGCGTCCTCTGTTAATCGCTGGTCCATTGCATAGCTGTCTTGATGATAGGGAGGCAGCAGAGGGCTGTTCGTGACAAAAAGGTAACATGTGGTGGGTTCCGCACATCCCCTTGGCTGTGACCTTTGACATTCATCCATTGCAGCCTGTGTGCGGAGCCCACCTCTTGTCCCGACATCCTATTCTGCAGCCATAATTCAGGTTGTAGGCTCTCCTCATCATGGCAGGCAAGTTTCGCCTTTGTGATGCTGAAGTGACTTCTCTGCGTTATTAATGTAAGAGCGAGGCATATCTGAAAAACACATAGAACCATGTCACTAAGCTAAGAGACCCTAACCGTGTATACCCCACACAGGGCATTTATAGGAGTAGGGTGCCGTCAGCGGAGCGGAGTTGGTGATTCCTGATTGGTCGCCCTGAGATCGAATACTGAAGGCTCCACTAACAATGTAACAAAGAGGAGGAAACAATAAAGACACAATGTTTGTAGAAGCTCCATGACAGAAGTGAGCACAGCCGCCGCTGGAACACTACAGAAATCAGCAAATGGAAGGCTACTTTCACACTTGCGTTTTTAGCAATCCGGCGCAATCCGTCGTTTTGGGCAAAAAATGGATCCTGCAAATGTGCCCGCAGGATGCGTTTTTCTGCAGAGCAGTGCGATCTGTGATGTAGAGGATGAGGGTAGTAGTGCGGCCACATCATCTGGAGACGTCTATGGGAAATAATCTCTGGGACAAATCCCAGCCCGAGAGCGCGCTGTACTGGAAGCCAGCAGAACTTTCCATGGCGGGCGTCAGGTGCAGCACCGCCCTTTACCGCGATGATAATGACTTCACCAATGGTGATGTGCAGAGACCCCAGAACAGCGGACGCCCGTCCCCAGCCACCATCGCCCCGTGTGCCGGACATCAGATAAATGGATCCTGACAGGGTGACAAGCCCGAGTATTAATGGCGTCTAATTAACAAGACGAAAATCGCAGATCAGATCCGGGACGTCAGGAGCAATTAACCAGCGGCTGACAAGCCGGGGTCCGCCGGACAGAGGGGCCCATCCCCCAACATTAGGAATCAGAGGTCTACACAGCCAACACCACAACGCTGCCGCTGACAACCTGCCGTGTGCGTGTGAGGTTGTCAGACGTCCACGATGCAGAGCTAGTACTAGCAGGTGGTAGATCCTCACCACCGGGGTCCTTGGGGGGCTTATACCTCACCTGCATGCAGCAGAGGCCGTCTGGCACTTGTGGTGCTCAGCTGCAATCTCTTCTGCCAGAGACAATTACATTAGTGTGAGATAAATTGTGCTGTCAGGTCCTGACGGAGAGCGGCTGCACGAGACCGCGCTGCAGTGACGCCGAGCGCTAAACAACTCATTATCAGTGCCGCCACGGCCAGTAATAACAAGTGACAAATGGCATCCACTGCGGCCGGCAGCGCCACCGAGACATCACTGTCACCAGTCACACCGTGTCATTACTACCGCCGACGGAGACAGCGGGAAATGAGCGGCCGCCGAGAGATAACATTACAGGCAATGAGGAGCGAGACGCCAAGATGTAGGGCGAGACGAGGCACCACCAGTCACACCACGTCAGTGCAAACGCCGACGGAGACAGCGGGAAATGAGCGGCCGCCGAGAGATAACATTACAGGCAATGAGGAGCGAGGCGCCAAGATGGAGGGCGAGACGAGGCACCACCAGCCGCACCACGTCAGTACAAACGCCGACGGAGACAGCGGGAAATGACATTATAGGTAATGAGGAGCGAGTCATCAAGATGGAGAGTGAGGCGCCAAGATGGAGGGCGAGAGGAAGCACCACCAGTCACACCGTGTCATTACTACCGCCGACGGAGACAGCGGGAAATGAGCGGCCGCCGAGAGATAACATTACAGGCAATGAGGAGCGAGGCGCCAAGATGGAGGGCGAGACGAGGCACCACCAGCCACACCACGTCAGTACAAACGCCGACGGAGACAGCGGGAAATGACATTATAGGTAATGAGGAGCGAGTCATCAAGATGGAGAGTGAGGCGCCAAGATGGAGGGCGAGAGGAAGCACCACCAGTCACACCGTGTCATTACTACCGCCGACGGAGACAGCGGGAAATGAGCGGCCGCCGAGAGATAACATTACAGGCAATGAGGAGCGAGGCGCCAAGATGGAGGGCGAGACGAGGCACCACCAGCCACACCACGTCAGTACAAACGCCGACGGAGACAGCGGGAAATGACATTATAGGTAATGAGGAGCGAGTCATCAAGATGGAGAGTGAGGCGCCAAGATGGAGGGCGAGAGGAAGCACCACCAGTCACACCGTGTCATTACTACCGCCGACGGAGACAGCGGGAAATGAGCGGCCGCCGAGAGATAACATTACAGGCAATGAGGAGCGAGGCGCCAAGATGGAGGGCGAGACGAGGCACCACCAGCCACACCACGTCAGTACAAACACCGACGGAGACAGCGGGAAATGAGCGGCCACCGAGAGATAACATTACAGGCAATGAGGAGCGAGGCGCCAAGATGGAGGGCGAGACGAGGCACCACCAGCCGCACCACGTCAGTACAAACGCCGACGGAGACAGCGGGAAATGACATTATAGGTAATGAGGAGCGAGTCACCAAGATGGAGAGTCGCCAAGATGGAGAGCGAGAGGAGGCACCACCAGTCACACGCGTCGCTACTACCGCCGACGGAGACAGCGGGAAATGAGCGGCCACCAAGAGATAACATTACAGGCAATGAGGAGCGAGTCACCAAGATGGAGATCGAGGTGCCAAGATGGAGGGCGAGAGGAAGCACCACCAGTCACACTGTGTCATTACTACCACCGCCAGAGACAGCGGGAAATGGGGGGCCACAGAGAGATAACATTACACGTAATGAGGAGCGAGGCGCCAGCATGGAGAGTGAGGCGCCAAGATGGAGGGCGAGAGGAGGCACCACCAGCCACACCATGTCAGTACAAGCGCCGATGGAGAGACAGCGGGAAACGGGGGGGGGGGGGGGGAGATATAACATTACAGGTAATGAGGAGTGTAATGTCAGTGTCAGACTTGCGAGTGTGATGCAAGAAACTCGCGCGAGTCTCTCACATCAATACCCGGCGCTGCCGCCGCCACTCGGGACTGGAGTGTGCGGTGCATGTATTTCCGGTCCCAAGTGCTGGTGGCAGCGCCGGGTATTGATGTGAGAGACTCGCAAGTGTGACCCCCAGCCTAAGGAAAACACACGAGAGGAGAGCCGGGGGATAGTGATATCCTCCCACCGTCACCAATCTGTGACAGAGCTTACACAATCACAGCTCTCTGGCACCCCCCTTACCATCAGGTCAGTCAGGGAACTGCACCTAAGTAATAGCCGGAGAGGCTGCCCTGTCACGTACTGGTTATCAGGCACTCTGCAGTGAGGGTGGTATATATTCCCAGGCCGGGAATATATATACCTCCGATCCGCAGCTGCCAGGATCCCCAAATAACACCAGAACGGTATGCTGCCACCAGTTCCTCGTTAGATACAAGCCCGCTCCGTTAACCAGCTTATATCGGGTCAGAAACCAACCCCAGGTAGCGTATAAGTGCTAGCCGGACTCACGGACGGTGGAAATCGGATTTGAGGTAAAAGAGCAGCCCAAAATTATTTGATATTTTAATTGTCGAAAGGCAAACTAGATAATACACATATATACAGAGTAATATACAGAGATTACAGCCAGAGGTGCAGATAAAGGTACAGATAAAGGGAGGGTACAGGTTGGGGATAGCAGTTAGCTGTATGCATCACGTTACCGTTCCTTATAGTATGTGGGCCCCAGGAAAAGCTCTCGTATCCACAGGCACCTTCTTAGTTTCTGGTCCGCCTCCACATGTGACGTGACATGGCTTCCTTGGCAGAACAATGACACTGGCTAGAGGTGTGTAGCTAGCTTTTAACCCTTAGCTCGCCCCCTCCAATATTCGCCACCGCCTCTCTGGGTTGGACTGAATTCTCCTCCATTTTCCTCCTAGCTGAAATAATTCCCAATATCTAGGATGGGTCATAACTTCCTAGCGAGAGGTCCAAACGGGGCGACTGACACCTCAACGGCTTCGTTGGGGCTGGACCGATATGATATGGAGAGTCCAAACTCGGGTCGGCTAAGTGGTTCTGGAGAGCCAGGCTTGATATATCTGGGACAGCTAGAGAGATATGAGACGCAGGAGTGCGTGCGGAGGGCTCCCAGGGTTCTGGTGGTATATTGGACTTCACCCTGAGATGTATGGTGCTCTCATAATTCATCTCTTGATTTTGGTGACGCTCTGTCTAGAGCTTTACTATGATGTGGGCCGCCTTGCACAAAAGACAACAGGGGGTCCCAGCTCAGCTCCTCCTTGCCTTCATTAACACATGGCCTCTAAGGGTACCGTCACACATTGAAATTTCCATCGCTACGACGTTACGATTCGTGACGTTCCAGCGATATCGTTACGATATCGCTGTGTCTGACACGCTACTGCGATCAGACACCCTGCTGAGAATCGTACGTCGTAGCAGATCGTTTGGAACTTTCTTTCGTCGCTTGATCACCCGCTGACATCGCTGGATCGTTGTGTGTGACAGCGATCCAGCGATGTCTTCGCTTGTAACCAGGGTAAACATCGGGTAACTAAGCGCAGGGCCGCGCTTAGTAACCCGATGTTTACCCTGGTTACCAGCGTAAACGTAAAAAAACAAACAGTACATACTCACCCGTCGGTGTCCTTCAGGTCCCTTGCCGTCTGCTTCCTGCTCTGAGTGCCGGCCGGAAAGTGAGAGCAGATCACAGCGGTGCTGCGCTCTGCTCTCACTGTACGGCTGCACTCAGAGCAGGAAGCAGACGGCAAGGGACCTGAAGGACACCGACGGGTGAGTATGTACTGTTTGTTTTTTTACGTTTACGCTGGTAACCAGGGTAAACATCGGGTTACTAAGCGCGGCCCTGCGCTTAGTTACCCGATGTTTACCCTGGTTACCCGGGGACTTCGGCATCGCTCCAGCGCCGTGATTGCAACGTGTGACCGCAGTCTACGACGCTGGAGCGATGATTATACGACGCTGCGACGTCACGAATCGTGCCGTCGCAGCGATGAAAATTTCAATGTGTGACGGTACCCTAATTCTCTGGACAGATGGTAAAGTTCTGTTCTTTTGGGAATTGTGTACTTATCCCAAGGGTGGGGGGGTAATTCAGGAGTGGGAAGGGAGATCTCTGGATAATCTATTGAGCCTGAATTAATACATCCAAAATGGAGTCTCCTACATCCCTCACACCTCCCCGCTTTAGAGGGAGCTAGGGGGTATCACGTTCCTGTGTTCCACCGCATGCCCTTCTGCAACCTTCCTTTGTCGGGATAACCTTCAGCATTCCCGTGGTCCCGCCCCCTTTTGTGGTGAATGGTGGAGTGGTATTGCTGGAGCGCAAGACTCCACCGTAGCAACCTCCCATTCGTCCCGGAGACCATGTGTAACCAGCTGAGGGGGTTGTGGTCAATCTCCACGGGGAAGTGGATAAGTAGGGCTGCAGACACTGCAGGGCTAATACAATTGCCAGGCATTCCTTTTCCATCGTGGAGTAGGCCACCTCCCTCGGCAATAGTTTCCTGCTCAGGTACAAGACAGGACGTTCCTGGCCCATTGAGTTAACCTGACTGAGCACAGCACCAAGGCCAAAGTCACTGGCGTCGGTCTGTACTACAAACTGCTGTTCAAAGTCAACAGCTTGTAGTACTAAGAAGCTAGAGAGGGCGGTTTTGAGCCCCTGGAAAGCTGTCTCAGTCCTTCCGGGCAGGCTGCGGAACAGCTCCCGGAAGTAGTGTAGGGTGACCCCCAGCTGGGACCATTGGTCCTCCGAGATCTGGTTGCCAACATTCACATGCTCAATGGATCCACTCACATTGACCTGGGGGAGCAGATCCAGGAAGGTTTCTGCTTCTCCTTGCTCGGGAAGGTTGCACACGGGGAGGGTGCAGGCCTCCCGCTCATGATGGGCCTTCATCATGTTCATATGGAAGGATTCCTCCTTCCACGGGCGTGGTCCAGGGTGACTAGGTACGCCTGAAGCTTGTTCTGTGGTACGGGAACCAGTACCCACACCTTTTGGCCCACCTGGTAGCAAGCATTCGCAAGCATTCTGGTTGTACCAATGCTTCTGGTCAGTCTACGCTTGCGCCATATTGTCATGCACCAACCTCGTCAAGGCCATCATCTTGTCCCGGAAGCACATGACATACTTGATGACCGACACTCCAGGGGTGGCCAAGTCCCCTTCCCATGCATCTTTCTCCAGAGCCAGGGGCCCCTGCACATGTCGCCCATACAGGAGCACAAAGGGGGAGAACCCTGTTGAACCTCCAGATAGGCAAATAACAGGTGTGGGATGTACCGCTCCCAATCTCTCCCGCGGTAGTCGACCAACATCTTAAGTATCTGCTTCAAGGTGCCATTGAACCGCACGCACAGGCCATTGGTCTGTGGGTGATACGGATGTTGCACATGTAATTGCTTACAAAGGGACGCCATCAGTTGTGACATGAACTGGGTACCTCGGTTGGTGAGCATCTCCTGGGGAAACCCAACTTGGTTGAAAATCTCCAGTAAGGCGGTAGCCACCTTCTCGGCCCGAATGGACGACAAAGCTACCGCTTCTTGGTACCGGGTGGCATAATCTACTTACCATCAGTATGAAGCATTTCCCAGAGCGACTGGGAATGGACAGCGGTCCACTGAGATCTACAGCTACCCTCTTGAAAGGCTCCTCAATGATGGGCAGAGTTACTCGTGGGGCTTTGGGGTGCAGCTCCGCCTTCCCCACCCTCTGACAGGTGTCACACGAACGGCAGTAGGCAGCCACATCAGCCCCCATTTTAGGCCAGTAGAAATGCTGGGCTAGCCTGGCGCTGGTTTTAGTGATCCCTAGGCATCTGTTATGATGAACTGGTGGTTAGGAGCACTAGAAATGACCAGATGAGCAAACTAGTAATACAGGACGAGCTCTGGGAAGTGGGAGCTCTGCTGACCGCAACCCCTAATCCTATCACAACAACTAGAAATAGCCGTGGAGCGTACCTGACTCTGCCTAGACGCCTCTTCACAGCCTAAGAGCTAACTACCCCTAAAGATAGAAAATACAGCCTACCTTGCCTCAGAGAAATTCCCCAAAGAAATAGGCAGCCCCCCACACATATTGACTGTGACTTAAGATGGAAGTCACAAACACAGGAATGAAATAGGTTTCAGCAAAGGAGGCCAGACTTAACTAAACAGACTGAGGATAGGAAAGGTATCTTTGCGGTCAGCATAAAAAACTAACAAAAAACCACGCAGAGTGTGCAAAAGAGACCACCGCACCGAGTCACGGCGCGGTGGTGCCACTCTGCATCCCAGAGCTTCCAGCTAATAAGACAAAGTCAAGATAGCAAGCTGGACAAAAAAACAGTGGTAAACAAATAAGCTAGCAGGGACTTAGCTTTTGCTGAAGTAGACAGGTCATCTGAAAGATCCAAGAGAACTGAACCAGTACTAGGACATTGACAGCTGGCATCAGGTAACGATCTGACTGGAGTTAAATAGAGCAGCCAGCCAAGGCCTAAACGAGATCAGCTGGGGAAGGAACCAGCAGCTCCACTCACAGCCACCAGAGGGAGTCCAAGAACAGAACTCGCCGAAGTACCATTCATAACCACAGGAGGGAGTTCGAGAACAGAATTCACAACAGTACCCCCCCCTTGAGGAGGGGTCACTGAACCCTCACCAGAGCCTCCAGGCCGATCCGGACGAGCCAAATGAAAGGCACGAACAAGATCGGCAGCATGAACATCAGAGGCAACCACCCAGGAATTATCCTCCTGACCATAACCTTTCCACTTGACTAGGTACTGAAGTTTCCGTCTCGAAATACGAGAATCCAAAATCTTCTCCACCACATACTCCAACTCCCCCCCGACCAACACCGGAGCAGGAGGGTCCACGGAGGGAACCATAGGCGCCACATATCTCCGCAATAACGACCTATGGAACACATTATGGATGGCGAAAGAAGCTGGAAGGTCCAAATGAAATGACACAGGATTAAGAATTTCAGAAATGTTATAAGGACCAATGAAACGAGGCTTAAACTTAGGAGACGAAACCTTCATAGGAACATAACGAGACGACAACCAAACCAAATCCCCAACACGAAGTCGGGGACCAACACAGCGACGGCAGTTAGCGAAACGTTGAGCCTTCTCCTGGGACAATGCCAAATTGTCCACTACGCGAGTCCAAATTTGCTGCAACCTGTCCACCACAGAATCCACACCAGGACAGTCCGAAGGCTCAACCTGCCCTGAAGAAAAACGAGGGTGGAAACCAGAATTACAGAAAAAAGGCGAAACCAAAGTGGCCGAGCTGGCCCGATTATTAAGGGCGAACTCAGCCAAAGGCAAGAAGGACACCCAATCATCCTGATCAGCAGAAACAAAGCATCTCAGATAAGTTTCCAAAGTCTGATTGGTTCGTTCGGTTTGGCCATTTGTCTGAGGATGGAAAGCTGAAGAAAAAGACAAATCAATGCCCATCTTAGCACAAAAGGACCGCCAAAATCTTGAAACAAACTGGGAACCTCTGTCCGACACGATGTTCTCCGGAATGCCATGTAAACGAACCACATGCTGGAAAAACAATGGAACCAAATCAGAGGAGGAAGGCAATTTAGGCAAAGGTACCAAATGGACCATCTTAGAGAAGCGATCACAAACCACCCAGATAACTGACATCCTCTGAGAGACAGGGAGATCTGAAATAAAATCCATGGAAATATGCGTCCAGGGCCTTTTCGGGACCGGCAAGGGCAAAAGCAACCCACTGGCACGAGAACAGCAGGGCTTAGCCCGAGCACAAGTCCCACAGGACTGCACAAAAGAACGCACATCTCGTGACAAGGAAGGCCACCAAAAGGATCTAGCCACCAAATCTCTGGTACCAAAGATTCCAGGATGACCAGCCAACACCGAACAATGAACCTCAGAGATAACTCTACTAGTCCATCTATCAGGGACAAACAGCTTCTCCGCTGGGCAACGGTCAGGTCTATCAGCCTGAAACTCCTGCAGCACCCGCCGCAAATCAGGGGAGATGGCAGACAAAATTACCCCCTCTTTGAGAATACCAGCCGGCTCAGGAACTCCCGGAGAATCAGGCACAAAACTCCTTGAAAGGGCATCAGCCTTCACATTCTTAGAACCCGGAAGGTACGAAACCACAAAATTGAAGCGGGAGAAAAACAGCGACCATCGAGCCTGTCTAGGATTCAACCGCTTGGCAGACTCGAGATAAGTCAGATTCTTGTGATCCGTCAAGACCACCACTCGATGTTTGGCTCCTTCAAGCCAATGTCGCCACTCTTCAAACGCCCACTTCATAGCCAACAACTCTCGATTGCCCACATCATAATTGCGCTCAGCAGGCGAAAACTTTCTAGAAAAGAAAGCACATGGTTTCATCACAGAGCCATCAGAACCTCTTTGAGACAAAACAGCCCCTGCTCCAATCTCAGAAGCATCCACCTCAACCTGAAACGGGAGCGAAACATCTGGCTGACACAACACAGGGGCAGAAGAAAAATGACGCTTCAGCTCCTGAAAAGCCTCAACGGCCGCAGAGGACCAATTGACCACATCCGCACCTTTCTTGGTTAAATCAGTCAATGGTTTAACCACACTAGAAAAATTAGCGATGAAGCGACGGTAAAAATTAGCAAAGCCCAGGAATTTCTGAAGGCTCTTCACAGAAATAGGCTGAGTCCAATCATAAATAGCCTGAACTTTAACAGGGTCCATCTCAATAGTAGAAGGGGAAAAAATGAAGCCCAAAAATGAAACCTTCTGAACTCCAAAGAGACATTTAGACCCCTTCACAAACAAGGAATTAGCACGAAGGACCTGGAACACCATTCTGACCTGCTTCACATGAGACTCCCAATCGTCCGAAAAGACCAAAATATCATCCAAATATACAATCATGAATCTATCCAGGTACTTTCGGAAGATGTCATGCATAAAGGACTGAAACACAGATGGAGCATTAGAAAGCCCAAATGGCATCACCAAGTACTCAAAATGGCCCTCGGGCGTATTAAATGCTGTTTTCCATTCATCGCCCTGTTTAATACGCATAAGATTATACGCTCCTCGAAGATCTATCTTGGAAAACCAACTAGCCCCCTTAATCCGAGCAAACAAATCAGACAGTAGCGGCAAAGGGTACTGAAATTTGACCGTGATTTTATTAAGAAGGCGGTAATCTATACAAGGTCTCAGAGAACCATCTTTCTTGGCCACAAAAAAGAACCCTGCTCCCAATGGTGACGACGACGGGCGAATATGCCCTTTCTCCAAGGACTCCTTTATATAGCTCCGCATTGCAGCGTGTTCTGGCACAGACAAATTGAAAAGTCGGCCCTTAGGAAACTTGCTACCAGGAATCAAATTAATAGCACAATCACAATCCCTATGAGGAGGTAGGGCACTGGATTTGGGCTCATCAAATACATCCCGGTAATCTGACAAGAACTCAGGGACTTCAGAAGGATGGGAAGACGAAATAGACAACAAAGGGACATCCCCATGTACCCCTTGACAACCCCAACTGGATACAGACATTGATTTCCAATCCAATACTGGATTATGGACCTGTAGCCATGGCAAACCCAACACGACCACATCATGCAGATTATGCAACACCAAAAAGCGAATATCCTCCTGATGTGCAGGAGCCATGCACATGGTCAACTGAGTCCAGTACTGAGGTTTATTCTTGGCCAAAGGCGTAGCATCAATTCCCCTTAATGGAATAGGATACTGTAAAGGCTCCAAGAAAAAACCACAGCGCCTGGCAAACTCCAAGTCCATCAAATTCAGGGCAGCGCCTGAATCCACAAATGCCATAACAGAATAGGATGACAAAGAGCAAATCAGAGTAACGGACAAAAGAAATTTTGGCTGTACGGTACCAATGGTGGCAGACCTAGCGAACCGCTTAGAGCGCTTAGGACAATCAGAGATAGCATGAGTGGAGTCACCACAGTAAAAACACAGCCCATTCTGACGTCTGTACTCTTGCCGTTCAGCCCTGGTCAAGGTCCTGTCACATTGCATAGGCTCAGGCTTCTGCTCAGAAAACACCGCCAAATGGTGCACATTTTTGCGCTCACGTAAGCGTCGATCGATCTGAATGGCCAAGGACATAGACTCATTCAGACCAGCAGGCGTGGAGAATCCCACCATAACATCCTTAAGGGCTTCAGAAAGACCCTTTCTGAAAATTGCTGCCAGGGCACATTCATTCCACTGAGTAAGCACAGACCACTTTCTAAACTTCTGACAATATACCTCCGCTTCATCCTGACCCTGACACAAAGCTAGCAAGATTTTCTCTGCCTGATCCACTGAATCTGGTTCATCATAAAGCAATCGAAGCGCCAGAAAAAACGCATCTACATTAAGCAATGCAGGATCTCCTGGCGCAAGGAAAAATGCCCAGTCTTGAGGGTCGCCATGTAGCAAAGAAATAATGATTTTTACTTGCTGAATGGGGTCACCAGAGGAGCGGGGTTTCAAGGCAAAAAACAGTTTACAATTATTTTTGAAATTCAGGAACTTAGATCTATCCCCAGAAAACAAATCAGGAATTGGAATTCTGGGTTCTAACATCGGGTTCTGAACTACATAATCTTGAATGCCTTGTACCCTTGCAGTGAGTTGATCCACACAAGAGGACAGACCTTGAATGTCCATATCTACACCTGTGTCCTGAACCACCCAGAGATTTAGGGGAAAAGACAAAACACGCTGCAGAGGAAAAAAAAAAAATGGTCTCAGAACTTCTCTTATCCCTCTATTGAGATGCATTAACACTTTACTGGCCAGCTGTACTGTTATGATGAACTGGTGGTTAGGAGCACTAGAAATGACCAGATGAGCAAACTAGTAATACAGGACGAGCTCTGGGAAGTGGGAGCTCTGCTGACCGCAACCCCTAATCCTATCACAACAACTAGAAATAGCTGTGGAGCGTACCTGACTCTGCCTAGACGCCTCTTCACAGCCTAAGAGCTAACTACCCCTAAAGATAGAAAATACAGCCTACCTTGCCTCAGAGAAATTCCCCAAAGAAATAGGCAGCCCCCACACATATTGACAGAGTTAAGATGGAAGTCACAAACACAGGAATGAAATAGGTTTCAGCAAAGGAGGCCAGACTTAACTAAACAGACTGAGGATAGGAAAGGTATCTTTGCGGTCAGCATAAAAAACTAACAAAAAACCACGCAGAGTGTGCAAAAGAGACCCCCGCACCGACTCACGGCGTGGAGGTGCCACTCTGCATCCCAGAGCTTCCAGCTAGCCAGGCAGAATCATGATAGCAAGCTGGACAAGAAAAACAGTGGTAAACAAATAAGCTAGCAGGGACTTAGCTTTTGCTGAAGTAGACAGGTCATCTGAAAGATCCAAGAGAACTGAACCAGTACTAGGACACTAACGGTCAAGGTAGGGAAGAGAGTGGACCCTCTGGACCGTGGGAGACCTACCCCTGGGCGAGCGGACCTAGATGGAACCGACCCCTATACAGGGACCGTCAGGGCAGGCCCAGAGGTCACTTACCCACGGCGAAGTACCAAGAGGGACGGCTCGCAGGAGGAGAATACAGGGAATGGAGAAGGAAAACCGGGAAGCTGCAGACAAACTGGAGGCAGGAGACTGGAACGGAAAGGAACTGTGGAAAAATAACAAAAGGCAAAGTAAGGAACGAAACCAAGCACAAGGGAGACACCCAGAGAGATACGGATAACAAAGAGCAGGGCTGGGAAATGCTAAACACAGAACGGGCGGTACAGAGTACAAGAGTACAGAGCACAGAAATGCAGGGCCAGACGCACAGACAATGCTATGATAATCAGGCACCCAAACGCAGGAGAGACTGCCTCTTATAGCAGAGGCAGAAACGGGATTGGAGGAGAGATTACAGACCTTAGATCCCAGGGAGTGGATTAGTCACTACGCGCCTGCGCATGTTAGCGAAACTAGGGCGCCTGCGCAACCCCTGCACTCCCCCAGAGACCGAGGGCACCGGAAGTGCTGGGGGACTGCCGGCAAGGCTGGACCCGGAAGTGGAATGCCGGGTGCGTGCCGCTGCAGGAGGGAGGAGAGTGCCCGAGCGACGGGGGCGCGCAGCAGCGGTAACAGAAGCCGCAGCCGGAGAGGCAGAGCGGAGACACCCGGAGTCCGAGGCAGAAGTGCGGCGGGCAGCGGGAGCGGTGAGAGCGCGGCGGGCAGAGGCAGTGGCAGCGGTAACAGACATTGACAGCTGGCATCAAGTAACGATCTAAGTGGAGTTAAATAGAGCAGCCAGCCAAGGCCTAAACGAGATCAGCTGGGGAAGGAACCTCAGAACCAGCAGCTCCACTCACAGCCACCAGAGGGAGTCCAAGAACAGAACTCGCCGAAGTACCATTCATAACCACAGGAGGGAGTTCGAGAACAGAATTCACAACAGGCATCCAGCCATCGGAATCTCATGTGTGATCCACAACAATTCCACCCTGAACGGATAGGATACCAATAACTGTCGGTCCCTGAGCCACACCTCCGGTGAACCCTGCTAGACCGTTACCCGGTACAGCCGCCCCTGGTCCCAGACCACCCGCTCGTGGTCTGACTCCAATGGGAGGCTGTACCACCTGTTCTTTAAGAGCTTTCAGGCAGTTATCAGCTTCTAACGCTGCCTGAAACCCCTGACTAGACGTGGCCAGAATAGACGAAACTGCATGTCCTCTGTCAGTTCCCTTAGACCTGTCTCCTGGCCTCCGCCTGACTCAGCAGCCACTTGGTCGGAGGTGGGGAGGCCACCAGACCTCAGAGGTTCCCTGGGCTCTGGCACTCCCACTCCTGGTGACAGTGGCCACGACCGCTGCAACTATGGGTAGTGCCCACTTCCCCTTGGCTCCTGACCAAGTCGCCAGGTCAGGCAGACTAGCATGCCTCCTGACATCCCTGATGTGGGGAACTCCTGCCCTGGGGCCTTGCATGGTGGCTCCATGTCTCCTGTGACACCCCCAATCCCCAGGGTCTGTTCCGCTTGCTGTTGCGGTACTGAACTCAGCAGTCTGAATCATAGAATCATAGAGTTGTAAGGGACCTCCTGGGTCATCTGGTCCAACCCCCTGCTCAAAGCAGGATTCACTAAATCATCCCAGACAGATGTCTGTCCAGCCTCTGTGTGAAGTCTTCCATTGAAGGAGAACTTACCACCTCTCGTGGCAGCCTGTTACACTCATTGATCACCCTCACTGTCAAAAAGTTTTTTCTAATATCTAATCTGTGTCTCCTCCCATTCAGTTTCCTCCCATTGCTTCTAGTCTTTCCTTGTGCAAATGAGAATAAAGATGATCCTTAGGGTTGAATTCATGTAGGGGCCCTGCACTTCCCGTGGCAGCCTCCCTCTCTGCAGCTCCATGCCCCCTGTCTCTCCCACTAGAGGACAATAGATCCCAGCACAATGGCTGACCACTCCTGAGGGCATCTTCACACCCCTAGCCTGTCACAGCTGCCTTCCCTGTGCATGCAGTGTGTGGGACAGTTTCAGATTTCGCTTCCACATCCACAGCAGGAGACACATTCAATACATCAACATCATTAGCAGTGGACATTTCAAGACAGTCTATGGAAGCCGAACTTGGGGGTTCAGTGGCCACATATTTGGACACTAGCTGCTCCAAATCGGTCCAAAGCAAAACATTGGCGGGAATATTTGCCGATACCCCCACCTCCTACATTCCCATCCCGGCGCCCCAGTCCAAATACACCTTGGCAACGGGCAGGGTTCCACCCCTGACCTGGAGAGGGGAGCAGAGGGGTGCACCCCCTGCATTCTAGGAGGCAGGAAAACGGGCAGGATTGGTCTTACTCCTTCTCTAGGTGTGCTGGCGGCCCTATTGGCCTCAGGTGCCCTATTGTCAGCGTATTCATCCGTCCGGGCGGCTGTAGCAGAGGCCCCCCCTTGGCTTCCGGTCACGGAGGAACTGCTGGAGGTCCTCAGGTCAGTTCCACAGGAATTATGTGAGAAACAGCTCCTGAATCTCCTGGGGGTGGTGAGCTCCATACCCTTGGTCCAGTGCTCGGCAGCTCTCATAAGGGCCCGCATGTGGTCGGCCCAGGTGTCCTTTGGGCCCCTCTACAGGCTCGGGAACTTCCTGCGGTAAGACTCCGGGGTGAGGTTGAACTGCTGGATCAGGGCCCATTTGATGCAGTTACAGTCCTGCTCCTCCCCGGCAGGTAAGAACCCCAGGAGGTCCAGGGACTTGCCCCTCAAATGGGGGGGCGGGAGGGTCAGGTACTTGGACCACTGATCCGGGGCCAGTGGGTGTTGGCAGCAGGTCCACTCAAACACCAGCAGAAATGAGTCCAGGTCTCCGTCCTTTTCTAACACGGGGAAGTCCTCAGAGCGGACTTTGGAAAACTTGGTTTCATGAGGCTTCCGATGGGGACCGGTGCCGAGCCATCTCCAGCTGGTGCTTATGCTCTGCAGCTTCACGGAGTTCTGTGGCCTCCTGCTCTGCCTGGTGCTCTGCAGCGTCATGGCGTTCTGTGGCCTCCTGCTCTGCCTGGTGCTCTGCAGCTTCATGGAGTTCTGTGGCCTCCTGCTCTGCCTGGTGCTCTGCAGCTTCATGGCGTACTGTGGCCTCCCTATCTGCCTGGCGCTCTGCAGCTTCACGGAGTTCTGTGGCCTCCTGCTCTACCTGGTGCTCTGCAGCTTCATGGCGTTCTGTGGCCTCCCTATCTGCCTGGCGCTCTGCAGCTTCACGGCGTACTGTGGCCTCCTGCTCTACCTGGTGCTCTGCAGCTTCACGGCGTACTGTGGCCTCCTGCTCTACCTGGTGCTCTGCAGCTTCATGGTGTTCTGTGGCCTCCTGCTCTACCTGGTGCTCTGCAGCTTCATGGCGTTCTGTGGCCTCCTGCTCTACCTGGTGCTCTGCAGCTTCACGGCGTACTGTGGCCTCCTGCTCTACCTGGTGCTCTGCAGCTTCACGGCGTACTGTGGCCTCCTGCTCTACCTGGTGCTCTGCAGCTTCATGGTGTTCTGTGGCCTCCTGCTCTACCTGGTGCTCTGCAGCTTCATGGCGTTCTGTGGCCTCCTGCTCTACCTGGCGCTCTGCAGCTTCACGGCGTACTGTGGCCTCCTGCTCTGCCTGGTGCTCTGCAGCTTCACGGCGTACTGTGGCCTCCTGCTCTACCTGGTGCTCTGCAGCTTCATGGTGTACTGTGGCCTCCTGCTCTACCTGGCGCTCTGCAGCTTCACGGCGTTCTGTGGCCTCCTGCTCTACCTGGTGCTCTGCAGCTTCATGGCGTTCTGTGGCCTCCTGCTCTACCTGGTGCTCTGCAGCTTCACGGCGTACTGTGGCCTCCTGCTCTGCCTGGTGCTCTGCAGCTTCACGGCGTACTGTGGCCTCCTGCTCTACCTGGCGCTCTGCAGCTTCACGGCGTACTGTGGCCTCCTGCTCTGCCTGGTGCTCTGCAGCTTCACGGCGTACTGTGGCCTCCTGCTCTACCTGGTGCTCTGCAGCTTCATGGTGTACTGTGGCCTCCTGCTCTGCCTGGTGCTCATTAACACGCGGCCTCTAATTCTCTGGCCAAATGGTAATGTTCTGCTCTTTTGGGAATATGTGCACTTATCCCAAGGGTGGGGGCCACTTCAGGAGCAGAGGGAGATCCAGGAGAATCTATGGGGCCTGAATTCAGAAATCCAAAATGGAGTCTCCCTCGTCTCTCACAAGGAGCGAGGCGCCAACATGGAGGGTGAGAGGAGGCACCACCAGCCACACCACGTCATTACTACCACCGCTGGAGACAGCAGGAAATGAGCGGACGCCGAGAGATAACATTACAGGCGATGAGGAGCGCGGCGCCAAGACGGAGAGCGAAAGTTCAGAAAAAAACTCACTGCACACGTACAAGAAAACGAGCGCTTCAGGCGAGTATGTGATGCTGATAGGCGAAGCGACAATTCAAATAAGCATCATGGGAAAACCAGGTTCAGTGTGTGACCGCAATGAAATCTGTCAGAGAGCTTATAAGCCGCTGTGCAGTCAGTGCCCTGTGTGAGCAATGGGCTCCAGGGAATACGGCCAGTGGTGGCTCCGGGGAATACGACCAGTGGTGGCTCCGGGGAATAGGGCCAGTGGTGGCTCCGGGGAATACGGCCAGTGGTGGCTCCGGGGAATACGGCCAGTGGTGGCTCCGGGGAATACGGCCAGTGGTGGCTCCGGGGAATACGGCCAGTGGTGGCTCCGGGGAATACGGCCAGTGGTGGCTCCGGGGAATACGGCCAGTGGTGGCTCCGGGGAATACGGCCAGTGGTGGCTCCGGGGAATACGGCCAGTGGTGGCTCCGGGGAATACGGCCAGTGGTGGCTCCGGGGAATACGGCCAGTGGTGGCTCCGGGGAATACGGCCAGTGGTGGCTCCGGGGAATACGGCCAGTGGTGGCTCCGGGGAATACGGCCAGTGGTGGCTCCGGGGAATACGGCCAGTGGTGGCACCGGGGAATACGGCCAGTGGTGGCACCGGGGAATACGGCCAGTGGTGGCACCGGGGAATACGGCCAGTGGTGGCTCCGGGGAATACGGCCAGTGGTGGCTCCGGGGAATACGGCCAGTGGTGGCTCCGGGGAATACGGCCAGTGGTGGCTCCGGGGAATACGGCCAGTGGTGGCTCCGGGGAATACGGCCAGTGGTGGCTCCGGGGAATACGGCCAGTGGTGGCTCCGGGGAATACGGCCAGTGGTGGCTCCGGGGAATACGGCCAGTGGTGGCTCCAGGGAATATGGCCAGTGGTGGCTCCAGGGAATACGGCCAGTGGTGGCTCCAGGGAATACGGCCAGTGGTGGCTCCAGGGAATACGGCCAGTGGTGGCTCCGGGGAATACGGCCAGTGGTGGCTCCGGGGAATACGGCCAGTGGTGGCTCCGGGGAATACGGCCAGTGGTGGCTCCGGGGAATACGGCCAGTGGTGGCTCCGGGGAATACAGCCAGTGGTGGCTCCAGGGAATACGGCCAGTGGTGGCGCAGTGCAGGGTGCAGCATTCTGGAGTGTGTGCAGTGAATGAGCTGCCTGCATCCTGCACTGCGCCAAGCCTGGAGATGGGGAGGAGCACCTGTAATGTGGCCCCCGCAGAGCCCCTGTAATGTGGCCCCCGCACAGCCCCTGTAATGTGGCCTCCGCACAGCCCCTGTAATGTGGCCCCCGCACAGCCCCTGTAATGTGGCCCCCGCACAGCCCCTGTAATGTGGCCCCCGCACAGCCCCTATAATGTGGCCCCCGCACAGCCCCTATAATGTGGCCCCCGCACAGCCCCTATAATGTGGCCTCCGCACAGCCCCTGTAATGTGGCCCCCGCACAGCCCCTATAATGTGGCCCCCGCACAGCCCCTATAATGTGGCCCCCGCACAGCCCCTATAATGTGGCCCCCGCACAGCCCCTATAATGTGGCCTCCGCACAGCCCCTGTAATGTGGCCCCCGCACAGCCCCTATAATGTGGCCCCCGCACAGCCCCTATAATGTGGCCCCCGCACAGCCCCTATAATGTGGCCCCCGCACAGCCCCTATAATGTGGCCTCCGCACAGCCCCTGTAATGTGGCCCCCGCACAGCCCCTGTAATGTGGCCCCCGCACAGCCCCTGTAATGTGGCCCCCGCACAGCCCCTGTAATGTGGCCCCCGCACAGCCCCTGTAATGTGGCCCCCGCAGAGCCCCTGTAATGTGGCCCCCGCACAGCCCCTGTAATGTGGCCCCCGCACAGCCCCTGTAATGTGGCCCCCGCACAGCCCCTGTAATGTGGCCCCCGCACAGCCCCTGTAATGTGGCCCCCGCACAGCCCCTGTAATGTGGCCCCCGCACAGCCCCTATAATGTGGCCTCCGCACAGCCCCTGTAATGTGGCCTCCGCACAGCCCCTGTAATGTGGCCTCCGCAGAGCCCCTGTAATGTGGCCCCCGCACAGCCCCTGTAATGTGGCCTCCGCACAGCCCCTGTAATGTGGCCCCCGCAGAGCCCTTGTAATGTGGCCCCCTGCAATGTGGCCCTTCTCTACTCCCTCTAAGGCGCTAGTGAGAGCTGGTTACCATAGCAGCCGACCACTCTGCAGCGTCTTCCCCACACACCGCCGCCGCCATCTTCCCGGAGACCACAGCGCCTCTGTCTTCTCTCTGGTAGCGGAAACGTGTTGCCTGGGCAACCAGCGATGTAAGCGATGATGTGAGCCAATCAGATAACAGGACGTCACAAAGCCCGCCCACCGACGACTTGTACCCGGAAATATGGCGTCTGCTGCGGAGAAGGGGAAGATCGTGGTGGTCGGAGGGGGAATCGCGGGAGTGACGTGTGCGGAGCAGGTGAGACCCGGGGAGGGACGTGCGTGGAGCGGGTGAGACCCGGGGAGTGACGTGTGCGGAGCGGGTGAGACCCGGGAGTGACGTGTGCGGAGCAGGTGAGACCCGGGGAGGGACGTGTGGGGAGCAGGTGAGACCCGGGGAGGGACGTGCGTGGAGCAGGTGAGACCCGGGAGTGACGTGTGCGGAGCAGGTGAGACCCGGGGAGTGACGTGTGCGGAGCAGGTGAGACCCGGGGAGTGACGTGTGCGGAGCAGGTGAGACCCGGGGAGTGACGTGTGCGGAGCAGGTGAGACCCGGGGAGTGACGTGTGCGGAGCAGGTGAGACCCGGGGAGTGACGTGTGCGGAGCGGGTGAGACCCGGGGAGTGAGGTGTGCGGAGCAGGTGAGACCCGGGAGTGAGGTGTGCGGAGCAGGTGAGACCCGGGGAGCGACGTGTGCGGAGCAGGTGAGACCCGGGGAGTGATGTGTGCGGAGCAGGTGAGACCCGGGGAGTGAGGTGTATAGAGCGGGTGAGACCCGGGGAGTGAGGTGTGCGGAGCAGGTGAGACCCGGGGAGTGAGGTGTGCGGAGCAGGTGAGACCCGGGGAGCGACGTGTGCGGAGCAGGTAAGACCCGGGGAGTGAGGTGTGCGGAGCAGGTGAGACCCGGGGAGTGAGGTGTGCGGAGCAGGTGAGACCCGGGGAGTGACGTGTGCGGAGCAGGTGAGACCCGGGGAGTGAGGTGTATAGAGCGGGTGAGACCCGGGGAGGGACGTGTGCGGAGCGGGTGAGACCCGGGGAGGGACGTGTGCGGAGCAGGTGAGACCCGGGGAGTGACGTGTGCGGAGCAGGTGAGACCCGGGGAGTGAGGTGTGCGGAGCAGGTGAGACCCGGGGAGTGAGGTGTGCGGAGCAGGTGAGACCCGGGGAGTGACGTGTGCGGAGCAGGTGAGACCCGGGGAGTGAGGTGTATAGAGCGGGTGAGACCCGGGGAGGGACGTGTGCGGAGCGGGTGAGACCCGGGGAGGGACGTGTGCGGAGCAGGTGAGACCCGGGGAGTGACGTGTGCGGAGCAGGTGAGACCCGGGGAGTGAGGTGTGCGGAGCAGGTGAGACCCGGGGAGTGAGGTGTGCGGAGCAGGTGAGACCCGGGGAGTGACGTGTGCGGAGCAGGTGAGACCCGGGGAGGGACGTGCGGGGAGCAGGTGAGACCCGGGGAGTGAGGTGTGCGGAGCAGGTGAGACCCGGGGAGGGACGTGCGGGGAGCAGGTGAGACCCGGGGAGGGACGTGTGCGGAGCAGGTGAGACCCGGGGAGTGACGTGTGCGGAGCAGGTGAGACCCGGGGAGTGACGTGTGCGGAGCAGGTGAGACCCGGGGAGTGAGGTGTGCGGAGCAGGTGAGACCCGGGGAGTGAGGTGTATAGAGCGGGTGAGACCCGGGGAGTGAGGTGTGCGGAGCAGGTGAGACCCGGGGAGTGAGGTGTGCGGAGCAGGTGAGACCCGGGGAGCGACGTGTGCGGAGCAGGTGAGACCCGGGGAGGGACGTGCGGGGAGCAGGTGAGACCCGGGGAGTGAGGTGTGCGGAGCAGGTGAGACCCGGGGAGGGACGTGCGGGGAGCAGGTGAGACCCGGGGAGGGACGTGTGCGGAGCAGGTGAGACCCGGGGAGTGACGTGTGCGGAGCAGGTGAGACCCGGGGAGTGACGTGTGCGGAGCAGGTGAGACCCGGGGAGTGAGGTGTGCGGAGCAGGTGAGACCCGGGGAGTGAGGTGTGCGGAGCAGGTGAGACCCGGGGAGTGACGTGTGCGGAGCAGGTGAGACCCGGGGAGTGACGTGTGCGGAGCAGGTGAGACCCGGGGAGTGAGGTGTGCGGAGCAGGTGAGACCCGGGGAGCGACGTGTGCGGAGCAGGTGAGACCCGGGGAGCGACGTGTGCGGAGCAGGTGAGACCCGGGGAGCGACGTGTGCGGAGCAGGTGAGACCCGGGGAGTGACGTGTGCGGAGCAGGTGAGACCCGGGAGTGACGTGTGCGGAGCAGGTGAGACCCGGGGAGTGACGTGTGCGGAGCAGGTGAGACCTGGGGAGTGAGGTGTGCGGAGCAGGTGAGACCCGGGGAGTGACGTGTGCGGAGCAGATGAGACCCGGGAGTGACGTGTGCGGAGCGGGTGAGACCCGGGGAGGGACGTGTGCGGAGCAGGTGAGACCCGGGGAGTGACGTGTGCGGAGCAGGTGAGACCCGGGGAGTGAGGTGTGCGGAGCAGGTGAGACCCGGGGAGTGAGGTGTGCGGAGCAGGTGAGACCCGGGGAGTGACGTGTGCGGAGCAGGTGAGACCCGGGGAGTGACGTGTGCGGAGCAGGTGAGACCCGGGGAGTGAGGTGTGCGGAGCAGGTGAGACCCGGGGAGCGACGTGTGCGGAGCAGGTGAGACCCGGGGAGCGACGTGTGCGGAGCAGGTGAGACCCGGGGAGCGACGTGTGCGGAGCAGGTGAGACCCGGGGAGTGACGTGTGCGGAGCAGGTGAGACCCGGGAGTGACGTGTGCGGAGCAGGTGAGACCCGGGGAGTGACGTGTGCGGAGCAGGTGAGACCTGGGGAGTGAGGTGTGCGGAGCAGGTGAGACCCGGGGAGTGACGTGTGCGGAGCAGATGAGACCCGGGAGTGACGTGTGCGGAGCGGGTGAGACCCGGGGAGGGACGTGTGCGGAGCAGGTGAGACCCGGGGAGCGACGTGTGCGGAGCAGGTGAGACCCGGGGAGTGACGTGTGCGGAGCAGGTGAGACCCGGGGAGTGACGTGTGCGGAGCAGGTGAGACCCGGGAGTGACGTGTGCGGAGCAGGTGAGACCCGGGGAGTGACGTGTGCGGAGCAGGTGAGACCTGGGGAGTGAGGTGTGCGGAGCAGGTGAGACCCGGGGAGTGACGTGTGCGGAGCAGATGAGACCCGGGAGTGACGTGTGCGGAGCGGGTGAGACCCGGGGAGGGACGTGTGCGGAGCAGGTGAGACCCGGGGAGTGACGTGTGCGGAGCAGGTGAGACCCGGGGAGTGACGTGTGCGGAGCAGGTGAGACCCGGGGAGTGAGGTGTGCGGAGCAGGTGAGACCCGGGGAGTGAGGTGTGCGGAGCAGGTGAGACCCGGGGAGTGACGTGTGCGGAGCAGGTGAGACCCGGGGAGTGACGTGTGCGGAGCAGGTGAGACCCGGGGAGTGAGGTGTGCGGAGCAGGTGAGACCCGGGGAGCGACGTGTGCGGAGCAGGTGAGACCCGGGGAGCGACGTGTGCGGAGCAGGTGAGACCCGGGGAGCGACGTGTGCGGAGCAGGTGAGACCCGGGGAGCGACGTGTGCGGAGCAGGTGAGACCCGGGGAGCGACGTGTGCGGAGCAGGTGAGACCCGGGGAGCGACGTGTGCGGAGCAGGTGAGACCCGGGGAGCGACGTGTGCGGAGCAGGTGAGACCCGGGGAGCGACGTGTGCGGAGCAGGTGAGACCCGGGGAGCGACGTGTGCGGAGCAGGTGAGACCCGGGGAGTGACGTGTGCGGAGCAGGTGAGACCCGGGGAGTGACGTGTGTGGAGCAGGTGAGACCCGGGGAGTGACGTGTGCGGAGCAGGTGAGACCCGGGAGTGACGTGTGCGGAGCAGGTGAGACCCCGGGAGTGACGTGTGCGGAGCAGGTGAGACCCCGGGAGTGACGTGTGCGGAACAGGTGAGACCCGGGGAGTAACGTGTATAGAGCAGGTGAGACCCGGGGAGTGACGTGTATAGAGCAGGTGAGACCCGGGAGTGACGTGTGCGGAGCAGGTGAGACCCGGGGAGTGACGTGTGCGGAGCAGGTGAGACCCGGGGAGTGACGTGTGCGGAGCAGGTGAGACCCGGGGAGTGACGTGTGCGGAGCAGGTGAGACCCGGGGAGTGACGTGTGCGGAGCAGGTGAGACCCGGGGAGTGACGTGTGCGGAGCAGGTGAGACCCGGGGAGTGACGTGCGCGGAGCAGGTGAGACCCGGGAGTGACGTGTGCGGAGCAGGTGAGACCCCGGGAGTGACGTGTGCGGAGCAGGTGAGACCCCGGGAGTGACGTGTGCGGAACAGGTGAGACCCGGGGAGTAACGTGTATAGAGCAGGTGAGACCCGGGGAGTGACGTGTATAGAGCAGGTGAGACCCGGGAGTGACGTGTGCGGAGCAGGTGAGACCCGGGGAGTGACGTGTGCGGAGCAGGTGAGACCCGGGGAGTGACGTGTGCGGAGCAGGTGAGACCCGGGGAGTGACGTGTGCGGAGCAGGTGAGACCCGGGGAGTGACGTGTGCGGAGCAGGTGAGACCCGGGGAGTGACGTGTGCGGAGCAGGTGAGACCCGGGGAGTGACGTGTGCGGAGCAGGTGAGACCCGGGGAGGGACGTGTATAGAGCAGGTGAGACCCGGGGAGTGACGTGTGCGGAGCAGGTGAGACCCGGGGAGTGACGTGTGCGGAGCAGGTGAGACCCGGAGAGTGACGTGTGCGGAGCAGGTGAGACCCGGGGAGTGACGTGTATAGAGCAGGTGAGACCCGGGGAGTGACGTGTGCGGAGCAGGTGAGACCCGGGGAGTGACGTGTGCGGAGCAGGTGAGACCCGGGAGTGACGTGTGCGGAGCAGGTGAGACCCGGGGAGGGACGTGTATAGAGCAGGTGAGACCCGGGGAGTGACGTGTATAGAGCAGGTGAGACCCGGGGAGTGACGTGTGCGGAGCAGGTGAGACCCGGGGAGTGACGTGTGCGGAGCAGGTGAGACCCGGGGAGCGACGTGTGCGGAGCAGGTGAGACCCGGGGAGCGACGTGTGCGGAGCAGGTGAGACCCGGGGAGCGACGTGTGCGGAGCAGGTGAGACCCGGGGAGCGACGTGTGCGGAGCAGGTGAGACCCGGGGAGCGACGTGTGCGGAGCAGGTGAGACCCGGGGAGTGACGTGTGCGGAGCAGGTGAGACCCGGGGAGTGACGTGTGCGGAGCAGGTGAGACCCGGGAGTGACGTGTGCGGAGCAGGTGAGACCCGGGGAGTGACGTGTGCGGAGCAGGTGAGACCCGGGGAGTGACGTGTGCGGAGCAGGTGAGACCCGGGGAGTGACGTGTGCGGAGCAGGTGAGACCCGGGAGTGACGTGTGCGGAGCGGGTGAGACCCGGGGAGTAACGTGTGCGGAGCGGGTGAGACCCGGGGAGTGAGGTGTGCGGAGCGGGTGAGACCCGGGAGTGACGTGTGCGGAGCAGGTGAGACCCGGGGAGTGAGGTGTGCGGAGCAGGTGAGACCCGGGGAGTGAGGTGTGCGGAGCAGGTGAGACCCGGGGAGTAACGTGTATAGAGCAGGTGAGACCCGGGAGTGACGTGTGCGGAGCAGGTGAGACCCGGGGAGTGACATGTATAGAGCAGGTGAGACCCGGGGAGTGACGTGTGCGGAGCAGGTGAGACCCGGGGAGCGACGTGTGCGGAGCAGGTGAGACCCGGGGAGCGACGTGTATAGAGCAGGTGAGACCCGGGAGTGACGTGTGCGGAGCAGGTGAGACCCGGGGAGTGACATGTATAGAGCAGGTGAGACCCGGGAGTGACGTGTGCGGAGCGGGTGAGACCCGGGGAGTAACGTGTGCGGAGCGGGTGAGACCCGGGGAGTGAGGTGTGCGGAGCGGGTGAGACCCGGGAGTGACGTGTGCGGAGCAGATGAGACCCGGGGAGTGACGCGTGCGGAGCAGGTGAGACCCGGGGAGTGACGTGTATAGAGCAGGTGAGACCCGGGGAGCGACGTGTGCGGAGCAGGTGAGACCCGGGGAGTGACGCGTGCGGAGCAGGTGAGACCCGGGGAGTGAGGTGTGCGGAGCAGGTGAGACCCGGGGAGTGAGGTGTGCGGAGCAGGTGAGACCCGGGGAGTGAGGTGTGCGGAGCAGGTGAGACCCGGGGAGTGAGGTGTGCGGAGCAGGTGAGACCCGGGGAGTGACGTGTGCGGAGCTGGTGAGACCCGGGGAGTAACGTGTATAGAGCAGGTGAGACCCGGGAGTGACGTGTGCGGAGCAGGTGAGACCCGGGGAGTGACGCGTGCGGAGCAGGTGAGACCCGGGAGTGACGTGTATAGAGCAGGTGAGACCCGGGGAGTGACGTGTGCGGAGCAGGTGAGACCCGGGGAGTGACGTGTGCGGAGCAGGTGAGACCCGGGGAGTGACGTGTATAGAGCAGGTGAGACCCGGGGAGCGACGTGTGCGGAGCAGGTGAGACCCGGGGAGTGACGTGTGCGGAGCAGGTGAGACCCGGGAGTGACGTGTGCGGAGCAGGTGAGACCCGGGGAGTGACGTGTATAGAGCAGGTGAGACCCGGGGAGTAACGTGTATAGAGCAGGTGAGACCCGGGGAGTGACGTGTGCGGAGCAGGTGAGACCCGGGGAGTGAAGTGTGCGGAGCAGGTGAGACCCGGGGAGCGACGTGTGCGGAGCAGGTGAGACCCGGGGAGTGAGGTGCGCGGAGCAGGTGAGACCCGGGAGTGACGAGTGCGGAGCAGGTGAGACCCGGGGAGTAACGTGTGCGGAGCGGGTGAGACCCGGGGAGTGACGTGTGCGGAGCAGGTGAGACCCGGGGAGTGACGTGTGCGGAGCAGGTGAGACCCGGGGAGTGAGGTGTGCGGAGCAGGTGAGACCCGGGAGTGACGTGTGCGGAGCATGTGAGACCCGGGGAGTGAGGTGTGCGGAGCAGGTGAGACCCGGGGAGTGAGGTGTGCGGAGCAGGTGAGACCCGGGGAGTGAGGTGTGCGGAGCAGGTGAGACCCGGGGAGTGACGTGTGCGGAGCAGGTGAGACCCGGGGAGTGAGGTGTGCGGAGCAGGTGAGACCCGGGGAGCGACGTGTGCGGAGCAGGTGAGACCCGGGGAGTGACGTGTGCGGAGCGGGTGAGACTCGGGGAGTGAGGTGCGCGGAGCGGGTGAGACCCGGGGGCACACACCTTCCGCCTGCCTGTAATATTCACAGCTATGACGTCACATCTGGCATTTGTCGGTGTCTGGAAGATCGGAAAGATATTCCACTGCTGCCACCGATCTGTACTATGATCCCACCGCTGCCACCAATCATCAGTACAGTCACACACTTGGCTGACGATTGATGGACGGGGCCGCGGCTGCTCTCAGGTTATTGGGCGCTGCCCAGTGACCGTATACTGTATACACCTCCCATCCCAGCACATGAGTATATATATATATATCCCCTGGTACAGTTACCGCCAGTCTCCACAATAACCAGGGACAACCGATGCCACCGATCATTTATCACAGGCCCATTGGACGCCCGTTACTGGTAACTGATCATAGGGTCTAGGCCAGAACCAGCTTTTACCAGGTACCAGCCGCTCCCACCAACCTCCCCCGGTGACCTCTGATGGAGGCTCAGGTGCGAAAAGTGCCGAGATCCCCGATGTTAAGGATATCTGCCCCCCTGGAGGTCCCAGGCGGGAGATACTAACCCCATATTTCTATCATGATTTTAGGTTTCTAGACGAGACATGACATATACAACGTTATCACCCGGCCGATATTAATTCTGGGCTAATGTGCAGACCGCAGAGCAAAGCAAGTGTTCTGCACTCAGCACTGCGCCACCATGCCGAAAATATGTCTCCATATCTATAGAGCGTACACCTGTCACTACTAACCAATATTCATATCTAGTACGTGGCCCCACAGTCTGGGACATCAGCCATGTGGCTCTGAAGTCAGGAAGATCCTAATTACACAGGGACAGAAAAGTGTCAGCACATAAAGCTGCTGCTTCCTATTCATACTGAGCACATCACAGGAGGGGGTCCGCATCACAGGAGGGAGTCCGCATCACAGGAGGAGGCCGCATCACAGGAGCGGGTTGCATCACAGGAGGGGGGCCGCATCACAGGAGGGGGGGCCGCATCACAGGAGGGGGGGCCGCATCACAGGAGGGGGGGCCGCATCACAGGAGGGGGGGCCGCATCACAGGAGGGGGGGCCGCATCACAGGAGGGGGGGCCGCATCACAGGAGGGGGGGCCGCATCACAGGAGGGGGGGCCGCATCACAGGAGGGGGGGCCGCATCACAGGAGGGGCCACATCACAGGAGATCACATCACAGAAGGGGGTCCGCATCACAGGAGGGGGGTCCGCATCACAGGAGGGGGGTCCGCATCACAGGAGGGGGGTCCGCATCACAGGAGGGGGGTCCGCGTCACAGGAGGGGGGTCCGCGTCACAGGAGGGGGTCCGCGTCACAGGAGGGGGTCCGCGTCACAGGGGGGGGTCCGCGTCACAGGGGGGGGTCCGCGTCACAGGGGGGGGTCCGCGTCACAGGAGGGGGACCGCATCACATCACAGGAGGGGGGCCGCATCACAGGAGAGAGTCTGCATCACAGGAGGAGGCCACATCACAGGAGGGGGTCGTAAAACAAATGGAAGAGCATGTCATCCCTTCTCCCCATGGCCCTGATCCACCATCCATACTCAGGGCTTCTGCTCCATATCAGGGGACAGATGACGTCACTGATGTATAATTCTGCATTTTTCAGCTTTCTCTGCAGTTTCCCACTGATCTCATTTATCTTGTGACCGCGGCGCCGCTGATTAAGGCTGTGACCAATATTAGGCAGGTAAGCGGCTGGCAGTGTGCGATGGCGCCGCCCAGTGTAGATGCGCTATCCGCTCAGCGTACTGGTGTCCTCCTCAGGTTTCACGGGCGCTGGAGGAGTTTGATGTGGAGGAGCAGAGCAGCGGAGCCCTGGAGGCCCAGTACCCGAATATCCGAGTGCTGCACACGGCCGTGAAGGGGTTAAAGGCAGAGGAGCAGGTGAATAACCAGACAGCGGGGCGACCCCTCGGGGGCAGTTACGGCAGGTGATGACGCTTTTTTTGTGTGATCTTCTGCAGACGCTGATCACAGAGGATGGCACCTGCTACACCTACGAGCAGCTCTGCGTGTGCACAGGAGCGCGGCCTCGGCTCATCACGGAGGGGAATCCGTATGTTCTGGGGATCCGTGATACCGACAGCGCCCAGGTACGTGGCCTCACCCCTCCCCCATCATTACACATTTCCCGATAGTCACCCTGCTGTGTTATATAAATGTTACAGACGTTCCAGCATCATCTGAGGACGGCGCGGAGAGTGCTGGTCGTGGGGAACGGCGGGATCGCCCTGGAGCTGGTGTAAGCAGGAGCAAAGTCTGCTGACACGTAGTGCCAGAAGTCAGCTGTGTGCACCATTAAATGGCCGCCTGCCTTCTCTGCTCCTCCCTGAACACCATATTTGGCCTTTCCACCCTTCATTTTTCTTTCTCTTTCTTTTTCTTTCTTGCCTTCTCTTTTTATCTTTCCTTTCCTCCTCTTTCGTTCTCCTTCCATTTCTTCCTCCCTCCCCCTCGCTCTCTTTCCATCCTTCCTCGCTCTCTCCTTTCCTCCTCTCCATCCTTCCTCGCGCTCTCTACTTTCCTCCTTCCTTCCCCTCGCTCACTCGTTTCCATCCTTCCACCCTCCCCCTCTCCTTTACCTCTTCCTTTCTCCTCCTTCCTCGCTCTCTCCTTTCCTCCTTCCTTCCTCTCCCTCGCTCTCTCCTTCCTCCCCCTTCCTCCTCCCTCCCCCTCTCCTTTCCTCTTTCCTTCCTCCCTCCCCCTCTCCTTACTTCCTCTCCCTCGCTCTCTCCTTTCCTCTTTCCACCTTCCTCCCTCGCTCTCTCCTTTCCTCCTCCTCCCTCTGCCTCACTCCCTTTCCTCCCAGGTATGAGATAGAAGGCTGTCAGGTCATTTGGGCCATTAAGGATAAATCCATCGGGAACACGTTCTTTGACGCCGGAGCAGCAGAGTTTCTCATCCCGCAGCTAAAATCTGCGAAAGCTGAACCTCCCCAGACCTGCAAAAGGACAAAGTACAGCACCGAGGGGGGCGCCGGTGAGTGCAGGGGTCCGGCAGAATTTGGAAAAGGGAAAACATGTGGTATGTAAGTGTCAGTGCTGTTGATTTCAGGGAGGACGGACAGGCGGTTCGGCAGCGCTCTGGGCCCAGACTGGCACGACGGAGTGGATCTAAGAGCTGCACAAGAGGTTGGTACCTGCACGGGGGGACGACAGCCCCCAATATTCTGTCTGGTCACTGCTCCTCTCCCCACAGATCTCCCACTGCGTCCACATAGAGACAG
This sequence comes from Ranitomeya variabilis, assembly GCF_051348905.1. NCBI lineage: Eukaryota > Metazoa > Chordata > Amphibia > Anura > Dendrobatidae > Ranitomeya > Ranitomeya variabilis. The sequence goes on along the minus strand of NC_135236.1, from coordinate 686,462,608 downwards.
GGTGTGAAGTGCAGACGGTCCTTCTCCACCAGGAATTCAAGGGGTTAAAAATCCCAGCAGTGTCTGTGCCAGGAGGAAAGACGGAGACGGGCGCCACCTCCGACCCAGGTAACCTGATAAGAGACTAATAGAGAGCTCACCTGTCCTATAGTGTCCTCCCCCAGTACTGGCTGATAACAGGGAGTAATAGATTGTAGTCTCCTCCCCCAGTAATGGCTGATAACAGGGAGTAATAGATTGTAGTCTCCTCCCCCAGTACTGGCTGATAACAGGGAGTAATAGACTGCAGTCTCCTCCCCAGTACTGGCTGATAACAGGGAGTAATAGACTGCAGTCTACTCCCCCAGTACTGGCTGATAACAGGGAGTAATAGACTGTAGTCTCCTCCCCCAGTAATGGCTGATAACAGGGAGTAATAGATTGTAGTCTCCTCCCCCAGTACTGGCTGATAACAGGGAGTAATAGACTGTAGTCTCCTCCCCCAGTAATGGCTGATAACAGGGAGTAATAGATTGTAGTCTCCTCCCCCAGTACTGGCTGATAACAGGGAGTAATAGATTGTAGTCTCCTCCCCCAGTACTGGCTGATAACAGGGAGTAATAGATTGTGGTCACCTGTCCTACAGTCTCCTCCCCCAGTAATGGCTGATAACAGGGAGTAATGGCGTGTAGTCTCCAGTAATGTTGCACTGGCTGCATTCTCGTCTCTGGTGACACCTGGTGGTGAGTCCTGGCACTGCAGACTGTATCTTTATTATTTACTTTGTATCTGGTGTTTGCAGGAAGTTCCGGAATGTTCGGCATTTGCTCCCTGTTGGGGGCGCTGTGTCGGTTTACACTGCTCCTGTCATTGTTGCCTCCTCTTTTCTGCAGATGATTGGCCGGTTTACGCTGAACTGACCAATGGTAAAATCTATGGCTGTGACTTCATCGTTAGCGCCACCGGGGTTTTCCCGAACATTGAGCCGTTCATCAGCGGAAATGACGTAATACAATAAGCTGGGGATGGGGTGATGGGCGCGGGGGATGGGATAACGATCTTTGTGTTTTGCAGTTGGATGTTGGAGAGGACGGGGGGCTGAAGGTGGACGACCACATGAGGACGACGGCGAGGAACGTGTACGCTGCGGGGGACGTGTGCAGCGCCGGATGGACGCCCAGCCCCCACTGGCAGCAGGTACAGCACCGCTGAGCAGGTGGCCGATCATGTGACCGCACCCAGCATCAGTGATGGCTCCTGTGATTGGTTCCTGCAGATGCGGCTGTGGACTCAGGCGCGACAGATGGGCTGGTACGCAGCAAAGTGCATGGCGGCCGACCGCCGCGGCGACACCATCGACATGGACTTCTGCTTCGAGCTCTTTGCCCACGTCACGAGGTTCTTCAATTATAAGGTGGGAACAGGGCAGCGCCTGTCTACCCCCCCTCCCCCCCCCCCCCCCCCCTGGCCTCCCCCATCCTCCCTTCTGTCTCTGACCTCTTCCCCATCCTCCGTCTCTCCCCGCAGGTGGTCCTGTTGGGCAGGTACAATGCGCAGGGTCTGGGCGCGGATCATGAGCTGCTGCTGCGCTGCACCAAGGGCCAGGAGTACGTGAAGGTGGTGCTGCAGAGCGGGCGGATGATGGGGGCAGTGCTCATCGGAGACACCGACCTGGAGGAGACGTTCGAGAACCTGATCTTGAACCAGATGGATCTGTCGGGGTACGGAGCGGATCTGCTGGACCCCAACATCGACATCGAGGATTACTTCGACTGACAGAGACGACGCTGCAGAGCGGAGACTGCGTCACAGTGTGCGGCAGAACAATGGCCGCCATGTGCTGCTCCCCCAGGGTGTGAGACTGTAGAGCTGGACCCCTGTGCTCTCGTCTAGTAACGAGGGGGAAGCCCCCGAGATATTCACACCGCTGTCTCGTGCGGGGGATAATAAAACCCCACGATCCCGACCTGCGTTGGCTGCAGATCTCCCCGTTTTGTGTACGCAGCTTCCCTGCAAAGAGACAACGCTGTGCACCTCGTCTTATAACAGAACCATTTACTGTAAAAAAAAAAAAAAAAAAAAAGTCTCTAGAAAGTAAGTGCACCCCACATAATGATATCCATAAACTGCAGCCCCTGGAGGTGCACCACGGAGAACAAACCTCAACATCACTACAGCACAGACGAATGATGGGAGTGATCAGAGGCCGGGGCACGGGTCTCCGCACATGTGACCGCACCATGATTTCTGGCACCGCAGGGGCCTACGGACTACAGCACCCAACAGTTCAGGACTACGCCCAGGTCTGCAAGGTAAGGAGCATCATGTACCCCAATAATGACTGCAAGCACCGACCAGCCCTCGCTGTTATCAGCCGCCAACCCTCAGAGCAGAGGACGACACAAGAAGCCTCAATCAATGACAATAGACACCTCACTGCTGCTGCGGCTCTTCTTAGCCCGGGGGCTGCTGGACGGGGGAGGACGCCTGTGGTCACCACTTCCCTTCCCCAACTGGGCCTTTGTTGCGTTTTCTGAATTCTGCTGAGACTTGTAGTCCTGAGACGTAGACGATGTGAGTGACTTTATCTTCTAGGGACACAAAATACAAAAGGAATCAAATCACAAATCCAACTCTCATCATTCCGCAGCTCACAGTGTATCACTACTCCCATCATCCGTGACCCCGCAGCTCACAATGTATCACTACTCCCATCATCCCTGACCCCAGAGCTCACAATCTAATCTCCTATCACACAATGTATCACTACTCCCATCATCCCTGACCCCAGAGCTCACAATCTAATCTCCTATCACACAGTGTATCACTACTCCCATCATCCCTGACCCCAGAGCTCACAATCTAATCTCCTATCACACAATGTATCACTACTCCCATCATCCCTGACCCCAGAGCTCACAATCTAATCTATCACACAATGTATCACTACTCCCATCATCCGTGACCCCAGAGCTCACAATCTAATCTCCTATCACACAGTGTATCACTACTCCCATCATCCCTGACCCCAGAGCTCACAATCTAATCTCCTATCACACAGTGTATCACTACTCCCATCATCCCCGACCCCAGAGCTCACAATCTAATCTCCTATCACACAATGTATCACTACTCCCCTCATCCCTGACCCCAGAGCTCACAATCTAATCTCCTATCACACAATGTATCACTACTCCCATCATCCCTGACCCCAGAGCTCACAATCTAATCTCCTATCACACAATGTATCACTACTCCCATCATCCCCGACCCCGGAGCTCACAATCTAATCTCCTATCACACAATGTATCACTACTCCCATCATCCCTGACCCCAGAGCTCACAATCTAATCTATCACACAATGTATCACTACTCCCATCATCCGTGACCCCAGAGCTCACAATCTAATCTCCTATCACACAGTGTATCACTACTCCCATCATCCGTGACCCCAGAGCTCACAATCTAATCTATCACACAGTGTATCACTACTCCCATCATCCCTGACCCCAGAGCTCACAATCTAATCTCCTATCACACAATGTATCACTACTCCCATCATCCCCGACCCCAGAGCTCACAATCTAATCTCCTATCACACAATGTATCACTACTCCCATCATCCGTGACCCCAGAGCTCACAATCTAATCTATCACACAGTGTATCACTACTCCCATCATCCCTGACCCCAGAGCTCACAATCTAATCTCCTATCACAGTGTATCACTACTCCCATCATCCCCGAGTTGTCCGTCTAATCTCCGGGCCCCTCCATGCAGCTGTGACCCCTCGGACGCTCACCTTCCTGGCGGTGGCGCTCCGCCTGTGGAGGAGGACGGGGTGCTTCTCGCTCCGCAGGGCGGAGGCTTTGGACCCCTCTTTCATGTAGGAGATGGTGGCGTACGCCGTGAAGCTGAAATCCTCCCTGAGGAGAGAAGACATGGACGCATGGGCTCGTGGCGGCACCGCCCTCAGGCTTCTGACGGTGCAGGGCCGCATTCATAGTTTACCTCTCAAAGCTGAGGGGGCGTTACAGTGTATCCGTGCATACCTCCTCTGAGTTGAAGGCATCAGAGAAGGAACAGACTTACAGGGAAGGATGGGAGTAGTAGTGGTCCTCACCTGATGTACTGCTGCAGCAGCAGGTGGGTGATGACCCTCTCCAGCTGGTCGCGGGGCAGACGCGGGGGCAGCACCTGGGCCACACGCAGCTTGGTGGCTCCTCTGCCGCTCCAGGCGTCCATCAGCTTCAGCGGCGTCAGCTTCTCGTCCATCTGCTCGGCCTGCTGCAGGATCTTCACCACGTCCCTGCCGAAATCTGCCACGTCCACCGCCTCAGTGTCTGGAGACAAGCGGACAGGGGTCGCCATCAGATGCACCTTGTGGGCGACGGACCACTCGCCCTCCCACTGCTTGGCTCCGTGCATAGGTCGGACCACTGGCCCCCCCACTGCTCGGCTCCATGCGGGGTCAGACTACTCGCTCCCCCACTGCTCGGCCCTGTGCAGGGGTCGGACCACTCCCGCTCTGATCGGCCCTGTGCAGGGGTCGGATCACTCGCCCCCCCACTGATCGGCACTGTGCAAGGGTCGGACCACTCGCCCCCCCACTGATCAGCTGTTATGATCCTAGTGGCAAGGATCGCAGGACGAACTAGCTAAGTAACTGAACAGACGACTAGCTCTGGGGAAGTGGTAACTAGATTGACCGCAACCTGATCCTATCCGCAAACAACTATAGGCAGCCGTGGAACGTTACCTGAAAATCCTAGACGTCTCTTCACGGCCTGAGAAACTGACTATTCCTAGAGGGATCGAAAGTCCTCTCTTGCCTCAGTGGAATGATCCCAAAGATATAGAATAGCCCCCCACAAATATTAACGGTGAGTTAAGGGGAAAGCACAAACACAGAGATGAAATCAGATTTAGCAAATGAGGCCCGCTAACACTAGAAAGCAGAAAATAGAAAGGGAACTGTGCGGTCAATAAAAAACCCTATTCAAAATATCCACGCAGAGATTGCTCGAGCCCCCGCACCAACTAACGGTGCGGGGGAAGCAACTCCGTACCCCAGAGCTTACCAGCAACAAGAAATCACATATTAGCAAGCTGGACTAGACTCATCTTACACAGAAATCATATTGTAGGCAGATGAGCAAAAAATAATCAAACAGAACTTAGCTTATCCTGAAGAGGCAGAAAACGAGATAATCAGGAGTAATCAGAATAGCACTGAATACATTGACAGCCGGCAACAAGTGGAGGTGAAGCAGAGCTAAATAGGAACCTCCCTGGTGAATAACGAGGCAGCTGATCCAGCAGACCCGCAGGATAATAAACCAAACCACCAGGGGGAGCCAAAAAAACAAAGTCACAATACCATCTGTGACCACAAGAGGGAGCCTGAAAACGGAGTTCACAACACTCATCCCCCCCACTGATCGGCCCTGTGCAGGGGTCGGACCACTCGCCCCCCCCACTGATCGGCCCTGTGCAGGGATCGGACCGCTCGTTCCCCCACTGCCCGGCCCTGTGCAGGGGTCGGACCACTCCCGCTCTGATCGGCCCTGTGCAGGGGTCGGACCACCCGTTCCCCCACTGCTCGGCCCTGTGCAGGGGTCGGACCACTCGCCCCCCCACTGATCAGCCCTGTGCAGGGGTCGGACCACTCGCTCCCCCACTGATCAGCCCTGTGCAGGGGTCGGACCACTCGCTCCCCCACTGATCGGCTCCGTGCGAGGGTCGGACCACTCGCTCCCCCACTGCTCGGCCCTGTGCAGCGGTCAGACCACTCGCCCCCCCACTGCCTGGCCCTGTGCAGGGGTCGGACCACTCGCCCCATCACTCACCCCATTCACTGCAGCAGTTATCACACATTTGATTGCAGTGCGTCGAGTCCCACACCTCATCGAAATGCTGAGCAATCAGGACGCGTCTGCACCTGGGGGGAAACGTGATCAGTGCGGCGACCACCCTGCGGCCCCCCATCCTCAGCTGCAGTCACTCACTTGGTCACTTCCTGGCAGTATCCCACCATCTCATAAAGCTTCTGCTGCCCCACGTTCTCCATCACCACCATGGAGCTGATCCGGAAGATATCCCCAAACCCTGAGTACAGGATGCAGTCGGCCCTCTGGTCATCCCGCCCTGACAATACAGCGGCCGTGTGATGTCACCACCAGGCTGACAACCCCTCACACGCACGGGCAGGTTGTCAGCTCCGGTACCTGCTCGGCCGCTCTCCTGGTAATAGTTCTCCAGCGATTTGCTCATTGTGTGATGGATCACAAACCTCACATCCGATTTATCGATCCCCATCCCAAAAGCCACGGTGGCCACCACGACCTGCAGGACACACGACAGTGGCGAGTGATGGCAGCTGCACTACAACTCCCAGCGGTCACCCAGCTCCCGCGGACGACGCACCTGGATCTTGTTTTCGGTCCACAACGTGTGCACTTTGGTCTTGTCCCGCGGCTCCATGTTGGCGTGGTAGGTCCCGGCCCGGACCCCGAGCTTCTGCAGACTCATCGTCACTTGTTCCGAGTCTTTCTGAGAAAAGCAGTAAATGATTCCTGTAAGAAGAGAAAGGGTTAATAAGGGAGTAGGGGCCGCAGCGCAAGGTTCCCAGGGGCCCCGTACACATCACCTGATTGGCCCTTGTACCGGCCATTAATCAGCTTCACAATCTCCTCAATGAAGTCGTTAGAAGAAGAGGGTTTGGGCCGAACCTAGAAGATAAGACGTCAGTGTCAGGGCCGAGGCCCGAGTCTGCACCACTGAGTCAGCACCCAATCACCAGGCAACAGACACTGCGGAGGTCTCAGTAGTGCAGCCCCCGACTCCCGCCGCCCCCAGAGCCTGGCTGTGTACCTCGTACACTGCGGAGGTCTCAGTAGTGCAGCCCCCGACCCCCACCGTCCCCAGAGCCCGGCTGTGTACCTCGTACACTGCGGAGGTCTCAGTAGTGCAGCCCCCGACTCCCGCCGCCCCCAGAGCCTGGCTGTGTACCTCGTACACTGCGGAGGTCTCAGTAGTGCAGCCCCCGACTCCCACCGCCCCCAGAGCCCGGCTGTGTACCTCGTACACTGCGGAGGTCTCAGTAGTGCAGCCCCCGACTCCCACCGCCCCCAGAGCCCGGCTGTGTACCTCGTACACTGCGGAGGTCTCAGTAGTGCAGCCCCCGACTCCCGCCGCCCCCAGAGCCTGGCTGTGTACCTCGTACACTGCGGAGGTCTCAATAGTGTAGCCCCCGACTCCCACCGCCCGGCTGTGTACCTCGTACACTGCGGAGGTCTCAGTAGTGCAGCCCCCGACTCCCGCCGCCCCCAGAGCCAGGCTGTGTACCTCGTACACTGCGGAGGTCTCAGTAGTGCAGCCCCCGACCCCCACCGTCCCCAGAGCCCGGCTGTGTACCTCGTACACTGCGGAGGTCTCAGTAGTGCAGCCCCCGACTCCCGCCGACCCCAGAGCCAGGCTGTGTACCTCGTACACTGCGGAGGTCTCAGTAGTGCAGCCCCCGACTCCCGCTGCCCCCAGAGCCTGGCTGTGTACCTCGTACACTGCGGAGGTCTCAGTAGTGCAGCCCCCGATTCCCGCCACCCCAGAGCCCGGCTGTGTACCTCGTACACTGCGGAGGTCTCAGTAGTGCAGCCCCCGACTCCCGCTGCCCCCAGAGCCTGGCTGTGTACCTCGTACACTGCGGAGGTCTCAGTAGTGCAGCCCCCCGATTCCCGCCGCCCCCAGAGCCCGGCTGTGTACCTCGTACACTGCGGAGGTCTCAGTAGTGCAGCCCCCGACTCCCGCCGCCCCCAGAGCCTGGCTGTGTACCTTGTACACTGCGGAGGTCGCAGTAGTGCAACCCTCGACTCCCGCTGCCCCCAGAGCCCGGCTGTGTACCTCGTACACTGCGGAGGTCGCAGTAGTGCAGCCCCCCCATCTCCCACCGCCCCCAGAGCCTGGCTGTGTACCTCTTACACTGCGGATGTCGCAGTAGTGCAGTCCCCCCGATTCCCGCCACCCCAGAGCCCGGCTGTGTACCTCGTACACTGCGGAGGTCTCAGTAGTGCAGCCCCCGACTCCCGCTGCCCCCAGAGCCTGGCTGTGTACCTCGTACACTGCGGAGATCTCAGTAGTGCAGCCCCCAACTCCCGCCGCCCCCAGAGCCTGGCTGTGTACCTCGTACACTGCGGAGGTCGCAGTAGTGCAGCCCCCCGACTCCCGCCGCCCCCAGAGCTCGGCTGTGTACCTCGTACACTGCGGAGGTCGCAGTAGTGCAGCCCCCCGGCTCCGGCTGCCCCCAGAGCCTGGCTGTGTACCTCGTACACTGCGGAGGTCTCAGTAGTGCAGCCCCCCGATTCCCGCCACCCCCAGAGCCCGGCTGTGTACCTCGTAGAACAGGTTGGGTCGGTTGAAGGAGGAGGTGAATGTCAGCGGCTTCTGTACACACAGGATTTTCTGGGCGTCCTTCAGAACGTGGCTGGTGGCCGTGGCAGTCAGTCCGATTATTGGGGCGTTGGGGAATTGGCGCTTCAGGATGCCCAGAGTCTTGTAGTCTGGAGGAAGACAACCATCATCATCATCACCACCTCCCCAATCCCCCGCCCCAGGCCCATCTGCTCACCAGGTCGGAAGTCGTGGCCCCACTGGCTGCAGCAGTGGACCTCGTCGATAGCGATCCGGGCCAGCCGCCCACCCTGATACGCCTTCTCCAGCCGCGACATGAACAGCTTGCTCTTGGCGATCTTCTCCGGGGTGACGTACAGCAGCCGCAGCTGGGAGTTACGGTCTACCATCTCTCTGTGCACCCACTTCACGTGATCCTGTGCCGCGGAGAGCAGGGTGAGACAGGGCAAAACGGGGCGAGGCCTCCCACCAACCCACATCACCCCAGGTACACACCTTACTGCTCGCGGAGTTCACGGAGGTGGACGAGACCCCCAGACGCTCCAGGACCATGAGCTGATCCTCCATCAAGGACACCAGCGGGCAGATCACCAAGGTGAACCCTGAAAGAAAACTGGGAGACATGAGCAGCACCCGGCTCCTCGCACTGCTTACAGCCTGGGACGTGGCGGAGCTCTGACAACCCGGTGCCGACACCCGCAGTCTCACCTTTCGAGCACATCGCTGGCAGCTGGTAACACAGACTTTTCCCTCCGCCTGTCGGCATAATCAGGAAGACGTCTTTTCCGGCCATGGTGGCGTTGATGGTCTCCAGCTGTAAGGGTCGGAAGGAGTCCAGATGGAAGCAGGTCTGCAGCGTCTCCGTCAGTGTCTGAGACCACAAGAAATCTGCAAGACGGGCGAAACATGAGAATCACAGCCGAAACCAGGTGGGAAGGAGGAAGAACTGACAACCGAGCATAGGAGGAACGCTCCCCGACAACCAACATGGCCACCACGACACAACCCTCATAGCTGTCAGTGAACAGTGCAGCCACACAGGAGTCTGGGAAAGCTGGGCGGCCCCCACTACGCAAAACGTAACAGCCCCTCCAAAACCGCACCTTGCCGGTTCCAGTCCTCTTCAGGACCCTCATTCTCAGCGCTGGGCCCGGCCCCCTCGGACAGCCTCTGGATGCTCTTCTTCAGCGCGCTCTTCTTCTGCAGCAGCTCCTGTTGTCTCTCCAGCAGCTCCTGGATCTGCACCTCTATGGCCTGCAGCTCCGAGCTCACATCATCCAGCTGCTCCACCAGGGCTGGGAAGGGGAGGGTGAGGTCAGCAGGTATCATCCCGAGCCGGACTCCCCTCACACAACCACCTGCCCCTGGGATTCTCCTCACACATCCAACCCCCGGGGTTCCCCTCACACAACCACCGCCCCCCCGGCCCCTGGGATTCTCCTCACACATCCAACCCCCCTGGGGCTCCCCTCACACAACCACCGCCCCCCGGCCCCTGGGATTCTCCTCACACATCCAACCCCCCTGGGGCTCCCCTCACACAACCACCTCCCTCCAGCCCCTGGGATTCCCCTCACACATCCTCCAGCCAGACACACACCCGCCCCCGGGGCTCCCCTCACACATCCGCCAGCCACACACACACCCGCCCCCGGGGCTCCCCTCACACATCCGCCAGCCACACACACACCGGCCCCCGGGGCTCCCCTCACACATCCGCCAGACACACATACACACAAGGGCCTCCCTTCCAGCCCCTGCAATTCCCCTCACACACCCGCCCCTCCGGGGCTCCACTCACACATCTGCCAGTTCCCCCCAAGGGCTCTCCTCACACACCCACTGCCCCCCCCCCCCGGGGGGCTCTCCTCACACACCCGCTGCCCCCCCCCCTCCCCCCTCCGGAGCTTTCCTCACCCCTGCCCCATAAATGATGCAAGTAGGAAGCTGCAGCTTTGGGTGTGAGTATGCAACAAGTGACCAAAAATCCTTTTTGATATAATAGATAAAACATACCTTTAATCAATATCATTAAAACCATGAAAACCAACCACTAACACACATACCAAACAACCTTGATTCCTTTTGACCTATAGGCAACATTGAATTTTTGATTTTCAGCTTTGGGTGTGAGCAGCGGATTAAAACCAGAAGGAAGACTGACGGCTACGTACCGGGGAGGTCGCTGCTCGCCATGTCCTGCAGCTAATCACTGTGGAGGAATCAAAGAGGTCAGCAAGATGGCGGCCGAGGTCACAGACACTTCCGTCCCCCAGGAGAGGTTCACACTGCAGCCAGCAGCGGATTGTGCAAACCACAAACACTGAAAATGGCGCCTGCACAGGACGGCCTTATACTGCGGCTGTGATCGTAGTCAGTGCATCCGTCATCAGAATCGTCTCCTATCAGATAGCGGCAGACGTGACCCAGCGCGAACCTGTCATTCCCCGGCACGGACCTGTCGTCCCCCCCGGCACGGACCTGTCGTCCCCCCCGGCACGGACCTGTCATCCCCCCCGGCACGGACCTGTCATCCCCCCCCGGCACGGACCTGTCATCCCCCCCCGGCACGGACCTGTCATCCCCCCCGGCACGGACCTGTCATCCCCCCCGGCACGGACCTGTCATCCCCCCCGGCACGGACCTGTCATCCCCCCCCGGCACGGACCTGTCATCCCCCCCCGGCACGGACCTGTCATCCCCCCCGGCACGGACCTGTCATCCCCCATCCCCTCGCTACACAATCCGCAGTCAGAGCTCATCGTCTCTCTGTGTAGTTACGTCTTTATTATTCGCCTGTCAATAAATTACAGTTTTATGTACAAATTCCCTCATGTGACGTCTGTGCAGCCGCCGGCCATCACTGATCTGCAGACAGGTCTCCTGGATTCACGGGTCACACAGGAATTATTGGTAGTCTTACAACACAGCTCAGCCGAAGCCGCAGAAAACTGCAAAGGCCGCACGAGAAACCACAGGGTAGAAGCCACAGAAAACTGCAAAGGCCGCAGGGGAAGAAGCCACAGAAAACTGCAAAGGCCGCACGAGAAGCCACAGGGAAGAAGCCACAGAAAACTGCAAAGGCTGCACGAGAAGCCGCAGGTGAAGAAGCCACAGAAAACTGCAAAGGCCGCACGAGAAGCCGCAGAAAACTGCAAAGGCCGCACGAGAAGCCGCAGGGGAAGAAGCCACAGAAAACTGCAAAGGCCGCAGGGGAAGAAGCCACAGAAAACTGCAAAGGCCGCACGAGAAGCCGCAGGAGAAGAAGCCACAGAAAACTGCAAAGGCCGCACGAGAAGCCGCAGGAGAAGAAGCCACAGAAAACTGCAAAGGCCGCACAAGAAGCCGCAGGGAAGAAGCCACAGAAAACTGCAAAGGCCGCACGAGAAGCCAAAGGGAAGAAGCCACAGAAAACTGCAAAGGCCGCAGGGGAAGAAGCCACAGAAAACTGCAAAGGCCGCAGGGGAAGAAGCCAGAGAAAACTGCAAAGGCCACACGAGAAGCCGCAGGGAAGAAGCCGCAGAAAACTGCAAAGGCCGCACGAGAAGCCAAAGGGAAGAAGCCACAGAAAACTGCAAAGGCCGCAGGGGAAGAAGCCACAGAAAACTGCAAAGGCCGCAGGGGAAGAAGCCACAGAAAACTGCAAAGGCCACACGAGAAGCCGCAGGGAAGAAGCCGCAGAAAACTGCAAAGGCCGCACGAGAAGCCAAAGGGAAGAAGCCACAGAAAACTGCAAAGGCCGCAGGGGAAGAAGCCACAGAAAACTGCAAAGGCCGCACGAGAAGCCGCAGGGAAGAAGCCACAGAAAACTGCAAAGGCTGCACGAGAAGCCAAAGGGAAGAAGCCACAGAAAACTGCAAAGGCCGCAGGGGAAGAAGCCACAGAAAACTGCAAAGGCCGCATGAGAAGCCGCAGGGAAGAAGCCACAGAAAACTGCAAAGGCTGCACGAGAAGCCAAAGGGAAGAAGCCACAGAAAACTGCAAAGGCCGCAGGGGAAGAAGCCACATAAAACTGCAAAGGCCGCAGGGGAAGAAGCCACAGAAAACTGCAAAGGCCGCACGAGAAGCCGCAGGGAAGAAGCCACAGAAAACTGCAAAGGCTGCACGAGAAGCCAAAGGGAAGAAGCCACAGAAAACTGCAAAGGCCGCAGGGGAAGAAGCCACAGAAAACTGCAAAGGCCGCAGGGGAAGAAGCCACAGAAAACTGCAAAGGCCGCAGGGGAAGAAGCCACAGAAAACTGCAAAGGCCGCACGAGAAGCCGCAGGGAAGAAGCCACAGAAAACTGCAAAGGCTGCACGAGAAGCCAAAGGGAAGAAGCCACAGAAAACTGCAAAGGCCGCAGGGGAAGAAGCCACAGAAAACTGCAAAGGCCGCAGGGGAAGAAGCCACAGAAAACTGCAAAGGCCGCAGGGGAAGAAGCCACAGAAAACTGCAAAGGCCGCACGAGAAGCCGCAGGGAAGAAGCCACAGAAAACTGCAAAGGCCGCACAAGAAGCCAAAGGGAAGAAGCCACAGAAAACTGCAAAGGCCGCAGGGGAAGAAGCCACAGAAAACTGCAAAGGCCACACGAGAAGCCACAGGGAAGAAGCCACAGAAAACTGCAAAGGCCGCACGAGAAGCCAAAGGGAAGAAGCCACAGAAAACTGCAAAGGCCGCAGGGGAAGAAGCCACAGAAAACTGCAAAGGCCGCAGGGGAAGAAGCCACAGAAAACTGCAAAGGCCGCACGAGAAGCCGCAGGGAAGAAGCCACAGAAAACTGCAAAGGCCGCACAAGAAGCCAAAGGGAAGAAGCCACAGAAAACTGCAAAGGCCGCAGGGGAAGAAGCCACAGAAAACTGCAAAGGCCGCACAAGAAGCCAAAGGGAAGAAGCCACAGAAAACTGCAAAGGCCGCAGGGGAAGAAGCCACAGAAAACTGCAAAGGCCGCAGGGGAAGAAGCCACAGAAAACTGCAAAGGCCACACGAGAAGCCGCAGGGAAGAAGCCACAGAAAACTGCAAAGGCCGCACGAGAAGCCAAAGGGAAGAAGCCACAGAAAACTGCAAAGGCCGCAGGGGAAGAAGCCACAGAAAACTGCAAAGGCCGCAGGGGAAGAAGCCACAGAAAACTGCAAAGGCCGCACGAGAAGCCGCAGGGAAGAAGCCACAGAAAACTGCAAAGGCTGCACGAGAAGCCGCAGGGAAGAAGCCGCAGAAAACTGCAAAGGCCGCACGAGAAGCCAAAGGGAAGAAGCCACAGAAAACTGCAAAGGCCGCAGGGGAAGAAGCCACAGAAAACTGCAAAGGCCGCAGGGGAAGAAGCCACAGAAAACTGCAAAGGCCACACGAGAAGCCGCAGGGAAGAAGCTGCAGAAAACTGCAAAGGCCGCACGAGAAGCCAAAGGGAAGAAGCCACAGAAAACTGCAAAGGCCGCAGGGGAAGAAGCCACAGAAAACTGCAAAGGCCACACGAGAAGCCGCAGGGAAGAAGCCACAGAAAACTGCAAAGGCCGCACGAGAAGCCAAAGGGAAGAAGCCACAGAAAACTGCAAAGGCCGCAGGGGAAGAAGCCACAGAAAACTGCAAAGGCCGCAGGGGAAGAAGCCACAGAAAACTGCAAAGGCCGCACGAGAAGCCGCAGGGAAGAAGCCACAGAAAACTGCAAAGGCTGCACGAGAAGCCAAAGGGAAGAAGCCACAGAAAACTGCAAAGGCCGCAGGGGAAGAAGCCACAGAAAACTGCAAAGGCCGCACGAGAAGCCGCAGGGAAGAAGCCACAGAAAACTGCAAAGGCCGCACGAGAAGCCAAAGGGAAGAAGCCGCAGAAAACTGCAAAGGCCGCAGGGGAAGAAGCCACAGAAAACTGCAAAGGCCGCAGGGGAAGAAGCCACAGAAAACTGCAAAGGCCGCACGAGAAGCCGCAGGGAAGAAGCCACAGAAAACTGCAAAGGCTGCACGAGAAGCCAAAGGGAAGAAGCCACAGAAAACTGCAAAGGCCGCAGGGGAAGAAGCCACAGAAAACTGCAAAGGCCGCAGGGGAAGAAGCCACAGAAAACTGCAAAGGCCGCAGGGGAAGAAGCCACAGAAAACTGCAAAGGCCGCACGAGAAGCCAAAGGGAAGAAGCCACAGAAAACTGCAAAGGCCGCAGGGGAAGAAGCCACAGAAAACTGCAAAGGCCGCAGGGGAAGAAGCCACAGAAAACTGCAAAGGCCGCACGAGAAGCCGCAGGGAAGAAGCCACAGAAAACTGCAAAGGCCGCACAAGAAGCCAAAGGGAAGAAGCCACAGAAAACTGCAAAGGCCGCAGGGGAAGAAGCCACAGAAAACTGCAAAGGCCGCAGGGGAAGAAGCCACAGAAAACTGCAAAGGCCGCAGGGGAAGAAGCCACAGAAAACTGCAAAGGCCGCAGGGGAAGAAGCCACAGAAAACTGCAAAGGCCGCAGGGGAAGAAGCCACAGAAAACTGCAAAGGCCGCAGGGGAAGAAGCCACAGAAAACTGCAAAGGCCGCAGGGGAAGAAGCCACAGAAAACTGCAAAGGCCGCAGGGGAAGAAGCCACAGAAAACTGCAAAGGCCGCAGGGGAAGAAGCCACAGAAAACTGCAAAGGCCGCACGAGAAGCCGCAGGGAAGAAGCCACAGAAAACTGCAAAGGCCGCACGAGAAGCCAAAGGGAAGAAGCCACAGAAAACTGCAAAGGCCGCAGGGGAAGAAGCCACAGAAAACTGCAAAGGCCACACGAGAAGCCGCAGGGAAGAAGCCACAGAAAACTGCAAAGGCCGCAGGGGAAGAAGCCACAGAAAACTGCAAAGGCCGCACGAGAAACAAAAAACCACAGAAGCCGCAGCGGCCACCACGACCCGTCCTCTCCGCCACCACGACCCGTCCTCTCCGCCTCGGCTCCGCGGCCGGTGTCTCCTGGCTCCGGTGGTCGCCCGGTGCACACAGACCCCAGATACGTGCCCGGGTCCCGGCTGCCTGGTGACGTCACGTCAGCGGTCCGCCGCTCCCTGTATATTCTATATTATATTCTACCTCACACGGTTGTGTCAGGGATGCGGGCAGCACCGGGAAGGTTTCCCGCCCTCAGTCTGTACCGAACGTTACCGGGATCCAAAACCCCACACTCTCAGGCGGCAGCATTCCTCTCAGGAAACCGACCAATCACGGAAGGCGCTTACTTTTAACGTCACGCACGCCAGCGCTCAGGATTGGTGGTTCAGGCAGAGCCGCTGAGCTCTGATTGGGCCCTGTGACGCTTTCTCTTTCCCACCAATAGGAGGGGCGTGTGAGGGAGAGCCGTGATTGGCTGGCGGCGCGCTGCGTGTTTCCGGAAGACGTGGCCGTCGTTTGCAGCCGGTTTTCCCCAATTATCTGACACCGAGAGCTCGTCCCGTCTGCAGCCGGCGGCGCCACCATGATCTCCCTCACCGACACCCAAAGTAAGGGCGCCGCTCCGGTACCGCGTGTGGTCAGGGATGAGGCGGCTCCACAGCTGTGCCGGCGACTGTGTGCTGCCAACCGTCAGCTGTGAGGCGTGCTGGGACTTGTAGTCCTACCACTGCTCAGAGCAAACCTGGGCATGACCTCATCAGTGTGAGGAGGACGGGGCGTGACGTCACCGGGGGGAGGGAGGACAGGGCGTGATGTCACCTGGGGGGGAGGGAGGACGGGGCGTGATGTCACCGGGGCGAGGAGGGAGGACGGGGCGTGATGTCACCGGGGCGAGGAGGGAGGACGGGGCGTGACGTCACTGGGGAGGGAGGACGGGGCGTGATGTCACTAAGGGGGGGGAGGACGGGGCGTGATGTCACTGGGGGGGAGGGAGGACGGGGCGTGATGTCACCGGGGCGAGGAGGGAGGACGGGGCGTGATGTCACCTGGGGGGCGAGGGAGGACGGGGCGTGACGTCACTGGGGAGGGAGGACGGGGCGTGACGTCACTGGGGAGGGAGGACGGGGCGTGATGTCACCGGGGCGAGGAGGGAGGACGGGGCGTGATGTCACCTGGGGGGGAGGGAGGACGGGGCGTGATGTCACCGGGGCGAGGAGGGAGGACGGGGCGTGATGTCACCGGGGCGAGGAGGGAGGACGGGGCGTGATGTCACCGGGGCGAGGAGGGAGGACGGGGCGTGACGTCACTGGGGAGGGAGGACGGGGCGTGACGTCACTGGGGAGGGAGGACGGGGCGTGATGTCACTAAGGGGGGGGAGGACGGGGCGTGATGTCACTGGGGGGGAGGGAGGACGGGGCGTGATGTCACCGGGGCGAGGAGGGAGGACGGGGCGTGATGTCACCTGGGGGGCGAGGAGGGAGGACGGGGCGTGATGTCACCTGGGGGGCGAGGGAGGACGGGGCGTGACGTCACTGGGGAGGGAGGACGGGGCGTGATGTCACTGGGGAGGGAGGACGGGGCGTGATGTCACCGGGGCGAGGAGGGAGGACGGGGCGTGATGTCACCTGGGGGGAGGGAGGACGGGGCGTGATGTCACCGGGGCGAGGAGGGAGGACGGGGCGTGATGTCACCGGGGCGAGGAGGGAGGACGGGGCGTGACATCACTGGGGAGGGAGGACGGGGCGTGATGTCACTAAGGGGGGGGAGGACGGGGCGTGATGTCACTGGGGGGGAGGGAGGACGGGGCGTGATGTCACCGGGGCGAGGAGGGAGAACAGGGCATGATGTCACCTGGGGGGGAGGGAGGACGGGGCGTGATATCACCGGGGCGAGGAAGGAGGACGGGGCGTGATGTCACCTGGGGGGGAGGGAGGACGGGGCGTGATGTCACCGGGACAGGGAGGACGGGGCGTGATGTCACCGGGGCGAGGAGGGAGGACGGGGCGTGATGTCACCGGGGCGAGGAGGGAGGAAGGGGCGTGATGTCACCGGGACAGGGAGGACGGGGCGTGATGTCACCGGGGCGAGGAGGGAGGACGGGGCGTGATGTCACCGGGGCGAGGAGGGAGGACGGGGCGTGATGTCACCGGGGCGAGGAGGGAGGACGGGGCGTGATGTCACCGGGGCGAGGAGGGAGGACGGGGCGTGATGTCACCGGGGCGAGGAGGGAGGTCGGGGCGTGATGTCACCGGGGCGAGGAGGGAGGACGGGGCGTGATGTCACCGGGGCGAG
This sequence comes from Ranitomeya variabilis, assembly GCF_051348905.1. Lineage (NCBI taxonomy): Eukaryota > Metazoa > Chordata > Amphibia > Anura > Dendrobatidae > Ranitomeya > Ranitomeya variabilis. The sequence continues at coordinate 686,445,122 of NC_135236.1, read as the reverse complement.
GAGGGAGGACGGGGCGTGATGTCACCGGGGCGAGGAGGGAGGACGGGGCGTGATGTCACCGGGGCGAGGAGGGAGGACGGGGCGTGATGTCACCGGGGCGAGGAGGGAGGACGGGGCGTGATGTCACCGGGGCGAGGAGGGAGGACGGGGCGTGATGTCACCGGGGCGAGGAGGGAGGACGGGGCGTGATGTCACCGGGGTGAGGAGGGAGGACGGGGCGTGATGTCACCGGGGCGAGGAGGGAGGACGGGGCGTGATGTCACCGGGGCGAGGAGGGAGGACGGGGCGTGATGTCACCGGGGCGAGGAGGGAGGACGGGGCGTGATGTCACCGGGGCGAGGAGGGAGGACGGGGCGTGATGTCACCGGGGCGAGGAGGGAGGACGGGGCGTGATGTCACCGGGGCGAGGAGGGAGGACGGGGCGTGATGTCACCGGGGCGAGGAGGGAGGACGGGGCGTGATGTCACCGGGGCGAGGAGGGAGGACGGGGCGTGATGTCACCGGGGCGAGGAGGGAGGACGGGGCGTGATGTCACTGGGGAGGGAGGACGGGGCGTGATGTCACTGGGGAGGGAGGACGGGGCGTGATGTCACTGGGGAGGGAGGACGGGGCGTGACGTCACTGGGGAGGGAGGACGGGGCGTGACGTCACTGGGGAGGGAGGACGGGGCGTGATGTCACCGGGGCGAGGAGGGAGGACGGGGCGTGATGTCACCTGGGGGGGGAGGGAGGACGGGGCGTGATGTCACCGGGGCGAGGAGGGAGGACGGGGCGTGATGTCACCGGGGCGAGGAGGGAGGACGGGGCGTGATGTCACTGGGGAGGGAGGACGGGGCGTGATGTCACTAAGGGGGGGGAGGACGGGGCGTGATGTCACTGGGGGGGAGGGAGGACGGGGCGTGATGTCACCGGGGCGAGGAGGGAGGACTGGGCGTGATGTCACCTGGGGGGCGAGGGAGGACGGGGCGTGACGTCACTGGGGAGGGAGGACGGGGCGTGATGTCACTGGGGAGGGAGGACGGGGCGTGATGTCACCGGGGCGAGGAGGGAGGACGGGGCGTGATGTCACCTGGGGGGAGGGAGGACGGGGCGTGATGTCACCGGGGCGAGGAGGGAGGACGGGGCGTGATGTCACCGGGGCGAGGAGGGAGGACGGGGCGTGACGTCACTGGGGAGGGAGGACGGGGCGTGATGTCACTAAGGGGGGGGAGGACGGGGCGTGATGTCACTGGGGGGGAGGGAGGACGGGGCGTGATGTCACCGGGGCGAGGAGGGAGAACAGGGCGTGATGTCACCTGGGGGGGAGGGAGGACGGGGCGTGATATCACCGGGGCGAGGAAGGAGGACGGGGCGTGATGTCACCTGGGGGGGGAGGGAGGACGGGGCGTGATGTCACCGGGACAGGGAGGACGGGGCGTGATGTCACCGGGGCGAGGAGGGAGGACGGGGCGTGATGTCACCGGGGCGAGGAGGGAGGAAGGGGCGTGATGTCACCGGGACAGGGAGGACGGGGCGTGATGTCACCGGGGCGAGGAGGGAGGACGGGGCGTGATGTCACCGGGGCGAGGAGGGAGGACGGGGCGTGATGTCACCGGGGCGAGGAGAGAGGACGGGGCGTGATGTCACCGGGGCGAGGAGGGAGGACGGGGCGTGATGTCACCGGGGCGAGGAGGGAGGACGGGGCGTGATGTCACCGGGGCGAGGAGGGAGGACGGGGCGTGATGTCACCGGGGCGAGGAGGGAGGACGGGGCGTGATGTCACCGGGGCGAGGAGGGAGGACGGGGCGTGATGTCACCGGGGCGAGGAGGGAGGACGGGGCGTGATGTCACCGGGGCGAGGAGGGAGGACGGGGCGTGATGTCACCGGGGCGAGGAGGGAGGACGGGGCGTGATGTCACCGGGGCGAGGAGGGAGGACGGGGCGTGATGTCACCGGAGGGAGGACGGGGCGTGATGTCACCGGGGCGAGGAGGGAGGACGGGGCGTGATGTCACCGGGGCGAGGAGGGAGGACGGGGCGTGATGTCACCGGGGCGAGGAGGGAGGACGGGGCGTGATGTCACCGGGGCGAGGAGGGAGGACGGGGCGTGATGTCACCGGGGCGAGGAGGGAGGACGGGGCGTGATGTCACCGGGGCGAGGAGGGAGGACGGGGCGTGATGTCACCGGGGCGAGGAGGGAGGACGGGGCGTGATGTCACCGGGGCGAGGAGGGAGGACGGGGCGTGATGTCACCGGGGCGAGGAGGGAGGACGGGGCGTGATGTCACCGGGGCGAGGAGGGAGGACGGGGCGTGATGTCACCGGGGCGAGGAGGGAGGACGGGGCGTGATGTCACCGGGGCGAGGAGGGAGGACGGGGCGTGATGTCACCGGGGCGAGGAGGGAGGACGGGGCGTGATGTCACCGGGGCGAGGAGGGAGGACGGGGCGTGATGTCACCGGGGCGAGGAGGGTGGACGGGGCGTGATGTCACCTGGGGGAAGGAGGACGGGGCGTGATGTCACCGGGGCGAGGAGGGAGGACGGGGCGTGGTGTCAAAGGGGCGAGGAGGGAGGACGGGGCGTGATGTCACCGGGGCGAGGAGGGAGGACGGGGCGTGGTGTCAAAGGGGCGAGGAGGGGGGACGGGGCGTGATGTCACCGGGGCGAGGAGGGAGGACGGGGCGTGATGTCACCGGGGTGAGGAGGGAGGACGGGGCGTGATGTCACCGGGGCGAGGAGGGAGGACGGGGCGTGATGTCACCGGGGCGAGGAGGGAGGACGGGGCGTGATGTCACCGGGACGAGGAGGGAGGAAGGGGCGTGATGTCACCGGGACGAGGAGGGAGGAAGGGGCGTGATGTCACCGGGGCGAGGAGGGAGGACGGGGCGTGATGTCACCGGGGCGAGGAGAGAGGACGGGGCGTGATGTCACCGGGGCGAGGAGGGAGGACGGGGCGTGATGTCACCGGGGCGAGGAGGGAGGACGGGGCGTGATGTCACCGGGGCGAGGAGGGAGGACGGGGCGTGATGTCACCGGGGCGAGGAGGGAGGACGGGGCGTGATGTCACCGGGGCGAGGAGGGAGGACGGGGCGTGATGTCACCGGGGCGAGGAGGGAGGACGGGGCGTGATGTCACCGGGGCGAGGAGGGAGGACGGGGCGTGATGTCACCTGGGGGGCGAGGGAGGACGGGGCGTGACGTCACTGGGGAGGGAGGACGGGGCGTGATGTCACCGGGGCGAGGAGGGAGGACGGGGCGTGATGTCACCTGGGGGGGAGGGAGGACGGGGCGTGATGTCACCGGGGCGAGGAGGGAGGACGGGGCGTGATGTCACCGGGGCGAGGAGGGAGGACGGGGCGTGATGTCACTGGGGGGGAGGGAGGACGGGGCGTGATGTCACTGGGGGGGAGGGAGGACGGGGTGTGATGTCACCGGGACGAGGAGGGAGGAAGGGGCGTGATGTCACCTGGGGGGGAGGGAGGACGGGGCGTGATGTCACCGGGGCGAGGAGGGAGGACGGGGCGTGATGTCACCGGGGCGAGGAGGGAGGACGGGGCGTGATGTCACTGGGGGGGAGGGAGGACGGGGCGTGATGTCACTGGGGGGGGAGGGAGGACGGGGTGTGATGTCACCGGGACGAGGAGGGAGGACGGGGCGTGATGTCACCGGGGCGAGGAGGGAGGACGGGGCGTGATGTCACCGGGGCGAGGAGGGAGGACGGGGCGTGATGTCACCGGGGCGAGGAGGGAGGACGGGGCGTGATGTCACCGGGGCGAGGAGGGAGGACGGGGCGTGATGTCACCGGGGCGAGGAGGGAGGACGGGGCGTGATGTCACCGGGGCGAGGAGGGAGGACGGGGCGTGATGTCACCGGGGCGAGGAGGGAGGACGGGGCGTGATGTCACCGGGGCGAGGAGGGAGGACGGGGCGTGATGTCACCGGGGCGAGGAGGGAGGACGGGGCGTGATGTCACCGGGGCGAGGAGGGAGGACGGGGCGTGATGTCACCGGGGCGAGGAGGGAGGACGGGGCGTGATGTCACCGGGGCGAGGAGGGAGGACGGGGCGTGATGTCACCGGGGCGAGGAGGGAGGACGGGGCGTGATGTCACCGGGGCGAGGAGGGAGGACGGGGCGTGATGTCACCGGGGCGAGGAGGGAGGACGGGGCGTGATGTCACCGGGGCGAGGAGGGAGGACGGGGCGTGATGTCACCGGGGCGAGGAGGGAGGACGGGGCGTGATGTCACCGGGGCGAGGAGGGAGGACGGGGCGTGATGTCACCGGGGCGAGGAGGGAGGACGGGGCGTGATGTCACCGGGGCGAGGAGGGAGGACGGGGCGTGATGTCACCGGGGCGAGGAGGGAGGACGGGGCGTGATGTCACCGGGGCGAGGAGGGAGGACGGGGCGTGATGTCACCGGGGCGAGGAGGGAGGACGGGGCGTGATGTCACCGGGGCGAGGAGGGAGGACGGGGCGTGATGTCACCGGGGCGAGGAGGGAGGACGGGGCGTGATGTCACCGGGGCGAGGAGGGAGGACGGGGCGTGATGTCACCGGGGCGAGGAGGGAGGACGGGGCGTGATGTCACCGGGGCGAGGAGGGAGGACGGGGCGTGATGTCACCGGGGCGAGGAGGGAGGACGGGGCGTGATGTCACCGGGGCGAGGAGGGAGGTCGGGGCGTGATGTCACCGGGGCGAGGAGGGAGGTCGGGGCGTGATGTCACCGGGGCGAGGAGGGAGGTCGGGGCGTGATGTCACCGGGGCGAGGAGGGAGGTCGGGGCGTGATGTCACCGGGGCGAGGAGGGAGGACGGGGCGTGATGTCACCGGGGCGAGGAGGGAGGACGGGGCGTGATGTCACCGGGGCGAGGAGGGAGGACGGGGCGTGATGTCACCGGGGCGAGGAGGGAGGACGGGGCGTGATGTCACCGGGGCGAGGAGGGAGGACGGGGCGTGATGTCACCGGGGCGAGGAGGGAGGACGGGGCGTGATGTCACCGGGGCGAGGAGGGAGGACGGGGCGTGATGTCACCGGGGCGAGGAGGGAGGACGGGGCGTGATGTCACCGGGGCGAGGAGGGAGGACGGGGCGTGATGTCACCGGGGCGAGGAGGGAGGACGGGGCGTGATGTCACCGGGGCGAGGAGGGAGGACGGGGCGTGATGTCACCGGGGCGAGGAGGGAGGACGGGGCGTGATGTCACCGGGGCGAGGAGGGAGGACGGGGCGTGATGTCACCGGGGCGAGGAGGGAGGACGGGGCGTGATGTCACCGGGGCGAGGAGGGAGGACGGGGCGTGATGTCACCGGGGCGAGGAGGGAGGACGGGGCGTGATGTCACCGGGGCGAGGAGGGAGGACGGGGCGTGATGTCACCGGGGCGAGGAGGGAGGACGGGGCGTGATGTCACCGGGGCGAGGAGGGAGGACGGGGCGTGATGTCACCGGGGCGAGGAGGGAGGACGGGGCGTGATGTCACCGGGGCGAGGAGGGAGGACGGGGCGTGACGTCACTGGGGAGGGAGGACGGGGCGTGACGTCACTGGGGAGGGAGGACGGGGCGTGACGTCACTGGGGAGGGAGGACGGGGCGTGACGTCACTGGGGAGGGAGGACGGGGCGTGATGTCACTGGGGAGGGAGGACGGGGCGTGATGTCACCGGGGCGAGGAGGGAGGACGGGGCGTGATGTCACCTGGGGGGGGAGGGAGGACGGGGCGTGATGTCACCGGGGCGGGAGGGAGGACGGGGCGTGATGTCACCGGGGCGAGGAGGGAGGACGGGGCGTGATGTCACTGGGGAGGGAGGACGGGGCGTGATGTCACTAAGGGGGGGGAGGACGGGGCGTGATGTCACTGGGGGGGAGGGAGGACGGGGCGTGATGTCACCGGGGCGAGGAGGGAGGACGGGGCGTGATGTCACCTGGGGGGCGAGGGAGGACGGGGCGTGACGTCACTGGGGAGGGAGGACGGGGCGTGATGTCACTGGGGAGGGAGGACGGGGCGTGATGTCACCGGGGCGAGGAGGGAGGACGGGGCGTGATGTCACCGGGGCGAGGAGGGAGGACGGGGCGTGATGTCACCGGGGCGAGGAGGGAGGACGGGGCGTGATGTCACCGGGGCGAGGAGGGAGGACGGGGCGTGACGTCACTGGGGAGGGAGGACGGGGCGTGATGTCACTAAGGGGGGGGAGGACGGGGCGTGATGTCACTGGGGGGGAGGGAGGACGGGGCGTGATGTCACCGGGGCGAGGAGGGAGAACAGGGCGTGATGTCACCTGGGGGGGAGGGAGGACGGGGCGTGATATCACCGGGGCGAGGAAGGAGGACGGGGCGTGATGTCACCTGGGGGGGGAGGGAGGACGGGGCGTGATGTCACCGGGACAGGGAGGACGGGGCGTGATGTCACCGGGGCGAGGAGGGAGGACGGGGCGTGATGTCACCGGGGCGAGGAGGGAGGAAGGGGCGTGATGTCACCGGGACAGGGAGGACGGGGCGTGATGTCACCGGGGCGAGGAGGGAGGACGGGGCGTGATGTCACCGGGGCGAGGAGGGAGGACGGGGCGTGATGTCACCGGGGCGAGGAGAGAGGACGGGGCGTGATGTCACCGGGGCGAGGAGGGAGGACGGGGCGTGATGTCACCGGGGCGAGGAGAGAGGACGGGGCGTGATGTCACCGGGGCGAGGAGGGAGGACGGGGCGTGATGTCACCGGGGCGAGGAGGGAGGACGGGGCGTGATGTCACCGGGGCGAGGAGGGAGGACGGGGCGTGATGTCACCGGGGCGAGGAGGGAGGACGGGGCGTGATGTCACCGGGGCGAGGAGGGAGGACGGGGCGTGATGTCACCGGGGCGAGGAGGGAGGACGGGGCGTGATGTCACCGGGGCGAGGAGGGAGGACGGGGCGTGATGTCACCGGGGCGAGGAGGGAGGACGGGGCGTGATGTCACCGGGGCGAGGAGGGAGGACGGGGCGTGATGTCACCGGGGCGAGGAGGGAGGATGGGGCGTGATGTCACCGGGGCGAGGAGGGAGGACGGGGCGTGATGTCACCGGGGCGAGGAGGGAGGACGGGGCGTGATGTCACCGGGGCGAGGAGGGAGGACGGGGCGTGATGTCACCGGGGCGAGGAGGGTGGACGGGGCGTGATGTCACCTGGGGGAAGGAGGACGGGGCGTGATGTCACCGGGGCGAGGAGGGAGGACGGGGCGTGGTGTCAAAGGGGCGAGGAGGGAGGACGGGGCGTGATGTCACCGGGGCGAGGAGGGAGGACGGGGCGTGGTGTCAAAGGGGCGAGGAGGGGGGACGGGGCGTGATGTCACCGGGGCGAGGAGGGAGGACGGGGCGTGATGTCACCGGGGTGAGGAGGGAGGACGGGGCGTGATGTCACCGGGGCGAGGAGGGAGGACGGGGCGTGATGTCACCGGGGCGAGGAGGGAGGACGGGGCGTGATGTCACCGGGACGAGGAGGGAGGAAGGGGCGTGATGTCACCGGGACGAGGAGGGAGGAAGGGGCGTGATGTCACCGGGGCGAGGAGGGAGGACGGGGCGTGATGTCACCGGGGCGAGGAGGGAGGACGGGGCGTGATGTCACCGGGGCGAGGAGGGAGGACGGGGCGTGATGTCACCGGGGCGAGGAGGGAGGACGGGGCGTGATGTCACCGGGGCGAGGAGGGAGGACGGGGCGTGATGTCACCGGGGCGAGGAGGGAGGACGGGGCGTGATGTCACCGGGGCGAGGAGGGAGGACGGGGCGTGATGTCACCGGGGCGAGGAGGGAGGACGGGGCGTGATGTCACCTGGGGGGCGAGGGAGGACGGGGCGTGACGTCACTGGGGAGGGAGGACGGGGCGTGATGTCACCGGGGCGAGGAGGGAGGACGGGGCGTGATGTCACCTGGGGGGGAGGGAGGACGGGGCGTGATGTCACCGGGGCGAGGAGGGAGGACGGGGCGTGATGTCACTGGGGCGAGGAGGGAGGACGGGGCGTGATGTCACTGGGGGGGAGGGAGGACGGGGCGTGATGTCACTGGGGGGGAGGGAGGACGGGGTGTGATGTCACCGGGACGAGGAGGGAGGAAGGGGCGTGATGTCACCTGGGGGGGAGGGAGGACGGGGCGTGATGTCACCGGGGCGAGGAGGGAGGACGGGGCGTGATGTCACCGGGGCGAGGAGGGAGGACGGGGCGTGATGTCACCGGGGCGAGGAGGGAGGACGGGGCGTGATGTCACCGGGGCGAGGAGGGAGGACGGGGCGTGATGTCACCGGGGCGAGGAGGGAGGACGGGGCGTGATGTCACCGGGGCGAGGAGGGAGGACGGGGCGTGATGTCACCGGGGCGAGGAGGGAGGTCGGGGCGTGATGTCACCGGGGCGAGGAGGGAGGACGGGGCGTGATGTCACCGGGGCGAGGAGGGAGGACGGGGCGTGATGTCACCGGGGCGAGGAGGGAGGACGGGGCGTGATGTCACCGGGGCGAGGAGGGAGGACGGGGCGTGATGTCACCGGGGCGAGGAGGGAGGACGGGGCGTGATGTCACCGGGGCGAGGAGGGAGGACGGGGCGTGATGTCACCGGGGCGAGGAGGGAGGACGGGGCGTGATGTCACCGGGGCGAGGAGGGAGGACGGGGCGTGATGTCACCGGGGCGAGGAGGGAGGACGGGGCGTGATGTCACCGGGGCGAGGAGGGAGGACGGGGCGTGATGTCACCGGGGCGAGGAGGGAGGACGGGGCGTGATGTCACCGGGGCGAGGAGGGAGGACGGGGCGTGATGTCACCGGGGCGAGGAGGGAGGACGGGGCGTGATGTCACCGGGGCGAGGAGGGAGGACGGGGCGTGATGTCACCGGGGCGAGGAGGGAGGACGGGGCGTGATGTCACCGGGGCGAGGAGGGAGGACGGGGCGTGATGTCACCGGGGCGAGGAGGGAGGACGGGGCGTGATGTCACCGGGGCGAGGAGGGAGGACGGGGCGTGATGTCACTGGGGAGGGAGGACGGGGCGTGATGTCACTGGGGAGGGAGGACGGGGCGTGACGTCACTGGGGAGGGAGGACGGGGCGTGATGTCACTGGGGAGGGAGGACGGGGCGTGATGTCACCGGGGCGAGGAGGGAGGACGGGGCGTGATGTCACCTGGGGGGGGAGGGAGGACGGGGCGTGATGTCACCGGGGCGAGGAGGGAGGACGGGGCGTGATGTCACCGGGGCGAGGAGGGAGGACGGGGCGTGATGTCACTGGGGAGGGAGGACGGGGCGTGATGTCACTGGGGAGGGAGGACGGGGCGTGATGTCACTAAGGGGGGGGAGGACGGGGCGTGATGTCACTGGGGGGGAGGGAGGACGGGGCGTGATGTCACCGGGGCGAGGAGGGAGGACGGGGCGTGATGTCACCTGGGGGGCGAGGGAGGACGGGGCGTGACGTCACTGGGGAGGGAGGACGGGGCGTGATGTCACTGGGGAGGGAGGACGGGGCGTGATGTCACCGGGGCGAGGAGGGAGGACGGGGCGTGATGTCACCTGGGGGGAGGGAGGACGGGGCGTGATGTCACCGGGGCGAGGAGGGAGGACGGGGCGTGATGTCACCGGGGCGAGGAGGGAGGACGGGGCGTGACGTCACTGGGGAGGGAGGACGGGGCGTGATGTCACTAAGGGGGGGGAGGACGGGGCGTGATGTCACTGGGGGGGAGGGAGGACGGGGCGTGATGTCACCGGGGCGAGGAGGGAGAACAGGGCGTGATGTCACCTGGGGGGGAGGGAGGACGGGGCGTGATATCACCGGGGCGAGGAAGGAGGACGGGGCGTGATGTCACCTGGGGGGGGAGGGAGGACGGGGCGTGATGTCACCGGGACAGGGAGGACGGGGCGTGATGTCACCGGGGCGAGGAGGGAGGACGGGGCGTGATGTCACCGGGGCGAGGAGGGAGGAAGGGGCGTGATGTCACCGGGACAGGGAGGACGGGGCGTGATGTCACCGGGGCGAGGAGGGAGGACGGGGCGTGATGTCACCGGGGCGAGGAGGGAGGACGGGGCGTGATGTCACCGGGGCGAGGAGGGAGGACGGGGCGTGATGTCACCGGGGCGAGGAGGGAGGACGGGGCGTGATGTCACCGGGGCGAGGAGGGAGGACGGGGCGTGATGTCACCGGGGCGAGGAGGGAGGACGGGGCGTGATGTCACCGGGGCGAGGAGGGAGGACGGGGCGTGATGTCACCGGGGCGAGGAGGGAGGACGGGGCGTGATGTCACCGGGGCGAGGAGGGAGGACGGGGCGTGATGTCACCGGGGCGAGGAGGGAGGACGGGGCGTGATGTCACCGGGGCGAGGAGGGAGGACGGGGCGTGATGTCACCGGGGCGAGGAGGGAGGACGGGGCGTGATGTCACCGGGGCGAGGAGGGAGGACGGGGCGTGATGTCACCGGGGCGAGGAGGGAGGACGGGGCGTGATGTCACCGGGGCGAGGAGGGAGGACGGGGCGTGATGTCACCGGGGCGAGGAGGGAGGACGGGGCGTGATGTCACCGGGGCGAGGAGGGAGGACGGGGCGTGATGTCACCGGGGCGAGGAGGGAGGACGGGGCGTGATGTCACCGGGGCGAGGAGGGAGGACGGGGCGTGATGTCACCGGGGCGAGGAGGGAGGACGGGGCGTGATGTCACCGGGGCGAGGAGGGAGGACGGGGCGTGATGTCACCGGGGCGAGGAGGGAGGACGGGGCGTGATGTCACCGGGGCGAGGAGGGAGGACGGGGCGTGATGTCACCGGGGCGAGGAGGGAGGACGGGGCGTGATGTCACCGGGGCGAGGAGGGAGGACGGGGCGTGATGTCACCGGGGCGAGGAGGGAGGACGGGGCGTGATGTCACCGGGGCGAGGAGGGAGGACGGGGCGTGATGTCACCGGGGCGAGGAGGGAGGACGGGGCGTGATGTCACCGGGGCGAGGAGGGAGGACGGGGCGTGATGTCACCGGGGCGAGGAGGGAGGACGGGGCGTGATGTCACCGGGGCGAGGAGGGAGGACGGGGCGTGATGTCACCGGGGCGAGGAGGGAGGACGGGGCGTGATGTCACCGGGGCGAGGAGGGAGGACGGGGCGTGATGTCACCGGGGCGAGGAGGGAGGACGGGGCGTGATGTCACCGGGGCGAGGAGGGAGGACGGGGCGTGATGTCACCGGGGCGAGGAGGGAGGACGGGGCGTGATGTCACCGGGGCGAGGAGGGAGGACGGGGCGTGATGTCACCGGGGCGAGGAGGGAGGACGGGGCGTGATGTCACCGGGGCGAGGAGGGAGGACGGGGCGTGATGTCACCGGGGCGAGGAGGGAGGACGGGGCGTGATGTCACCGGGGCGAGGAGGGAGGACGGGGCGTGATGTCACCGGGGCGAGGAGGGAGGACGGGGCGTGATGTCACCGGGGCGAGGAGGGAGGACGGGGCGTGATGTCACCGGGGCGAGGAGGGAGGACGGGGCGTGATGTCACCGGGGCGAGGAGGGAGGACGGGGCGTGATGTCACCGGGGCGAGGAGGGTGGACGGGGCGTGATGTCACCTGGGGGAAGGAGGACGGGGCGTGATGTCACCGGGGCGAGGAGGGTGGACGGGGCGTGGTGTCAAAGGGGCGAGGAGGGAGGACGGGGCGTGATGTCACCGGGGCGAGGAGGGAGGACGGGGCGTGATGTCACCGGGGCGAGGAGGGTGGACGGGGCGTGGTGTCAAAGGGGCGAGGAGGGAGGACGGGGCGTGGTGTCACCGGGGCGAGGAGGGAGGACGGGGCGTGATGTCACCGGGGCGAGGAGGGAGGACGGGGCGTGATGTCACCGGGGCGAGGAGGGAGGACGGGGCGTGATGTCACCGGGGCGAGGAGGGAGGACGGGGCGTGATGTCACCGGGGCGAGGAGGGAGGACGGGGCGTGATGTCACCGGGGCGAGGAGGGAGGACGGGGCGTGATGTCACCGGGGCGAGGAGGGAGGACGGGGCGTGATGTCACCGGGGCGAGGAGGGAGGACGGGGCGTGATGTCACCGGGGCGAGGAGGGAGGACGGGGCGTGATGTCACCGGGGCGAGGAGGGAGGACGGGGCGTGACGTCACTGGGGAGGGAGGACGGGGCGTGATGTCACTGTGGAGGGAGGACGGGGCGTGATGTCACCGGGGCGAGGAGGGAGGACGGGGCGTGATGTCACCGGGGCGAGGAGGGAGGACGGGGCGTGATGTCACCGGGGCGAGGAGGGAGGACGGGGCGTGATGTCACCGGGGCGAGGAGGGAGGACGGGGCGTGATGTCACCGGGGCGAGGAGGGAGGACGGGGCGTGATGTCACCGGGGCGAGGAGGGAGGACGGGGCGTGATGTCACCGGGGCGAGGAGGGAGGACGGGGCGTGATGTCACCGGGGCGAGGAGGGAGGACGGGGCGTGATGTCACCGGGGCGAGGAGGGAGGACGGGGCGTGATGTCACCGGGGCGAGGAGGGAGGACGGGGCGTGATGTCACCGGGGCGAGGAGGGAGGACGGGGCGTGATGTCACCGGGGCGAGGAGGGTGGACGGGGCGTGATGTCACCGGGGCGAGGAGGGAGGACGGGGCGTGATGTCACCGGGGCGAGGAGGGAGGACGGGGCGTGATGTCACCGGGGCGAGGAGGGAGGAAGGGGCGTGATGTCACCGGGGCGAGGAGGAAGGAAGGGGCGTGATGTCACCGGGGCGAGGAGGGTGGACGGGGCGTGATGTCACCTGGGCGAGGAGGGAGGACGGGGCGTGACAGCTGAGGGTTTGTTACAGTTGTATCCAGATTGCATTCTGAGCTCCGGACTGATACATTGTGATGATACGTGTGACGATTGCACAGGCTCATTGGCTCCTCCGCCCCTCCCCCCCATTGTCTGCAGCCCCCCATGTGATTGGCGGCAGCGGTGCCTCCTGGATCCGGCTCACGATTTCCCTTCTCTCTGCAGAGATCGGGATGGGACTCACCGGCTTCGGCGTCTTCTTCCTCTTCTTCGGGATGTTACTGTTCTTCGACAAGGCGCTGCTCGCCATTGGAAATGTGAGTGCAGGGGAAGGGAAGGGAGGCGTCATGGGGCAGTGCATTGTGGGAACGTCACCATCTGGACAGTGCTGACGGCAAGGCAGAAAGCAGCCGTGACCAGCATGGCAGTGAGTGCAGCTCTGGAGGTGACTGGAGGATAAGACATGATGTAACAGCAGAATAGTGAGTGCAGCTCTGGGGGTGACTGGAGGATAAGACATGATGTAACAGCAGAATAGTGAGTGCAGCTCTGGAGGTGACTGGAGGATAAGACACGATGTAACAGCAGAATAGTGAGTGCAGCTCTGGAGGTGACTGGAGGATAAGACACGATGTAACAGCAGAATAGTGAGTGCAGCTCTGGAGGTGACTGGAGGATAAGACATGATGTAACAGCAGAATAGTGAGTGCAGCTCTGGAGGATAAGACGTGATCTTGGGACCATACTGGGTGGTGGTATCGGGGTCTCACGCCTTCTCTTGCAGGTCCTCTTTGTGGCGGGTCTGGCGTTCGTCATCGGGCTGGAGAGGACTTTCCGTTTCTTCTTCCAGAAGCATAAAGTGAAGGCCACGGCTTTCTTCCTGGGGGGGGTGCTTGTGGTCCTGGTTGGGTGGCCCCTCATCGGGATGGTCCTGGAGATCTACGGCTTCTTCTTACTCTTCAGGTAGCGCCATGGTCTGGTGGGGGAGGGGCGGCTCGGGGGCTTCTGGATATTTACCGCTGTTCTCTTACAGGGGCTTCTTCCCGGTGGTGATCGGTTTCATACGGAGAGTCCCCGTCTTGGGATCCATCCTGAATTTACCTGGGATCAGCTCGGTGAGATCACACTCCAATGGCTGCAGTCCGGGGCTGATACCATGTTGCTGACAGGCACAGTGGCTGATAACAGAGAGCGATAGATTGTATTCCACTGCACAACACATGAGTAGGGAGATGGGCCTATCTCCTGCATTGTGGGGGCTCATGGCTTTATGATACTTGTGTACATGGAGTCCAGCCCAAGGTGCGCTGCCCCTTTAACTTCAGAAAATCTGCACTCAGGTTCTGGAGGTTGTTGGTATGAAAGACTCCAGCAGATGGCGCCACATCAAGTCTGTGACACCTGGCTCATAGGAGCTTGAGTACCCAACAGGGAGAGCGGAGCAAGCCTTCCTCTTCTGGACCCTTCTTCTCAGGGCTCTTCTGGCCTTTTTTCTCCTCCCCATTCTGGCCCTCTCTTCTCCTCCTCCTCCTCCTCCCTCTTCTGGCCCTTTCTTCTTCTGCTCCTCCCTCTTCTGGCCCTCTCTTCTCCTCCCTCTTCTAGCCCTTTCTTATTCTCCTCCCTCTTTTGGCCCTTTCTTCTCTTTCCCCTTCTGATCCTTTTTCGCCATCTCCTCCCCATTCTGGCCCTTTTTTTCCTCCCAATTCTGGCCCTTCCTTCTCCTCCTCCTCCCTCTTCTGGCTCTTTTTCTCCTCCTCTTCCCCATTCTGGCCCTTTCTTCACCTCCTTCTGGCCCTTTTTCTCCTCCCCATTCTGGCCATTTCTTCTCCTCCTCTCTCTTCTGGCCCTTTCTTCTTCCTCCTCCTCCCCATTCTGGCCCTTTCTTCTCCTCCTTCCCTTCTGGCCCTTTTTGCCCTCTTCTGACCTTTTCTTCTTCTGCTCTTCCTCCCCCTTTTTGTCATCTTTCTTCTACCCCTCCCCCTTAAGACCCTTTCTTCTCCTCCTCCTCCTCCCCTTTTGGCCCTTTTTCTCCCCCTCCCCCTTCTGGCCCTTTTCTTCTTTTGCTCCTCCTCCCCCTTCTTGCCCTTTCTCCCTCCTCCCTCTTCTGGCCCTTCCTTCTCCTCCTCCTCCTCTTCCCTCTTCTGGCCCTTTCTTCCTCTTCTCCTCCCTCTTCTGGCCTTTTCTTCTTGTGCTTCTCCCTCTTCTGGCCCTCTCTTCTCCTCCTCCCTCTTCTGGTCCTTTTTTCTCCTCTTCACCTTCTGATCCTTTTTCTCCACCTCCTCCCCATTCTGCCCCTTCCTTCTCCTCCTCTTCCTCCCCCTTCTGGCCATTTCTTCTCCTCCTCCTCTTCCTCCCTCTTCTGGCCCTTTCTTCTTCCTCCTCCTCCTCCCTCTGGTCGTTTTTTACTATTTTGGACCTCTGACATTGATTGACAGCATAAAGAGGCAGGTTTTCTGGGTAAATGTTCCAGATTTCGTGCGTGTTGGTGACTATTTTTGACTTACAAGGGCGCGCGGCTTGTTGCGTTGTGTTCGCGGCTTGTTGTGTTCGCGGCTTGTTTGTGTGGCTTGTTGCACTGTGGATTCAGCTTGTTGCGTTGTGGGCACGTGGCGTGTTGTCTGTGTGGCTCGTTGCGTTGTGGGTCCGGCTTGTTGCACAGTGGACGTGGCTTGTTGCACCGTGGGAGCTGCTTGTGGGCGTGGCTTGTTGCACTGTGGGTTCAGCTTGTGGGCGTGGCTTGTTGTGTTTCAGCATGTTGCACAGTGGACGTGGCTTGTTGCACCGTGGGAGCTGCTTGTGGGCGTGGCTTGTGTTGCAGCATGTTGCACTGTGGGCGTCGCTTGTTGCATTGTGAGCGTGGCCTGTTGTAGTGTGGCTTGTTGCGTTGAGAGTTCAGCTTGTTGAGTTATGGGCGTGGCTCGTTGTGTTGTGGGCGCGGCTTGTTGCACTGTGGGTTCAGCTTGTTGTGGACACGGCTTGTTGTGTTGTGGACGTGACTCGTTGCACTGTGGACGTGGCGTGTTGTGGGTGTGGCTTGTTGGCGCGGCTCGTTGCGTTGTGGGTCTGGCTTGTTGCACAGTGGATGTGGCTTGTTGCACCGTGGGAGCTGCTTGTGGGCGTGGCTTGTTGCACTGTGGGTTCAGCTTGTGGGCGTGGCTTGTGGTGTTGCAGCTTGTTGCACTGTGGACGTGGCGTGTTGTGGGCGTGGCTCATGTTGTGGACACGGCTCGTTGTGTTGTGGACACGGCTCGTTGTGTTGTGGACACGGCTCGTTGTGTTGTGGACACGGCTCGTTGTGTTGTGGACGCGGCTCGTTGTGTTGTGGACGCGGCTCGTGTTGTGGACGCGGCTCGTTGCGCTGTGGACGCAACATGTGGGCGTGGCTTGTTGCGTTGTGGGTGCGGCTTGAGAACATTTTTGCTGTCCTAGAATGACACTTCATTGGTTACTCCGCCCCTGTGTCTATTAGAATGTTGTAGACCAATGTGTGGTGTGACAATGATGAGGGTAGTAGTCCCGCAGCTTGGCTCCTCCCCCCTGACTATCCAGACAGTTGGGAATATAGGGGTCCTCCAGAGACCATGGAATTTACAAAGAAACCTATTTTTTTTTCTCTCCGTTATTAAAGCCGCCATAGAGCGACGCGGAGCTGAGCGCTGGTCAGTACCCACTTCCGTCATTACTCTGCATGGGGGCTGCGTACCAGTCACCACCACCTGACCGAGGCTCCAGCGAGGAGGCGCCTGTGGCTGGCTGGTGCACGGTCGCACCAATTCCTAGCGCCGCTCCTAGATCCGCAGCCGCTCTGAGCCGTTTCTTCTCTTTTCTTGCAGCTCGTGGATAAAGCCGGAGAGAGTAACAACATGGTGTGAGCGGGGGCGGAGCCTGGCTGGGGGCGGAGCCTGTTACGCTCACACTGAGCCTTGTCTGGACTTTTCCTCCTTGTGTCCGGTGGGCGGAGCCGCAAACTTTCTCGCACTTCACGGACAAAACTTTATTTACAAGACGCAGTTTTATTGTTTCTGAGGTCGGCGGCTCCTCGAGCAGAGGACGGAAGGAGGAGGTTTTATTTATAGAGCGCGGAGACGCTCCGGAGACCGCTGCTGCCGAGACTTTCCGGGAAACGCCGCGCGGGACAAAGCGAACGCAGGATTTATACCGAACTCAGAAAAAGGTCATGACTGCGCGAATAAACCCACTTTGTAAATATGGTCCAACTCTGATGTGTGGGGGAGGGGCGGCTCCGCTGAGGGTGGTAGTACAAGGCCGGGGGTCAGTACTGAACGCAGCGCTCTGCAGACCCAGTGTTATGTTTCCACTGTCCCGATTCCTTCAGTATTTGCTGCGGATTAGGCTACTTTCACACTAGCGTCGTGCACTGCACGTCGCAATGCATCGTTTTGTAGAAAAAACGCATCCTGCAAAATTGCTTGCAGGATGCGTTTTTTCTCCATAGACTAACATTAGCAACGCATTGTGACGCATTGCCACACGTCGCAACCGTCATGCGACGGTTGCGTCGGACCGTCGGCAACAAAAAACGTTGCATGTAACGTTTTTTGGTGCGTCGTGTGCAGCATTTCCGACCGCACATGCGCGGCCGGAACTCCACCCCCTCCTCCCCGGGGCTCAGAATGGGGCAGCGGATGCGTTGAAAAACTGCATCCGCTGCCCCCGTTGTGTGGTGCTTCCACAGTATGCGTTGATACGTCGCATAGCGACGTGCGTCGTACGACGCTAGTGTGAAAGTAGCCTTAGACGCTGCGTACAGAGACAAAGCTAGTAATTTTATATATTTTACTCAAAAAAATGTAGGCAGTGTTTACACAAGGGTAAAAAGATATTATAAAAGAAGACAAGTATTGTATGTACAGACAATTACAAATAAAAAGGGATTAACGGTGAAAATCAACTTACAGTTCTTTCATATCATTCAATGGTTCGCCATGTGGTGGCGGGGGAGGGGACCTTCCCCAAAATCTTCAGTTCAGATTGCACAGCCTGTCGTAGCTGAATTCCCCAGCAAAAGACACCCCTGTCTGGACCTCTTGAGTTTTATACCTTTTGTCACGAATCGGGGGTAACCTTTGGCCAGCACACGGCTATCACATGTGCAGGGGGCTTATCTTAGTTATCCCAACACTGCTACAATATGATGCAAACACAAACCAGACTATTGACCTATCAGTTTACTGCAGGGGCTTATTTTAGTTATCCCACTGCTGCTACAATATGTTACGAACTGCAGGGATTTATGTATATCCTGATTTCCAGTTCCGCTTTGGAACTTGCAGCTCTTCAGCGCCCCCTTACCCCCAGGTCAGTCAGGGAACTGCACCTAGGATAATTAGTCGCCCGATGGGCCGATTCACTCTGGACTGGCTAGCAGACACGCTGCAGGGAGGGAATTATAAATTGTCAGGCCGCAGCCAGACAATAGCTTATAAAACCCTGTTCCGTCGCTGCCAGCGGTACCCATCCAGCCCAGAACACACGTCGCTGCCACCAGCTCAGATTTCTCACAGAGGGGTTCGAGCCAACCCAAATTAGTAGCGTAATTAACTTCAGAGGACTTAGGGTTTTAGAGCAAGGAAAACGTAGCTAGTAAATATTATATTTTACTCCAAAAAGAATTAAGCAGTGTTTATAAAAGGTATAAAAAAACAGGGACTAAAACAGAAATTAACACTCACATGTGGCTTAGATCATTTCAGGCCAACCATGCTGGTAGGAGGAGCCATATATCCCAATTCATCAAGGGGATCTTGAGGCAGTGATGTCCCAGGCAAGAGTGAAGGCTGGGTTGAGTGCAGGAACTTATTTTGCTGGGCTTGAAACATCCCTAAAGGGGCTGGTTTACCTGCACCCTCCCCTAGCTGCCAGGGTGCACATTTTGGTAAGAAACTTCTAACACTTCTAAATGGGCTCGATAACCTAGCAGAGTCACAGCACACACATCATTCATCTTATGTTGAAATTAGCTTTCTAATGAATCTAGACTCGGGCTAGCTAGTCCACTCTGTTTAGGAGAAATCCATTTCTCTGATTCTCTTGGTGCCAGACTCCAGCAAGAGGCCTGTTGTGAAGCTATATTAAATCACATTCTGAATATGCATCCATCATTTTTCTATCATTGTTTGGGCCCAAGATATGCCCTTTTTACTATATCCCATATCTACTAAGGAAAGCACATGTTTCTTTTGGACTACGATTACGACGGGAGGGGGAAAAGAGCAGAGAGGTGCTTCATGGCTCCCCGCTGGGTTTCAGCTACACAGGAATTGTGCCTAGGCAAGCGAAGGCAGTGGGAAGAGGAAGGGGGTCGGAGCCCACAGCATGTGTGATAAAGGGAAAATGAAAAATCCTACTCCATTTTATACATTCACGTGACATCTTTGCCCAAATCTAAGGGTGTCCTCCCCCCCCGGATGACATCATGGGTTGGGCAGAGCTATGGACTGCACTCCCCTTTTCACAAGGAATGCAACCGTCGGGACCATCATCCTGGTTTTGAAATTTGTTTTCTATTAAGTCTAAACATGGAATGGAAGTATTACCCGGTTAAGCATAAATCCATTTCTGTGATTGTGCTGGTTCTGGACCTTAGAAAACTCACTGGCTAATAGTTCTACCGAGGCACATGCCAAAGATGTATTTGTCCCACTTCTATCATTAATCGGTGCTATGATATTTATGTTTGTAAGGACAAAGAAACCGTGGTTTTTCCATGTGCTTCTACTTTGTACTTTCAGTTTAGGGCCATAAGCTCCTCAGTGAGGGCTGCTGGCATGCTGGTCTCACGTTACAGCTGTATAGCAGGGGAGAGTGAAATCGTACACATGCAGGCAGAGGAAACTGCAGCTGAGAGCTCTGTATGTGTAATTGAAATAATAAGAAATTCTTCATATTCCCTTGACACCCATCTCCACTTTGCGTGCAGGGACGCATCCGGCGGCCCTGCGTAATCGGACATGCGGCCGTCTTTCCAGACTGCACCATGTCTATAAATAACAGTCTATGAATACGATGCGGTGATTCCGCATGTGCTCAATGAGCACATCCGTACAACAGGGGGCAGCGCTTTGTGCTGAGCGGGGTGTCAAGAAATAGGAAGAATTTATTACTTTAATTACACATACAGAGCTCTCAGCTGCAGTTTCCTCTGCCTGCATGTGCCTGTATGCGATTTCACCTTTCCCCATCCCTCCCCCCTGCTATTTAGCTGTAATTTGAGACCAGCGTGCCAGCAACCTTCGCTGAGCGGTTTATGGCTGGGATAGACAGCCATAGTACCATGTGCTCTTTTGTTCCTGTAGAAACTTAATAGGCATAACTCGACCCCAATTAGTGACAGAGATATGAAAGTTGTATATTTGGTATGTGCGACAATAGGGCTACACGCCGGTGCGTTTTCTGAGTGCAGCACCTCGCAGGGACCGAGAGACGGATTGCAGTTTAAGCGGGTCATATATCTACCTCGTGTTTACACTTAAAGGAACCCCCATGACGTGGGGAGCATCATGATCATTGTGTCGTCTCTCCACGAGGTTCATACGCCAAAATATGCGGGATGATGGTTTTTTACATACTCAAGAAAGAGGAGTGCAGTCCATAGCTCTGCCCACCCTATGAGGTCATTCAGGGGGGAAGATCCCTATTTCTGAGCAAAGGTATAAAACTCGGAGGCCCAGACAAGGGGGTGTCTTTTGCCGGGGGATTCGGCTACGACAGGCTGTGCAATCTGATCTGAAGATTTTTGGGAAGGTCTACCCCCCCCGCCACCACATGGCGTACCATTGAATGATATGAAAGAACCATAAGTCGATTTTCAGCGTCATCCTTTTTTTATCTGTAATTGTCTGTACAATACGACACTTGTCTTTTATAATATCTTTTTAACCTTTTGTAAACACTGCCTACCTTTTTGGAGTAAAATATATAAAATTACTAGCTTCGCTTCTCCGTGCTCTATAACGTACTGTCACGTCCTCTGAAGTGAATTACGCTACTAATCTGGGTTGGCTTCAGACCCGTTATTAATTAAGGAATCGGAGCCGGTGGCAGCGGATTTGTCCTTTGCCTTTGGGAGACCTTGTAGCGACGGACGGTGATAGATAATTATTGTTCCCGCCTGAGTGGGAGTAGTTATATCGCCCTCACTGCAGAGTGTGCCCATTAGCCAGTACATAGCAGGCAGCCGTTCTGGCGTCAAATTATCCTAGGTGCAGTACTCTGACTGACCTGAGGATAAGGGGGCGCCAGAGAGCTGCAAGTTCCAAACCGGAACTGGGAAGTGGTATAAATCCCTTTCAAAAAGAACCAGGGGCAACAAAACAACCCCGGTTCATGACACATTAGTGTGAGCGGCGGGGATGATAAAGGTATATTCCCTGGGATCTGTGACACGGGATATCTGCTGTGTCCAAAGCACAGGGATTCCTGACCGTGGAAACATAGCCTTAAGTGTCCTGAACATACCTCCAGTCACAGTCAGAGCTGCAAGCATAACGCTGACTTCACCTCTGGAGAAAACGTCTGGTGTAACAGCAGAATAGTGAGTGCAGCTCTGGAGGTGACTGGAGGATAAGACATAATGTAACAGCAGAATAGAGAGTGCAGCTCTGGAGGATAAGACCTGATGTAGCAACAGAATAGTGAGTGCAGCTCTGGAGGTGACTGGAGGACAGGTGCCCACAATCAGTCACACCCTGCTAGGAGCAGCACCTGTCTTGCGAGCTCCAGCACTTCCAGCAGGAGGCCCAGAGTCTGCCTCTCTTCTCCCCAGGGAGAGGCAGGCTTCCTGGGAGGCCGACATGGCTTCCCAGGCTTCTGTTCCCCGGTCTGTGCCGGCGGGGGACAGAGAGCAGCAGCAGCAACCGGCCCAAGAAGGACTGAGGAGGTCGGGACGGGTGAAGAAAACCATACCCACCTACACCAACCCTGAGACGGCTCATCGTCCGCTCAGAGAGGGAGACAGGGGCACCCCAGGCCCCAGGAAGGAGAGCCCAGGAACATCCTGGGGGGAGAGGAGCTCCGGCGAGTCCACGAGTACCTTCTCCTCCCGAGTGGTCGTCATGCTACGTGAGTATGAGGACGCCGGCAAAGCACTGACCGGGCTGAAGGAGGAGATGCGGGAGGCACGGATCCTGAATACCCGAGCCTCTAGCAAGGAGAGACCTGCGACCTCCCAGAGGTTCAGAGCCCTCAGAGATGAGGTGGCCCGGTTAGTGCTCCTCCGGGAGGGGATTGAGAAAAGCGCAGGTCCCTTCCTGGAGAGGTTTAAGAACCAGCGGCGGTTCTCAGAAATGAAGGGGTTAAATACCTCAGGAGAGCCGCCAGCCGGCGTCCTAAGCGACGAGGAGGAGGAGGACGACGATGTGGCTGTGACTGGAGTCCTACAAGCTGGAACCAGCCGGGAGAGTGAGTCGCAGAGCCGACCACAGGGAAGCGGCCTCCCGGCACGGCAGAGGACTCCGACAGCATAGGCTGGAGTGTCAGCGGAGGAAGAGGAGGAGGGCGGTCTGCTAGAGGAGATCCGACAGCTGGAGTCTCCAGTGAACCTGGACCGCTTCTCCTTTGGTGAGGACGAGCCAGCAGAGGAAACTAAGAAGAGGAAGAAGAAAACGAAGGAGACCGCACGGGAGGTGGTGAGTTACAGATATGTACTGATGGATGATGCTACACCTACCAACTCCTGTGTAAACCCCACCAAACCTAAAGGCACGGGCTCTGCAGTGGGTCCGGGGCATAGGCAAGGTGGGGAGAGGAGGAGGACGTCCGGCGGTGCTGCCGTCTGTGCGGGGAACAGTGCAGGGGGCGAGGCTGTGGAGGTACTCACGGCGCCGGACATAGGGGACCCCGAGGAGTTTCCCTCCCTGCCCTCTGCGGCTAAGCCGGTTATCACCGGGGCTGAGGGGGACGAGGGGAATGTCCACGCCGTTGCGAAAGGGGGACGGTGTGGGCAGACTCCATCCCTGCTCACTACGGCTGAGCCGGCCGACGCCGGGGCTGTGGGGGGCAGGTCCGAGGAACATGGTGCGACGAAAGGGGGGCGCACTGTTGTGACAGGGGCGCAGTGCGCCTCAACAGAGGAGAGGCACGCGGCTGCAATAGGGGAGAAGCGAGTCCAAAAAGGAAAAAAAAAGCAGGAAAAATCAGCTGCAGGGAACACTGGGCGCCCTGCTGCGACGGGACGACAGAGTGCTCCAGCACCCAAATGTGACACCGGGACCCCGAAGTCTGTGGGTGCGGGGCAGGCGGTGCCCAGAATAATAAAATACAAACTGCTGCAGTGGGGGGGCAAGGCGCTCCAGAGAAACAACAAAACACCAATCAAGGGAAACCGGGTGTGGTGCTGCACCCCTCCCCCGGTCCAGCAGGTGTGAATGCAGAGAAGCCAGACACAAGTGAGGAAGGAATGGATGTTACTGTGGAAGGTGCAGAGAACACTGGGACAAATGGTGGTGAGAATACTGGTAATAAAGTGATGGGAAGTGGTGAGGGGAATGATGGGAGTAGTGGTGGAGTGAATGGTGGGAGTAGTGGTGGAGTGAATGATGGGAGCAGTGGTGGAGTAAATGATGGGAGTAGTGGTGGAGTGAATGATGGGAGTAGTGGTGGAGTGAATGGTGGGAGTAGTGGTGGAGTGAATGATGGGAGCAGTGGTGGAGTAAATGATGGGAGTAGTGGTGGAGTGAATGATGGGAGTAGTGGTGGAGTGAATGGAGGGAGTAGTGATGTTGCAAAT
This sequence comes from Ranitomeya variabilis, assembly GCF_051348905.1. Taxonomy (NCBI): domain Eukaryota; kingdom Metazoa; phylum Chordata; class Amphibia; order Anura; family Dendrobatidae; genus Ranitomeya; species Ranitomeya variabilis. The sequence goes on along the minus strand of NC_135236.1, from coordinate 686,421,716 downwards.
GATGGGAGTAGTAGTGGAGTGAATGGTGGGAGTAGTGAAGTTACAAATGATGGGAGTAGTGGTGGAGTGAATGAGGAGAGCATTACTGGTGTTGGTGGAGGGGAAGCAGGTAGTGGTCCCGCTGCCCCCCCAGCGGTGGCGGGGTCTTCAGCCCCAAGCTATTCAGGAGCTGTCACTGCTGGGGGTAGTAGTGCGCCCTTGTCTGGTGACCCTGAGGATGGTGACTTGCAGCAGCGCTTCCTGGACGCCCTGAGGAGAGGGGAGAGTTCCATCAATGTAGAGGGGAGGGAGGTTGATCTGTCTTTCTGGATAGAGAGACACGGTCTTTCCGCCTTCCGAGATAGAGGGGCAGAGACTGTCTGGTCTCTGCCGACACCGGGGCAGAGGAGTAACCGTAGGAACGTGGCCTGTCTCCAGTGGGTAAGCAAGGATGCCTGTCCTGATCGGTCAAAGGTTGCTGAGCTCCTGCTGGGGATGGGCTTCGTGGCATATGACATCTTCGCCTTGATCCATCCCTATGGGACCTCCTACTTCGATGTCAGCTTCGTGAGACCGGAGGGCCTTGAGCTTTTCTGGTCTCGCCATGAGCTGGCTCGGGGTTGCCCCGAATGGCAGGGTTTCCTCGCTGTGGCAATATCCCACCAGAACTCAGTCAGGAAGGTGACCGTTTTGACCAGTAACGAGTCACTTTCCTGTGTCGACATCTCCACCTGGGTTGGACGATACGGCGACATCGTCGGTATTCCCGAGAAGACCCTCGATGAGCATGGTATCTGGTCAGGAGCCTGGACCTTCATGGTGAAATTGAAGGTTTCAGGAAACACCGTTACCCATATCCCTTCCTCAACATTTTTGGGGAGGGACAGGATCTTGATTTTCTACCGGGGGCAGCCTAAGGTCTGTCACAGGTGCGGCAGCCCCACACACTTCAGTGCGCAGTGTACCACCCAGAAATGCGCACTGTGTGGGGACCTTGGTCATCTCGCTGCTACCTGTGGCAGGATTAGGTGTAACCTGTGTGGTGACCTCGGTCACCCGTTCAGTCGCTGTCCGCGTTCCTTTGCCAATGCGGTCCTGAAAGCGGCGAGTGCAGGACAGGCGAAAGCCGGGACTAATCTCGCCGGTGAAGGGACCAGTAGAGGCGGAGGAGGCAGGGAACCGGTGAGGAGCAGGCTGCCGCCATCCAATATCAGGCGGCAGCAGCAGCGCCATGGGAACAGGGGGCAGGGAGTAATGACCCTAAACTCTGACCCGGGTGCTTCACTTGCAGCTGAGGATCCTAAAGACGGCGAATTGAGCGAGGAAGTCAAGAGGCTTGAAAGGGAGGAGCAAAAGGACGCCATGTCTGCCCAGGAACCTTCATCCGGTGACAGTCTGGATGAGGGAGATGGGGAGTGGTCACAGCAAAAGAAAAAGGGTAACAGGAAAACAACTAAGGATAAGAGGGGGTCCGGGCCTCGAGCCTCCTCCTTGGAGTGCGACCCCTCTGACTCCGTAGCCCTGATCCGGGTGCCATTGGAAGGTCCAGCCGCCCCCCCTCTGGTGGATCTCTCTAACCGGTTCCGGGCCCTCCAGGACTCCCCTCCAGAGGGGGGCGATGGGGACCCGGGGCCGGAGGTTGCGGACAACGTTGTTGGGGCTCAGGAGGTCGCTGGGTCTTCTTCTCAGGGGGCAAATACAAAGCCTTCTGGGGGGGGGGAGGGGACTAACTCAGGACCACCAGACAAGGGCCAGAGTGTATGTAAGGAGTGAATGGATGAGTCTGTTTGTCTTAAGCGCACTAAAAACTCATCATTGTCAGAGGAAGAGGGTGAAACTGTTGGGGGTGGGAAGAAAAAGGCTATCTAATTCAATCAATCATGATGGCGGCACCCACCCCGTTGACGCTGGCAACCATTAATGTTGCCAGCATAAAGTCAGAAGCGGCAAGGTACACGGCCTTTCATTTTCTCGGCCAACTTGACGCCGACATTTTGTTTTTGCAGGAGACCAGGTTGACCGACCAATCAACCATGCATAAAGCAAGGCGGGAGTGGAGGCACGGGCCCTCCTACTGGTCTCTTGCAGCCGAGCCGTATAGTGGGGTGGCGGTCCTTTTTAAGACCACAGCGGTTGAATGCAGACGATTGATCGAGTTAGAAATGGGGAGATGCTTGATCCTAGATGTCTCCATGGGGGGACAGGAGCTTCGGCTCATTAACATCTACGGTCCCCAGTCCAAGTGGGACCGCAAGTGTCTCTTCATGAAGATCAAACCTTACTTATTTTCGAGTCGGCCACGCGGGGTTCACCTTTTTTAGAGGTAGTCAGTGCAGGTCTAGGTTAGACAGGTTTTATTTGAAGGAGGAGGCCGTTTCCTCGCCGTTGTCGGTTGTGGAGGTGGAATTCTCCGATCACTGTTTGATTATGTTTTCTCTGAGCGTTACAGAGACTCCTCGGATGGGAAGAGGTTATTGGAAGCTGAATTCGTCACTCCTTGAGGAAGAAGCTGTAAGACGGTCCTTTGAGGAATTTCTTCAGAGCCAGGTACCGCTGCTGGGCCTAAGTAACACTAAGTCTGAGTGGTGGGAGATGTTCAAACATCGGGTGGCGAGATTCTTCCGGCAACTCTCGAACCTCAGAAGCCTGAACCGGGATCGCCTGTATCAGAGCCTGAGGAGGAAACTCGAGCATCTTGTCTCGACTGGGGGTAGCCGCGAGGCGATCTCCAGTGTGAAATCCTTGCTAAAGAGGTGTCAGTACGATAGGCATGCATCTTTGGTTTTTAAGAGGGACTACGGGAGGTACTACTCGCCCGACCCTTACAGAAGCTGCAAGATGTCAGTGAATAGTAAGATAGTGACGGGGCTGATGGACAGTACGGGATCCCTGAGAAGGTCCAGATCAGGGATCTTGGAGGTCGTCAGTTCATACTACTCGCACCTCTTGGGAAGGAAGGAACTGGATCGTGACAGGATGTCGGCTTTCCTGGCTGAAGCTGTTCCTGAGCCAGGGGCTGACCTCTCGCTGGGCGGTTTGGCAGAAGCGATCAAAGAAGAGGAAGTGAGACTGGCGATCGATGGGCTCCGGCCCAAAAAATCGCCAGGTCCGGATGGCTTAACATCCGAGTTCTTTAAGACCTTTAGGGACTCCTTGGTTCCCCTCTTGACTCAGGTGTTTAATGAGTGTCTCTCCTCGGGCACTCTGCCGAGATCATTAAGGAGGTCGGCTTTGATCATTTTGTCAAAGGGTAAGGATCCGTCACGCATTGAGAATTGGCGTCCCATATCACTTCTCAATGTGGACAGGAAGGTTTTGGCTAAGATACTCTTCAACAGGCTGGTGAAGTTTGCACCGCGGCTCCTTTCGGAGGCCCAGCACTGTTGCGTTCCTGGCCGTAGCACTTTCAGTGCTGTTCTGGGTGTCCGAGAGGCCGTGGAGCTGGGCAGGGCGGGCCTTTGGAAGGGGTTCTTGCTGACCCTGGATCAGGCAAAAGCCTTTGATCGGGCCGACCACGAGTACCTCTGGTCCACTCTTTTGAGGTATGGTCTGCCTAGAGGGTTTGTGGACTGGCTTAAGACCTTGTACGCAAGGGCTGAGACTTTCCCTCTGGTAAACGGGTGGATTGGACAACCTTTCAGGGTGGGATCTGGTGTCCGCCAGGGCTGCCCTCTTAGCCCTTTGCTTTACGCGTTTGCGATCGATCCCTTCCTCAGAAGGGTTGATTGTGGACCGTTGGCGCCAGAGGCTATCCTGAGGGTAGTGGCCTACGCGGACGACGTTACTCTCTTTGTTTCTTCGCAAGAGGAGGCGATGGTGATGTCAGAAGTGGAGAGCTACTCGGAGGCATCCGGGTCCAAGGTCAACCAGGACAAGTGTGAGAGTCTTTGGGAGGCGGGGATCCCACGTTTGATCTTCCGGACACCCTCCCCGAACCCCAAGAACATGCCAAAGTCCTAGGCATCGAATTTGGCCAGGGTGATTACCCCACGAAAAACTGGGAAGGCAGAATCAAAGGTGTCGCCCAAAGAGTGGACCAATGGAAGGGTTGGTCTTTGACCCTGAGGGAAAGGGTTGACCTGTGCAAAGCTTTCCTGCTCCCCTTGCTAATCTACCTGGGCAGCGTCTGTGTCTTGCCGGAGCCTCTCTGGACACGGGTCTACAGTCTGTTCTTCCAGATGTTATGGGGGAATAGACTAAACCTAGTCAAACGGGAGGTCACTTATTGCACGAGGAGACTAGGGGGGTTGAATATGGTGAACCCCGTGGTGTTTCTAGTGAACACCTTTTTGAAAGTTAACGTGGCAAACCTCTGGAAAGAGAAGGCTCCTCCGTGGGTATTCTCCTGCAAGGGATGGTTTCAGCCTTTCTTTCAGGAATGGGAGACAGGGGGAAGATTGAAGGATCTTCGCACACCGCACGGGCATCTCCCGGCTTATGTTACCCCGGTTCTGAAGATGATGCGCTGGTGGGGTCTGGGAATGTGGGAAGTGAGGTCCCTCCCGAGGAAACTCCTCGACGTGCGGGTCTTGCTTTCGCATTTTCAGAGACCATTGGTCCTCAAGGACTGCCCGAGTCGGGATCTAGAGGTTGGGTAAGTTGTATGTGAGGGACAATTTGAAGCACAGGAGCTCCGTGGACAGGAGTTGTCCCCGTGAGGCTTGCGCTACCATGCTGGAAAGCATGGAGCACTTCCTGCTTCATTGTCCCTTTAATACAGAGGTGTACAACAGGGTGGGCGCTTCCATTGGTTGGCCGCGGCTGGCCACTCTGTCCTATGCCGAGTGGGCCTATGGAGCGTTCAGAGACCTCGGGAGAAGGGACCGAGCCACTTTATTCTTAGTCAGCGCAGTGGTCAGGTACTTCACGTGGAACGCACGAGTTTTAGTTACGACGCAGAGTAAAATCCTCCGTGTAGATGAAGTTTGTAGCAGCATCCTAGGTGCCCTGGGGAAGGTGCGTTCTCTGGAGTGCGAAAGACTGGGTGCCCGGTTGCGGCCCATCTCTGGAGGGGTTTCTCCTTCGGGGTGCCTTAGTCCGTTAGCGCTCCTATATCCTGGTGGCGGGCTGATGTCTTTACACCCTAGATTTTTGTTTTTTATTTCTGTTCCTTGAATAGAAGGTTTGCAGGCATCGAACTTGAGCCTTGGGTGGTGAGTATGTAGGTTGTGTTCTGTGAAGTTGGTTTATGTATATATTGTATATAGTGTATTGTATATATTGTATATAGTGTGTATAATAGAGGGTCTTAGTTAGGTTGGGTGGGGGGATTGGGGGGTTCAACGGCGGTGATAAGAGACTGATCTGGCCTGGCCCAGGCCCCGCCTGGGGAAAAACTTTGGGGCCTGATCCTAGCTCGGATAATTCCTGAACTTTGTGGCCAGAGCTGGATCAGGGGTGGCGGGATAGTTAGTGTAGGTGTGTATATATATATATATATTTAAAAAAAAAATGTTAATGTTGTACACTGTATTGTATTTAGGTTTGTTGTGGGGTGAATGTGGTGGTGTAAGGGGGTGGCTGTAACGTGAGGCAGTGGGACCAGTAGGGTTGTGTTGTGTTTGTGGTGTTGTATAATATTTGGTTTAGTATAATGTGTTTATAGTGTATATATTGTATATAATATTGTATATAGGGCGGTGTGAATGTAGTTGGGGTTGTATATAGTAGTATGAATGACGCTGGGCCGGGGGTCTTACATGATTTTATACTATTTATTATTTATAATTTTTACAGGGGTATTCATGTAAGTTATGAGTATTTTGTTTGTTGTCTTTTTTAGTTTTTTTTTTTTTTATGTTATTGGAATTTTTCTTTCTCGTCCCTGATTTGTAGGTCATGAACTTTCTCCATTTTTGTTCCATTTCCGGTTTATGTCTTTGTGATTTTTGTCGTTTGTTGTCGTCTGATTGGAGCTTTGTTCTTATGTTCTGTTCTGTTGTGTTTTATTTGTAATATATCACAGTTAGTGTCATGTAAAGTATTTTTATTTTATTTAATAAAAGACCTGGAGGATAAGACACGATGTAACAGCAGAATAGTGAGTGCTGCTCTGGAGGTGACAGGAAGATAAGACATGACGGATCTCAGGATCTGCATAAAAGAAGAAAACCCAAAAATGTGATGGAAACTACTACAGCAAAAGATAAACTTTTCACAAATCATCCTATTGTCTGACTGCAGGGGGCGCTAACGCTGCACACATGATAAATGTCCTATGGACAGACGACTTTTGATTTGTAGCTCCGCTGATTCCTGGTTCTGCACATGTGAGAAGGCGACATATAAGATACACGTATAGGTTCCAGTGACAGCTGGATACAGAGGGGCCCGACCCCTGCCGGATTACGGGGTAAAGGGGACAGTAGGATGGGGAGCTGCTGCTGCTTCGGTGATGAGGATACAGCTCTGGTGGTGATGAGGATACAGCTCTGGTGATGAGGATACAGCTCTGGTGATGGTGAGGATACAGCTCTGGTGATGGTGAGGATACAGCTCTGGTGGTGATGAGGATACAGCTCTGGTGGGGTGAGGATACAGCTGTGGTGGTGATGAGGATACAGCTCTGGTGATGGTGAGGATACAGCTCTGGTGATGGTGAGGATACAGCTGTGGTGGTGATGAGGATACAGCTCTGGTGGTGATGAGGATACAGCTCTGGTGATGGTGAGGATACAGCTGTGGTGGTGATGAGGATACAGCTCTGGTGATGGTGAGGATACAGCTCTGGTGATGGTGAGGATACAGCTCTGGTGATGGTGAGGATACAGCTGTGGTGGGGTGAGGATACAGCTCTGGTGGTGATGAGGATACAGCTCTGGTGATGGGGAGGATACAGCTCTGGTGATGGTGAGGATACAGCTCTGGTGATGGTGAGGATACAGCTGTGGTGGTGATGAGGATACAGCTCTGGTGATGGTGAGGATACAGCTCTGGTGGTGATGAGGATACAGCTCTGGTGATGGTGAGGATACAGCTGTGGTGGTGATGAGGATACAGCTCTGGTGATGGTGAGGATACAGCTCTGGTGATGGTGAGGATACAGCTCTGGTGATGGTGAGGATACAGCTGTGGTGGGGTGAGGATACAGCTCTGGTGGTGATGAGGATACAGCTCTGGTGATGGGGAGGATACAGCTCTGGTGATGATGAGGATACAGCTCTGGTGATGGGGAGGATACAGCTCTGGTGATGGTGAGGATACAGCTCTGGTGATGGTGAGGATACAGCTCTGGTGGTGATGAGGATACAGCTCTGGTGGTGATGAGGATACAGTTCTGGTGGTGATGATACAGCTCTGGTGGTGATGAGGATACAGCTCTGGTGATGAGGATACAGCTCTGGTGATGTGAGGATACAGCTGTGGTGGTGATGAGGATACAGCTCTGGTGGTGAGGATACAGTTCTGGTGGTGATGAGGATACAGCTCTGGTGATGAGGATACAGCTCTGGTGATGGGGAGGATACAGCTGTGGTGGTGATGAGGATACAGCTCTGGTGATGGTGAGGATACAGCTCTGGTGATGGTGAGGATACAGCTCTGGTGATGGTGAGGATACAGCTCTGGTGATGGTGAGGATACAGCTCTGGTGATGGTGAGGATACAGCTGTGGTGGTGATGAGGATACAGCTCTGGTGGTGATGAGGATACAGTTCTGGTGGTGATGATACAACTCTGGTGGTGATGAGGATACAGCTCTGGTGATGAGGATACAGCTCTGGTGATGTGAGGATACAGCTGTGGTGGTGATGAGGATACAGTTCTGGTGGTGATGAGGATACAGCTCTGGTGATGAGGATACAGCTCTGGTGATGGGGAGGATACAGCTGTGGTGGTGATGAGGATACAGCTCTGGTGATGGTGAGGATACAGCTCTAATGATGAGGAATACAGCTCTGGTGATGGTGAGGATACAGCTCTGGTGGGGTGAGGATACAGCTCTGGAGGGGTTAGGATACAGTTCTGGTGGTGATGATACAGCTCTGGTGATGGTGAGGATACAGTTCTGGTGGTGATGATACAGCTCTGGTGATGGTGAGGATACAGCTCTGGTGGTGATGAGGATACAGCTCTGGTGATGGTGAGGATACAGCTCTAATGATGAGGAATACAGCTCTGGTGATGGGGAGGATACAGCTCTGGTGATGGGGAGGATACAGCTGTGGTGATGGTGAGGATACAGCTCTGGTGGTGATGAGGATACAGCTCTGGTGGTGATGAGGCTACAGCTCTGGTGATGGTGAGGATACAGCTCTGGTGGTGATGAGGATACAGCTCTGGTGGTGATGAGGATACAGTTCTGGTGGTGATGAGGATACAGCTCTGGTGGGGTGAGGATACAGCTCTGGTGATGGTGAGGATACAGTTCTGGTGGTGATGAGGATACAGCTCTGGTGGTGATGAGGATACAGCTCCGGTGGTGGAGAGGATACAGCTCTGGTGGTGGTGAGGATACAGCTGTGGTGATGAGGATACAGCTCTGGTGGTGATGAGGATACAGCTCTGGTGGTGATGAGGATACAGCTCTGGTGATGAGGATACAGCTCTGGTGGTGATGAGGATACAGCTCTGGTGGTGATGAGGATACAGCTCTGGTGATGAGGACACAGCTCTGGTGGTGATGAGGATACAGCTCTGGTGATGGTGAGGATACAGCTCTGGTGATGGTGAGGATACAGCTGTGGTGGTGATGAGGATACAGCTCTGGTGATGGTGAGGATACAGCTCTGGAGGGGTGAGGATACAGCTCTGGTGGGGTGAGGATACAGCTCTGGTGGTGATGAGGATACAGCTCTGGTGGTGATGAGGATACAGCTCTGGTGATGATGAGGATACAGCTCTGGTGATGGTGAGGATACAGCTCTGGTGGTGATGAGGATACAGCTCTGGTGATGATGAGGATACAGCTCTGGTGATGGTGAGGATACAGCTCTGGTGGTGATGAGGATACAGCTCTGGTGATGGTGAGGATACAGCTGTGGTGGTGATGAGGATACAGCTCTGGTGGGGTGAGGATACAGCTCTGGTGGTGATGAGGATACAGCTCTGGTGATGGTGAGGATACAGCTGTGGTGGTGATGATACAGCTGTGGTGGTGATGAGGATACAGCTGTGGTGATGAGGATACAGCTCTGGTGATGGTGAGGATACAGCTCTGGTGATGGTGAGGATACAGCTCTGGTGGGGTGAGGATACAGCTGTGGTGGTGATGAGGATACAGCTCTGGTGATGGTGAGGATACAGCTCTGGTGATGGTGAGGATACAGTTCTGGTGATGGTGAGGATACAGCTCTGGTGATGGTGAGGATACAGCTCTGGTGATGGTGAGGATACAGCTGTGGTGGTGAGGATACAGCTGTGGTGATGAGGATACAGCTCTGGTGATGGTGAGGATACAGCTCTGGTGGTGATGAGGATACAGCTCTGGTGGTGATGAGGATACAGCTGTGGTGGTGAGGATACAGCTGTGGTGATGAGGATACAGCTCTGGTGATGGTGAGGATACAGCTCTGGTGGTGATGAGGATACAGCTCTGGTGGTGATGATACAGCTCTGGTGATGGTGAGGATACAGCTCTGGTGGTGATGAGGATACAGCTCTGGTGATGGTGAGGATACAGCTCTGGTGATGGTGAGGATACAGCTCTGGTGATGGTGAGGATACAGCTCTGGTGGGGTGAGGATACAGCTCTGGTGATGGTGAGGATACAGCTCTGGTGATGGTGAGGATACAGCTCTGGTGATGGTGAGGATACAGCTCTGGTGATGGTGAGGATACAGCTCTGGTGATGGTGAGGATACAGCTCTGGTGGGGTGAGGATACAGCTCTGGTGGTGATGAGGATACAGCTCTGGTGGTGATGAGGATACAGCTCTGGTGATGGTGAGGATACAGCTCTGGTGATGGTGAGGATACAGCTCTGGTGATGGTGAGGATACAGCTCTGGTGATGGTGAGGATACAGCTGTGGTGGTGATGAGGATACAGCTCTGGTGGTGATGAGGACACAGCTCTGGTGATGGTGAGGATACAGCTCTGGTGGTGATGAGGATACAGCTCTGGTGATGGTGAGGATACAGCTCTGGAGGGGTGAGGATACAGCTCTGGAGGGGTGAGGATACAGCTCTGGTGGGGTGAGGATACAGCTCTGGTGATGGTGAGGATACAGCTCTGGTGGGGTGAGGATACAGCTGTGGTGGTGATGAGGATACAGCTCTGGTGATGGTGAGGATACAGCTCTGGTGATGGTGAGGATACAGCTCTGGTGATGGTGAGGATACAGCTCTGGTGATGGTGAGGATACAGCTCTGGTGGGGTGAGGATACAGCTGTGGTGGTGATGAGGATACAGCTCTGGTGGTGATGAGGATACAGCTCTGGTGGGGTGAGGATACAGCTGTGGTGGTGATGAGGACACAGCTCTGGTGATGGTGAGGATACAGCTCTGGTGGGGTGAGGATACAGCTCTGGTGGTGATGAGGATACAGCTCTGGTGGTGATGAGGATACAGCTCTGGTGGGGTGAGGCTACAGCTGTGGTGGTGATGAGGATACAGCTCTGGTGGTGATGAGGATACAGCTCCGGTGGTGGTGAGGACACAGCTCTGGTGGTGGGGAGGCTGCCTTTCTGGTGGCAGGGAGGAGGCAGCAGGGTCATTGCAGGACGAGGCGGCTGCTCCAGTGGTAGCGAGGCGGCAGCGGGGTCATTGCAGGCTGTGGTTAGATGGCCGCTCCGGTGGTGGGGAGGCGGCTGTTCCAGTGGTGGGGGAGGCAGCGGGGTCATTGCAGGCTGTAGGCTGTTCTGAAGAGATGGGTTTTCAGGTTCCGTCTAAAGGTTCTGAGAGGTCGGGGGCTATTCGGGAGAAATCTTGGATGCCATTTGGTGAGGAATGTATGAGTGTGCAGGAGAGAAGGTCTTGGGTGGACCGGAGATTACGAAGTGAGAGATTGGTTCAGAGACATGAGGAGGAGACGGATTATGGACGGCTTTGTAGGTCGGTGTTAGTAGCTTGCGGTGGATACTTTGGGCCATTGGTAAACAATGAAGGGATTTACAGAGGAGGAGAGAGGTGGATTGGTCGGGCAGCAGAGTTAAGGACTAGTGATGAGCGAGTGTACTCGTTGCTTGGGTTTTCCCGAGCACGCTCGGGTGGTCTCCGAGTATTTGTTCGTGCTCGGAGTTTTAGTTTTCCTTGCCGCAGCTGCATGATTTATGGCTGCTAGCCTGCCTGAGTACATGTGGGGGTTCCCTGGTTGCTAGGGAATCCCCACATGTAATGAAGCTGTCTAGTAGCCGCAAATCATGCAGCTGTGGCAAGGAAAACTAAAACTCTGAGCTGTCACAAATACCCGGAGACCACCTGAGTGTGCTGGGCGACGCCCCAAGCAACGAGTATACACTCTCATCACTATTAAGGACGCATTGGAGAGGTGCAAGAGTGTTAGCAGGAAATCCACAAAGGAGGATATTGCAGTAGTCCAGGTGGGAGATGATGAGGGCGCTAATATTTTAGTTGATTGAGTGTTGAGGAAAGGACGGAATCTGGAAATATTTTTTGAGTTAGAGGTGACATGAGGTGGTGTCAGGACTCTGAACATTTTTTACCTTTTGTTCATTACTGCCCTCTTCCAAGATGGCGTCTTTGGTCTCATGTTCACTGTGTCTTCCTGCTATAAAACTCCATCCCAGCCTTCAGTCTGTGCTAGAGTATTCTGCCTTGTGTCCAGCTCCTGACCTCTGATTACTCCCTGGCTATACACCTGCTCCTGTGAACCTGTGGGGTTATCCTGCTACTCTGCTCTGAGTTCCTGCTGCATACACAAGTTTCCAGTAATCCTCCTTCATCTGCTGCTCGTGTTTACTTCATCTGCATTTGCTGGACATGTAAGCTGCTGCTGCTTTGCTATAACCTGAGCTATGATATGATTTGAACTGCCTATAAGCATATCTATCTGTGCTGGATTAAGACAAGGATTTATTCGTGTCAAGTATCCTCAAGAATTATTGTGCTTCATAGACTTTCTGCTTGATTGCCTTTTTCTCTGAAGACTGCTAAGCTGCGTTTATTATTTGCACCAAGTGTTGTGGACTTGAGTTTCTCTCTGCACCTGCTTGAATCACCGTGTGATAATATAGACTTTACCACTTATAAAACTGTGTCCTGTAGTTGTCTTGTTCCACGCAAAGAGTCTCCTGAGTTATCCCCTATAATTATTACAGGATACTCTAGCCTAAAGAAAAAAAAAAGGAGACTGCTGGAACAATGACTGCAGAAAGCAGATTAGAGCAGGTGTTTTCCATAATTAGATCACTGCAGAAAGATGTGGAAGGTCTGCAAAAGAAGTTTGGAAGCTTTGAACACAATCAACAAGTGTTTGGACAGACTTTGCAGGACTTGAGCAACCGCATGGCAGCCCAGGAAAACAAACTTGCTGGCATAGAGTCCCAGTATGGACGGGCTTTTCAGGACATAAGCACGCAAATAGCTACACAAGTGACTTTACCCTCTGGGCAACCGCCACCAGCTAGCCCACCTAAGTTGCCCCCATTCAGATTTAATGGTGATCGCGACAAATTTCGTGGCTTTGTGTATCAATGTATGCTATATTTTGATGTGCATGCTGACCGTTTTCCTACTGATAGATCCAAAGTATTGTGTGTAATAATGCTACTGACCTCACGAGCGCTTGTCTGGGCGAATCCGATGATTGAGTCTCGTGACCCACGGTTAAATGACTTGGATGATTTCTTGGCCGCTATGGCATTAACGTTTGATGACCCTAATCGCCGTGCAACCGCTGAGTCTGCTTTATTGTCTTTACGCCAGGCAAAACGTTCTGTTATTGAGTATGCCACTGAATTCAGGAGATTGGCGGTAGATACCAATTGGGACAGTTATGCACAATTGCCTATTTTTAAAAGGGGTCTGTCTAGTATTGTAAAAGATGAACTAGCTCGCTCTGAGTCACCACAAGAGCTAGAGACATTTATACAGCATTGTGTGCGCATAGACATTCGCCTTACTGAGCGTAGGCAGGAGAAATTTGCTGCATATAACCGTGTTTCTAACTTTTCCCTTCCTTCCAAAGAGCCTGCAGGTAAAACCTCTCGGGAGGTGGGGGAGGTGCCCATGCAAATTTATTCCGTTCAGAGGCGCGAGATCAATGAGCGCCGGGAGCATCGCCTTCGTGAAAGTCTATGTTTCTACTGCGGCCAGTCTGACCACTTCTTGATCAATTGTCCTAAATGTCCTATACGGCCTAACAAGGTGCTAGCAGCAGTAGGGGAGTATGACAACTGTGATGATGAATCTGACATCTCTGAATGTAGCCTGCCTTTAAACGCTGTATTCCATTCACTTTCTATGATTTCACCCCCCAAGGAGCTGAAGGAAAAGAACTCTCACTGTTCTCTCCCTATTAAGATCCTGTGTTCAGGACAGTGGATTTCCAGTTCAGCTATGATTGACTCTGGTGCAGGTGGCAATTTCATGGATATCGCATTTGCCAAGGAACATGGTATTGAAATTCAGCGAAGAGCCTCTCCAATTGCCATGGAAACAGTGGATGGGTCACCTTTAATCTCTGGGCCTGTGGATCGGGAGACCGTACCCCTTGAAATCTTGTTGGAGCCTAATCATCAGGAGCAACTTTCTTTCTTGCTAATTTCTTCTCCTCATTTTCCTGTGATTTTAGGCATTCCTTGGTTGCGTTCTCAGAACCCAATTATCAACTGGGAGACCAAGGAGATTATCTTCCCAACAAGGAGCAACTCAGCGTTAACAGAAGCTGTCCCTGAGTCCACCGCTACGGAACCACATGTACAGGTATTTTCTTTACCTCCAGCATATAGAGAGTTCTCTGACATCTGTGACAAGAAAAATGCAGATCAGCTTCCTCCACACAGGCATTATGACTGTCCCATTGAGTTGCTTCCTGGGGCAGCTATTCCTTTTGGTAACGTATATCCTTTGGCGGCACCTGAGCTTCAAGCCTTAAAAGAGTATATTGATGAAAATCTGGCCAAAGGCTTCATACGTCCTTCTTCCTCACCAGCAGGGGCACCTATCTTTTTTGTAAAGAAGAAGGATGGGACCCTGAGACCCTGTGTTGACTATCGAGAACTCAATAAGGTAACCGTACGAAACCGTTACCCTTTGCCTCTGATTCCCGAATTACTGGAAAGAGTCCGCCATGCTAAGGTGTTCTCTAAACTGGATCTTCGTGGGGCTTATAATTTGGTGCGTATTCGTCCAGAGGATGAGTGGAAGACAGCATTCAGATGCCGGTATGGACACTTTGAATCTCTTGTGATGCCCTTCGGGCTTTGTAACGCCCCTGCAACATTTCAACACCTTGCTAATGACATTTTCAGAGATTTGTTGGACCAGTTTGTAGTGATCTATTTGGACGATATACTAATCTTTTCTGACTCTCTACAGGAACATGAAGAACATGTCAAAACTGTTTTAAGACGTCTGAAAGAGAACCATCTGTATATTAAGCCGGAGAAATGCGAGTTCCATCGTTCTGAGATACAGTTCTTAGGTTATATCATCTCTCCCCAGGGGCTGAACATGGAAGTTGGTAAGATTCAGGCTATCCTTGACTTGCCGGTACCCAAGAACGTTAAGGAAGTCCAACGTTTTATTGGTTTTGCAAATTTCTACAGACGCTTCATTCGAAATTTTTCTGATATTGTCCGTCCCATTACTTCCTTGACAAAGAAGGAAAAGCCCTTTAAGTGGTCATCACAGGCTCAAGAAGCTTTTGGTCTGCTTAAGATCTGTTTCACATCAGCACCACTGTTGATACACCCAGATCCAACACAACCTTTCATTGTGGAGGTGGACGCTTCTGATAATGCTTTGGGGGCTATTCTCTCCCAAAGAACTGGAGAGAAGGGTCTGCTACATCCTTGTGCTTTCTTTTCCCGTAGACTAACCTCAGCAGGGAAGAATTACGACGTGGGAGACAAAGAATTGCTGGCTATTATTGCGGCTTTCAAAGAATGGAGGCATCATCTGCAAGGAGCTGCACAACAGATCATAGTACTAACTGACCATCGCAATTTAGAGTTCCTTAGATCCGCTAGATGTCTTTCTCCTCGTCAGGCTCGTTGGAACTTATTTTTAAATCAATTTAACTTTATCTCGTACCGTCCAGGTTCTCGTAATGGGAAGGCTGATGCTTTATCCCAAATCCATGCTGCGGATTCCGTACCTGGAGCCTTGTCCAAGACCATTCTATCTGATGCCAATTTAATCGGAGTTATCCACGATCAGGACTTGTGGAAGGAGTGCAGGGAGGCCTATGATGGTGATGTATTTCTGGCCAACCCACCTGTGGATATTAATCTTGTCTTTAAGGGTGGCATGTGGTTCAGAGATCGACGTATCTACGTCCCGGAGGTCGTCCGTCTGCAGATCCTCAAGTTGGTACATGACTCCAAGTTGGCTGGTCACAGGGGGTACAGAAGACACAAGAGTTCCTGAGCCGATTCTTCTGGTTGCCAACTTGCCTGAAGGATACCAAGGACTATGTTCTCTCTTGCGAGGTATGTGCCCGTTACAAGACTCCTCATGTGGCACCTACGGGTCTTCTACAACCATTACCGGTTCCGTCCCACCCTTGGGGGTCTATATCAATTGACTTTTATTGTGGAGCTGCCTACATCAGGGGGCATGAATACAATCATGGTGGTAGTTGATCGCCTGACTAAAGCTGCTCATTTTGTTCCGTGCACCGGCCTCCCCTCAGCTAAAGATACAGTGAACTTGGTTATACAGAATGTCTTTCGATTGCATGGGGTGCCGGATGAGATCATCTCTGACCGTGGAGTACAGTTCACTTCAAGATTCTGGAAAGGGTTTTGCTCTGCACTCAATATTAATGTCTGTTTCTCTTCTGCTTACCATCCTCAGACAAATGGTCAGACTGAGCGTACCTAACGTAACCCTAGCGTAACCCTAACTGGGCGTAACCCTAACCAGACGCTGGAACAATATCTAAGATGCTATGTCAGCCATCTCCAGGATGATTGGTTGGAGTTGTTGCTGTTAGCCGAATTTTCATATAATAATTCTCAGAGCGCCTCCACTAAATTTACACCTTTCTTTGCCAATCTGGGTTATCATCCGTGTATTTTACCTAGGTCTCCAATTATCTCTCCGGTTTCGGCAGTGGAGGAAAGGCTGACTGCGATGAGACAAAATCTGGAGGTTCTGAAGGAATCCCTGACCACAGCTCAAGAACGTTATAAGAGATCGTCTGATAGATTCCGTAAACCTGCACCCATGTTCAAGGTAGGAGATTCCGTGTGGTTAGCAACTAAGAATCTGAAGTTAAACGTTCCTTCACAAAAACTTGGACAGAAATTCATTGGCCCTTTCAAGATCAACGGTTTTGTGAGCTCTGTGGCCTGCCGGCTGAAGCTGCCTAGGACTATGAAGGTACACCCAGTTTTTCATGTATCTTTACTAAAGCTTGTATCTCCTAATACCTTCCAGGGACGTGTTGTGCCACCTCCGCAGCCTGTGGTGATTGATGGGCAAGAACAATTCGTGGTGGAGGAAATTATTGATTCCAGGATTCGCAGGAATCGTCTCCAATATCTGATAAGATGGCAGGGATATCCCCCTGAGGAAGACTCTTGGGAACCTGTGGAAAACATCAATGCCCAACAGAAGATTTCTTGTTTTCATCAGAGATTCCCTGAGAAACCAGGTCCAGGATCGTCCGGAGGGAGTAATGTCAGGAGGTAAACAATGAAGGGATTTACAGAGGAGGAGAGAGGTGGATTGGTCGGGCAGCAGAGTTAAGGACTAGTGATGAGCGAGTGTACTCGTTGCTTGGGTTTTCCCGAGCACGCTCGGGTGGTCTCCGAGTATTTGTTCGTGCTCGGAGTTTTAGTTTTCCTTGCCGCAGCTGCATGATTTATGGCTGCTAGCCTGCCTGAGTACATGTGGGGGTTCCCTGGTTGCTAGGGAATCCCCACATGTAATGAAGCTGTCTAGTAGCCGCAAATCATGCAGCTGTGGCAAGGAAAACTAAAACTCTGAGCTGTCACAAATACCCGGAGACCACCTGAGTGTGCTGGGCGACGGCGCAAGCAACGAGTATACACTCTCATCACTATTAAGGACGCATTGGAGAGGTGCAAGAGTGTTAGCAGGAAATCCACAAAGGAGGATATTGCAGTAGTCCAGGTGGGAGATGATGAGGGCGCTAACATTTTAGTTGATTGAGTGTTGAGGAAAGGACGGAATCTGGAAATATTTTTTGAGTTAGAGGTGACATGAGGTGGTGTCAGGACTCTGAACATTTTTTACCTTTTGTTCATTACTGCCCTCTTCCAAGATGGCGTCTTTGGTCTCATGTGCACTGTGTCTTCCTGCTATAAAACTCCACCCCAGCCTTCAGTCTGTGCTAGAGTATTCTGCCTTGTGTCCAGCTCCTGACCTCTGATTACTCCCTGGCTATATACCTGCTCCTGTGAACCTGTGGGGTTATCCTGCTACTCTGCTCTGAGTTCCTGCTGCATACACCAGTTCCAGTAATCCTGCTTCATCTGCTGCTCGTGTTTACTTCATCTGCATTTGCTGGACATGTAAGCTGCTGCTGCTTTGCTATAACCTGAGACTATTAACCAGGCCTCCCTGGTTGAGCTATGATATGATTTGAACTGCCTTATAAGCATATCTATCTTTGGACTAAGAGAAGGATTTATTCGTGTCAAGTATCCTCAAGAATAATTGTGCTTCATAGACTTTCTGCTTGATTGCCTTTTTCTCTGAAGACTGCTAAGCTGCGTTTATTATTTGCACCAAGTGTTGTGGACTTGAGTTTCTCTCTGCACCTGTTTGAATCACCGTGTGATAATATAGACTTTACCACTTATAAAACTGTGTCCTGTAGTTGTCTTTTTCCACGCAAAGAGTCTCCTGAGTTATCCCCTATATTTATTACAGGTGGTCAGGACTCAGATATGTGGTGTAAAGGACCAAGCAGAGTTCATGGTTACCCCGAGGCAGTGGACTTCTGGTACTGCGAAGAGTGTGATGTCATTAATAACAAAGAAATAAACACACACCGGCGCTCCCAGGTGAGTGAAAAAGAAGGCTGCAGGTGCCTAGGCAGTAACTGTGCTAATTCTGTCAAATAACAAAGGAGAGTATTAAATAGGCAAAGGCACCGCGCCAACTAGATGAAGTAATACGTGGGTGTAGAGAATGAGCGTCTACCTGGGCACAACGTGAAGCACTATGAAGGTATAAGCAGTATTGGCAACCAATAGCCAATAACAAAATGAATGCCTGTTTTGTCCAGAGTTCCACATAAAATGCGTGGCTAATGTTAAAAGGAAAAGCACACTTACTGACTAATGATGTAGCTGCTTGTAAGGGTGATAGCGCGTTCTCAGTAGGGCTGCAGTCGTCCTAATAGGTTGTAGAGACAGGATCGCCAGCGGCCCAGAGAAGTGAGAGTACAGTGTCCAGGGTAGCAATGTCCAAGGCAATAGCATGGGGCGGCACAAACACCCGAAAGTGAAGGGAGCGTCCTCCCTGGTGAGTGTGTGCCCGCCGCGCACGTCAGGAACACCGCTTGCCGGCACACGTGGACCAGAGGAAGCTGGTGCACAGAGCGGCGAAAAAAGGGGGCGTGGTAAAGGTGACGTCACCAAAACAAATGACAAAGGACGGATGCCGCACAGGACCACACTTGCCTACGCGTTTCGAAGGTCTCCGGACCTTCTTCGTCAGGGCTGAGGATACCGGCGGTCTCTTAGTCCTTTTAAAGCGCCATATGCCCACATAATGCGCCGGCAACTGGAACACTGCAGTCCTATTGGGCCACTAACTACGTGAAGAGGGGGGATAAATAAGAGTTTATACAGAATAAAACCGGGAATTATCCGGGACAAGATAACCTATGTTAAATATATAAAAGCACCTTTATTTAATTATCTATTAACACATATGACAAAAGTAAAAATGCGGGCAGAAGTCACCCTACAAATTAAAAGAATAAAACATTAAATAGTATGAAATGTAAGAGTATACCACTACAAGTTATAAAAAATGCATATAAATATCTAAAAAATGCATATGAATATCTAAAAAAAAAAAAAAAATCGGGGGGGGAGGAGGGGAAGAAAGAAATAATAAATCATAAGGAAGGAGCTACTATAAACCAAGAGTTAGCTAAAAGCGTATAGCTCGATTTCGCAGTTCAGGCCTTTAGGAACTAGACTGTCTAACGTAAAAATCCACTTGGATTCAGTGCGTGACATTGACTTAATATAATCACCTCCCCTCCAATTCTTATGTACCCTCTGAATACCACAAAAACTTAATCCTCTACTTGACCTCCCATGATGCTCCATAAAATGTCTAGACAGGGGGTGGCCTACAAAGCCTTTCTCTATATTATTCAAATGTTCCTTAAGCCGGTCCATAAGTCTACGTTTAGTCCGGCCTATGTAAATTTTGTCGCATGTAGTGGTATACTCTTACATTTCATACTATTTAATGTTTTATTCTTTTAATTTGTAGGGTGACTTCTGCCCGCATTTTTACGTTTGTCATATGTGTTAATAGATAATTAAATAAAGGTGCTTTTATATATTTAACATAGGTTATCTTGTCCCGGATAATTCCCGGTTTTATTCTGTATAGTTAAACTCTTATTTATCCCCCCTCTTCACGTAGTTAGTGGCCCAATAGGACTGCAGTGTTCCAGTTGCCGGCGCATTATGTGGGCATATGGCGCTTTAAAAGGACTAAGAGACCACCGGTATCCTCAGCCCTGACGAAGAAGGTCCGGAGACCTTCGAAACGCGTAGGCAAGTGTGGTCCTGTGCGGCATCCGTCCTTTGTCTTTTCTTTTGGTGAGGTCACCTTTACCACGCCCCCTTTTTTCACCGCTCTGTGCGCCAGCTTCCTCTGGTCCACGTGTGCCGGCAAGCGGTGTTCCTGACGTGCGCGGCGGGCACACACTCACCAGGGAGGACGCTCCCTTCACTTTCGGGTGTTTGTGCCGCCCCACGCTGTTGCCTTGGACATTGATGTCATTAATAGTTTGATCAAGTAGGGGAATTACGTGAGATGGAGGAAAAATTAGGAGGTCCGTTTTGTCCACGTTGAGCTTTTGTAAGCGAGAGAAGGAGGACATGATTGATGCAGTTCGGAATTCTGGACAGTAGAGATTTGACGTCTAGGCCAGAGAGGTAGATCTGAATGTCATCAGCATATAGATGGTACTGGAAGCCATAGGACTTTGAGTTGTCCCAGGCCAAGGGTTTAGATGGAGGAGAGTAGAGGTCCCAGGACAGAGCCTTGAGGGACACCAACAGAGAGCGGGATGAGGAGGTAGTGTGGGAGATGCTAAATGTGCAGTTGGAGAGAGGTATGAGGAGACCCAGGAGAGGACGAGGTCTGTGATACCGAGGGGAGAAAGGATCTTCAGTATGACAAGGAGCACAGGACGGTCTAGAAGGAGGAGTATAGAGAATTGTCTGTTAGCTTTGACAGTAAATCGTTAGTAATTTTATTTGGGGAGTTTCGGTGGAGCGATGGGGGCAGGAGCCGGACTGTAGATTGTCAAAGATTGAGTTAGATGAGAGATGGAAGGAAAGTTCAGCATGGACACGCTGTTCCAGGAGTTAGAAGTTGAGTGGGAGCAGTGATGTTGGGTGATGGGTGGATTTAGAGGTCAGGGGATGGTTTCTTCAGGATAGTTGTGATCGTGGCAGTGTTACGCCTGAGACTTGCACGTTTTCTAAGCGCCGCCCCACTCACCACGTGTTTCGCTCAGCTTCACCCAGCACCTGACCATGGCTCTGACCTGCTTTATGTGGTTTGTGAGTCATAGTGGAGCGCGGACGAACTCTGCAGGAATTTGTATCCATTCTGTGCTGCAGAGATCTGCTTCCCCAGCCTATCCTGTGCCAGCAGGTGATCTATCAGGCACCTCCACCCTCCATTCCTCGCCTGAACTTAGGTTCTTAGTAGCTCTGTCTCTAGCTCCTGTATTGGCGTATTCCTGCTTAGTCTCGCCTGTTTCTGCCTTCTTGTTTACCCTGATCTATCTGCTCCTGACCTTGGCACCTAACTCTGAACCTCTGCTTCCTGCCCCGACCTCAGACCATCTGACCTCGCTTTAGTTTTGAAAAACCAGAAAAAGCGTACTATCCTTAAAACGATATTTTATTATTAAATTGTCTAAAATCCCAATAAATAAAACTCAAATGTATGCAATCAACATCAGCCAACTGGGTTGGGTAAGCTAGAAAAATAGGGAGAAAATAGCAGATATGCCTGACACAGTCCCTGTAGGTGGCCCTAAAGTGTCTTAAACCTACCTACCAGCGGAGGTAGGCACCCTAGATTTCGATATGGCGCCCCCGCTCACCGTCGACTGTCCCTTCTTACCCTAGTAGGGTCCTACTTGCTACCCACACCCAGGTACCCACAGACATACAAACACAAATTGACCAATAGGTCACACTAACCAAAAAACGTGAAAAAGTGAAAAAAGAAAAAAGTGAACGAAAAATTCTAAAAACACTGCAGACATAGCTGCATAAATGCACTAAATAGCATGTAACCCACAGTTACCTCAAAAAATATTTGAAAAAATATATAAATAGTGCAGAGCTATGGGGTACAGCAGGGCACAGTTGGAGTGTGCTCAGTTAGATATTCGGAGGTCATGAGTAGTGAAGCCTCTAATAGATGTAACAATAGGTCACTGTCTTTGTTACTGATTGATGACCCAAAAATCATAGACAGACCAATAAAGCTAATGTACAGAGTGGATCCCTAGGCAAGATAGCACCCCTCCGAAAAGGTTAGCAGATATATGAGTACACTCAATGGATGTAAGTATGTTGTTGGGTGATATAGATATTACACCCTAAATTTGGTAATCCACGTGTGTAGCCATTGCTGCTAGACTTCTGAAGCCATTGGTTAGTGTGACCTATTGGTCAATTTGTGTGTGTGTATGTCTGTGGGTACCTGGGTGTGGGTAGCAAGTAGGACCCTACTAGGGTAAGAAGGGACAGTCGACGGTGAGCGGGGGCGCCATATCGAAATCTAGGGTGCCTACCTCCGCTGGTAGGTAGGTTTAAGACACTTTAGGGCCACCTACAGGGACTGTGTCAGGCATATCTGCTATTTTCTCCCTATTTTTCTAGCTTACCCAACCCAGTTGGCTGATGTTGATTGCATACATTTGAGTTTTATTTATTGGGATTTTAGACAATTTAATAATAAAATATCGTTTTAAGGATAGTACGCTTTTTCTGGTTTTTCAATTTAATATATCCTTTCAATATTCTAGTCGGTTTTCTCGCTTTAGTTTTGCCAGTACCCGAGTTTCTGACCCGATCCTGAGTACTGCCTGGTGTCTACCGGCGGCCCAGCCTATCCTCATCATAGGAGGCTTTAGTGAATAGCCGGTAGACACAGTCACGCCCCTCTAGGGTTAGCCTGGCCCGTGGCACAGTGGATCTACAGCCACGAGTGTTACAGTAAGTTTAGGCCATGGACCCCACTGACAAATCGGGAACCAGAGACCCCCAGTGTAAGTGCTGTTTGAGGAGGTCCGTTTTCGATGAGCACATCAAGACCAGTTGATGAAGACTATCAATGTGGTTGCAAGTCAGTTGCAGGATCTGACCGCTGTCATGATAATATAAATGACCCTTCTGAGTATACTTCTAGAAAGTTCCATGGCTTTACAGACACACTGTGGGCTTTCTGACACCCTCCCTTCTCTTCCCCCCAGCTGCCTGTGGGTGAATACACTTCTCCTCTGCCTGCCAGCTCTGTGTAATCATATACTCCTTCCCCCCTCCCTCAGGAATGTTAATTAGAAGAGCTCAGCTCTTTTTTTGCAGCCATGCACTTTCTGATTTGTGTGAGCTTTTCATGATGAATAATTCGACCCCAGGTGGTGATAGAGATATAACAGTTACATATTCCGAATGTCCACCGTTAGATGTATGACCCACTGAAATCTCTAGGATCCAAACCCAACGAAATTCAAGGAGTGGATTACTCCATAAGCAGGGCATGTATCCACTTTGTGTTTATACTTAAATTAACCCCCATGTCATGCTGAGCATAATGATGCTTTTGTCTTCTATGAGGTTCACCCTAAGAGAAATGGGTATTAGCAGGACTTCATATCTTTCAGAAAGGGGAGTATTCAGCCACCCAGTGAGGTCAACACAGGAGGAGTGCCTTGGTTTTGGGCACAGGTATAAGATAGTGGGAGCTCATTTTCCACTAGTCTTTGTCCATTGAGCTACCTGGGAGACGCTCTATGATGCATTTTGATGTATCGCCCCTCCCCCGTACCGCATGGTCTGCTATGAAATGACTTAAGCAACTGTAAGTGGTTTTCTTCCTTTAGTCCCTTGTTATTTTGTAATTCTGTATATACAATGGTCTCATTTTATATCTTTTATATACTTTTGTAAACACAGCCTAATCTTTTTTAGAGTAAAAGTTATAATATTTGCTAGCGTTGTTTTCCTTGCCCTAAAACTTACCCTAAAGGCTCTAACCTAAGCCATTGCTACTGATTGGGTTGGCCAATTACCCATTAATAAATAGGAAACAGGAGCTGGTGGCAGCTGAAGTGTCCTGAGCTTTTGGGGGAAACTGGCAGCGACGGACGGCATTGATAATTATTTTTCCCGCCTGAGCGGGAGTAGTTATATCGCCATAGCTACAGTGTGCACATTAGCCAGTACATAGTAAGGCAGCCTTTCTGGCGACTAATTATCCTAGGTGCAGTTCCCTGTTTGACCTGAGGGTAAGGGGGGCACCAGAGAGCTGCAAGTTCCAAATAAGAACTGGGAAGTGGGATATAAATAAATCTTCAGAAAAGAACCGGGGACAACCAAATAACCCCAGATCATGACCTATTGGTGGCAGCGGTGGGGATGATAAAAATATCCCCCCTGTGATTCATGACATATTGGTGGCAGAGCGGTGGGATCATAGAGCATTCGTGATCTGGTTTGAGCAATCATTCCTCTCACTAAAAACTTGTACGGTTCTTGATAGGACTCTGCAAAAAAAGTTTTGGAGGACGAGCGCAGTGTTTACAAGTCCTGAGACGATACCGTGTGTACTTTCGATTACCCCCTCCCTTTCTCTTTGTTTTTCTATCCTATCTTTTATTTGGCAATGATGGCCACAAAAGGAGAAGACTGGTACACTCAGCAGAATAAGGACATGCTTGTTGGAATATGCACGTACCACGGCCTAGACCCCCATGGCAAAACCAAGACCCAAATGGTCACGGAACTGGTGCAATTTGAAGCGGACGCCGAAGCCAGCACCAGCGCAGGTGGTGCTGGGGCCGAGGTCCAACCGCTGAATGCCAACCCTACTTGCAACCAGGGTAGCGTGGACCACCGCCTGGAGATGGCTCTGTAATACTGCCCCTCAGACGATCCAGAGAGACGTCTGCTGCTTATCCTGCAATTCCAAGAGGCAGAGAGCTGAGTGGGAGACCCAAGCTCGGAGGGCCCATGAACTGCAGATGGCCCAACTTGGGGCAGTACCATCCACCACCCAGTGCAGCGAGTCCAGCAATGCTCCGTTCCCCAAACCCCAGCCAGAGCACTCTCCTGTGATGGAAAAGGACAGGGACTTGGACACTTTTCTGAGGGCCTTTGAGAAAGCCTGCCAACAGTACCGGCTGCCTGAGAACCAATGGGCCTGATACCTGACCCCAGGGCTAAGAGGCAAAGCACTGGAGGGCGTTTGCTTCTCTCCCGTCAGACCAAGATGAAGACTATGAGGTCATCAAGCAGGCCCTGAAAAAGAAGTACCAGCTAACTTCTGAGGTTTACCATAAAAAGTTCCGGAACCTCCAACGTGGCGCACGCGACAGTTACAGTGATGTGGTGCATGGACTCAGGACCCACTTTGACCAGTGCATCCAAGGACTGTCAGTGACCACCTTTGAGCAGCTGGGAGACCTGATGATCAAAGACCAGTTCTTACATCTTTGCCCAGCTGAGGTGCGACAGTTCGTGATGGACATAGAACCCAAAGACGCTGATAAAGCAGCACAGATTGCCGATGCCTATGAAGCCAACGGTAAATCGGAAGTGTGGAAGCCAGTCACCGCCAGCTGGAGAGGGGGTAAACCTGCAACCAACGCCAGTACCCCTGCCAGCCAACTCACCAGAGGCTCTGTCCCCATTGCCAGCATCAGACCTACCACCAATCTTCGCAAGTGTTTTGCCTGCAATAGGACTGGTCATATCCGCGCCAACTGTCCGGAGAAGCAGAAGAACCCCTCAGCCAAGGCACCAGGGCCCAATGCAGCAGTTCTTTTGGTGGGTGGGGTGATTGGGAGGGTGTGTGACAACGTGCAGCACGTCACCGTGGGGGGCCATGTCGCTACAGGTCTCAAGGACACTGGGGCTGAACGGACCCTCGTCCGACCCGAACTGGCGGCCCCTGAAGAGATTATTCTGGGAAAAACCCTAACTGTCACCGGGATTGAGGGCATCCGCTGTCCCCTGCCAATGACCCTGGTGTTTATAGAGTGGGGTGAAGGAAGTGGGGTTGACCGAAAACTTTCCCACTGACGCTTTTTTTTGGACTGATTTGGGCAGGATGGTTGCATACTATGTCCCTGACTCCCCTCTCCAATCTAATGCTGATGATAGCGATGGGAAATTGCATGTGTTACCCGACAATGCTTTGCCGGGTAATGATGAACCTGATAATCATTTTTCTGAAAATGCTAAGGGTGATGCTAAAGCGAATGATAATGACGGGGAATTGCGTGCGTCCCCTGAGAGTGATATACCGGATAATGCTTTATCTCATACTGATGATGATGAGGAAAATGTGCATGTTTTACCTGCTAACCATTTATTTCCTAAGGATGATGTGTCTACAGGTGCAGGAGTGCTCAGCCCCCTCAGTCTATGGGGTGGGATGGCTGAGGAACCCCTAACAGGAGCAAGCATCGGTGCTAAGGGAAATGGGGAGATGCACGGGAACCGTGAGGAAGGTGATGCCGTGCAACTGACCAGTGCCACAGAGGAAGGTAACTGCCCCATGTATAGCACGGCTCCTGAGATGTTGGGGGTGGATGGGGAAGGTAGAACCATAGCAGCGCCAGCTGATGGGTCTGTGGAAATTCCCGGGTGACAGCCTACATAGCTGCTGTCACCCGCAGTCAGAGTGCCCGGAGTGCAGATAATGTCCTGCCTTTTGGTCCCTCCTCAGGGTTAGGGTTACTGAGAGGTCCTGCCTCCATAGCGCAGTCCAAAAGGGGGAGGTGTCACAATAATATAAATATAAGGCTGTCGTCACACTAGCAGTATTTGGTCAGTATTTTACATCAGTATTTGTAAGCCAAAACCAGGAGTGGGTGATAAATGCAGAAGTGGAGCATATGTTTCTATTATACTTTTCCTCTAATTGATCCACTCCTGGTTTTGGCTTACAAATACTGATGTAAAATACTGACCAAATACTGCTAGTCTGACGGCAGCCTAACCCTTCTGATTATACTTCTAGAACGTTCCATGGCTTTACAGACACGCTGTGGGCTTTCTGACCCCCCCTCTCTTCCCCCCAGCTGCCTGTGGGTGAATACACTTCTCTGCCTGCCAGCTCTGTGTAATCCTATACTCCTTCCCCCCTCCCTCAGGAATGTTAATTAGCAGAGCTCCGCTCTTTTGTTTGCAGCTATGCACTTTCTGATTTGTGTGAGAGTTATTCATGATGTATAATTCAACCACAGTTGGTGATAGAGATAATAATAATAATAATAATAATAATTTTATTTATATAGCGCCAACATATTCCGCAGCGCTTTACAACTTATAGAGGGGACTTATACAGACAACAGACATTACAGCATAACAGAAATCACAGTTCAAAACAAATACCAGGAGGAATGAGGGCCCTGCTGCTCGCAAGCTTACAATCTATGAGGAAAAGGGGAGACACGAGAGGTGGACGGTAACAATTGCTTTAGTTATTTGGACCAGCCATAGTGTAAGGCTCGGGTGTTCATGTAAAGCTGCATGAACCAGTTATCAGCCTAAGTATGTAACAGTACAGACACAGAGGCTATTAACTGCATAAAGTGTATGAGAACATGATGGAGGAACGTGATTATGTTGTTGTTTTTTTATTAATAGGCCACACAGGGATAATTAGGTTAATGCGTTGAGGCGGTAGGCCAATCTGAACAAATGAGTTTTTAGTGCACGCTTAAAACTGTGGGGATTGGGGATTAATCGTATTAACCTAGGTATGTCCACCATTAGATGTATGACCCACTGAAATCTCTAGTATCCAAACCCAACAGAATTAAAGGAGCTGATTTCTCCATAAGCAGGTCATGTATACACTTCGTGTTTCTACTTAAATGAACCTCCATGTTATACTGAGCATAATGATAATTTTGTCTTTCTTCTACAAGGTTCACCCTAAGAAATAGGTAATAGCAGGATTTCATATCTTTCAGAAAGGGGAGTATTCAGCCACCCATTGAGGTCAACACAGGGGGAATGCCTTGGTTTTGGGCACAGGTATAAGATAGTGGGAGCTCATTTTGCACTAGTCTTTGTCCAGAGAGCTAGCTGAGAGGCACTCTGTGATGCATTTTTATGTATCGCCCCTCCCCCGCACCGCATGGTCTGCTATGAAATGACATAAGCAACTGTGTTTTTCTTCCTTTAATCCCTTTTTATTTTGTAATTGTCTGTATATATAATGGTCTCATTTTATAATATCTTTTATATACTTTTGTAAAAACTGCCTAATCTTTTTTGGAGTAAAAGTTATATTATTTGCTACTGTTTTCCTTGCTCTAAAACCTACCCTAAAGCCTCTGACCTAATCCATTGCTACTAATTGGGTTGGCTCCTTACCCGTTATTAAATGAGAAATAGGAGCTGGTGGCAGCTGAAGTGTCCTGAGCTTTTGGGGGAAACTGGCAGCGACGGACAGCGATGAAAATTATTTTTCCTGCCTGAGAGAGAGTAGTTATATCGCCCTTGCTGCAGTGTGCCCATTAGCAAGTACATAGCAAGGCAGCCTTTCTGGTGACTAATTATCCTAGGTGCAGTTCTCTGTCTGACCTGAGGGTAAGGGGGGCACCAGAGAACTGCAAGTTCCAAACCGGAAGTGGGATATAACTAAATCCCCTTCAGAAAAAAACAGGGCAACCAAACAACCCCGCTTCATGACATTGGTGTCAGCAATGGGATGATAAAATATCCCCCCTGTGATTCATGACAACCACCGTATTGTCCGTCCTTTCCACCCACCTCTACTGGCACTGACCATCGTCCTACAGGACAGCCTGCCTACGAGGGAACCGCCAATGGCTCCAGTTTCTGGCAGAACAGCTAAGCTCCAACTTCCGCTGCCATTAAGTCTCCCTCACAATAGACATCCTCTTTGGCATTGCTGGGGTCTTTTGCTGCAAAAGAAGTTTGAATCTGGACCTTCATGCATTTTAATTATGGTTCCTCACTGCTGCATACGTTATTTACCCACTTCACCATGTCCATTGTGCAGTTCTGCGTCTAAGAGACTTAGACTGTCAGCTCTTTTTCCTACTGCTATTCTGTGAGAGGAGGGTGGGGGGTGAATGCCACTCAATAGTATTTTATATGATAATGAGGTTGGGGATGGCGTCAAGTGGTGAAGTGGGATTTGGAGAGGAGATGAGGAAGCTCTCCTTCAGTGATGGTAGGGACGAAGCTTATTATAGCGCCATTTATTTCATGGTGCTTTACATGTGAGAAGGGGTATACATAATAAAAGTACAGTAATGCTAAACAATACAAGTCACGACTGGTACAGGAGGAGAGAAGACCCTGCCCGTGACGGCTCACAATCTACAAGGGATGGGTGAGGATACAGGAGGAGAGAGGACCCTGCCCGCGAGGGCTCACAATCTACAAGGGCTGGGTGAGGACACAGGAGGAGAGAGGACCCTGCCCGCGAGGCTCACAATCTACAAGGGCTGGGTGAGGATACAGGAGGAGAGAGGACCCTGCCCGTGAGGGCTCACAATCTACAAGGGTTGGGTGAGGATACAGGAGGAGAGAGGACCCTGCCCGTGACGGCTCACAATCTACAAGGGATGGGTGAGGATACAGGAGGAGAGAGGACCCTGCCCGCGAGGGCTCACAATCTACAAGGGCTGGGTGAGGACACAGGAGGAGAGAGGACCCTGCCCGCGAGGCTCACAATCTACAAGGGCTGGGTGAGGATACAGGAGGAGAGAGGACCCTGCCTGTGAGGGCTCACAATCTACAAGGGCTGGGTGAGGATACAGGAGGAGAGAGGACCCTGCCCGTGAGGGCTCACAATCTACAAGGGATGGGTGAGGATACAGGAGGAGAGAGGACCCTGCCCGCGAGGGCTCACAATCTACAAGGGCTGGGTGAGGACACAGGAGGAGAGAGGACCCTGCCCGCGAGGGCTCACAATCTACAAGGGATGGGTGAGGATACAGGAGGAGAGAGGACCCTGCCCGCGAGGGCTCACAATCTACAAGGGATGGGTGAGGATACAGGAGGAGAGAGGACCCTGCCCGCGAGGGCTCACAATCTACAAGGGCTGGGTGAGGACACAGGAGGAGAGAGGACCCTGCCCGCGAGGCTCACAATCTACAAGGGCTGGGTGAGGATACAGGAGGAGAGAGGACCCTGCCCGTGAGGGCTCACAATCTACAAGGGTTGGGTGAGGATACAGGAGGAGAGAGGACCCTGCCCGTGACGGCTCACAATCTACAAGGGCTGGGTGAGGATACAGGAGGAGAGAGGACCCTGCCCGTGAGGGCTCACAATCTACAAGGGTTGGGTGAGGATACAGGAGGAGAGAGGACCCTGCCCATGAGGGCTCACAATCTACAAGGGTTGGGTGAGGATACAGGAGGAGAGAGGACCCTGCCCGTGACAGCTCACAACCTACAAGGGTTGGGTGAGGATACAGGAGGAGAGAGGACCCTGCCCGTGACGGCTCACAATCTACAAGGGCTGGGTGAGGATACAGGAGGAGAGAGGACCCTGCCCGTGAGGGCTCACAATCTACAAGGGTTGGGTGAGGATACAGGAGGAGAGAGGACCCTGCCCGTGAGGGCTCACAATCTACAAGGGTTGGCTGATGATACAGTAGGTGAGAGTAGAACTGGTCGTGTAGTGGTTTGGTGGATCGGGGGTTACTTCGGGTTATGGTGGCCGAGCAGTAAAGACTTGTCTTGTTTGGTTGATCTTAATTTTTAAATGTGCAGTGTAGTCTTCTGCAGAGATGAGGGTGTTAGGAGGGGACAGTGAAGGGCAGAGGAGGAAGGTAAAAGTGTTGCATAACTGAGGCTGTGGGACAGAGAAGATGCGAGGGTTGTGCAGTAGACCTGTTAAGCAAAGGTGACGGACAGCTTGAATGTGAAAGTTGCTTGTTTGAATGTGATGATGTCTTCTTGCGTGTTTTCTCCCAGTGCCGCTCCACAACCCTGAACTCTTGCCAAAGCTTTTTAGTGCGGTTACTGTGCCAGGGCTGTCTATTGTTTGGTCACACTCTGCCATGCACGAATGGGGCGACCTAGTCAATAGCCGATGCCAGTGCCATGTTGTAGAAAATGGTGGCACTGTGTCATGGAGTGAAGATATGGAGGACAGCGGTAGAAGTGTGTGTGTTTGTGTGTGTCTAGATTTGCAAGGTTTCTGCGGGGTCCGCTAGTTGCCAGACATGGGTGACAGGCGAGGAGGACAGGGATGGATGCAGGCATTCAAAATGAGAAGACCCACTCCTCTTCTATGGGTGAGGACTGTGGGTGAAGTGAAGCCCACCGTAACAGAACAGCAGGTGAGGCTGTCAGAGGGCATCAGTCATGTTTTGGTGAGACCCTGGAAAGATGGATTGCCAGAGATAAAGCGGTCTTGGATGACGTGGAGCTTATTGAAGATGGAACGGGAGTTTCAAAGCTCCAGAAAACTGAGCAGCAGAGTGGGATTTACAGTGCAAATATTGTGGTATCTTCAAGTAGGTGAGCAGTGATAGGAATGAGCAGTATTGGGAGTGTCAGCTGTGGAGGTCCAGAAGATAGAAAGTGGTAGAGGAGGTGATAAGAGAGAGGGGGGAGAGGAAGTGAGAAGAGAGGATGTGAGAAAAGAAAGAGGGAGAGGAGATGAGAAGTGAAGGCGGGGAGATGAGAAAAGAGGGAGAGGAAATGAGAAGAAAGGGAGAGGAGATGAGAAAAGAGGGAGGGTAGATGAAGAAAGAGGGAGGGGAGATGAGAGAGGGAGGGGGAGATGAGAAAAGGAGAGAGGGCGAGGAGATGAGAGAGGGAAGGGAGATGAGAGAGGGAGGAGAGAAAAGGAGAGATGAGAAAAGGAGGGAGAAAGGTGTCAAAAGAAGGCGAGGAGGTGTTAAAAAGGAGGAAGAGGTGTGATAGAGATGGAGAGGAGGTGTGAAAAGAGAGGGAGGGGAGATGCGAAAAGAGAGGGAGAAGAGGTGTGAAAAGGAGAGGGAGGGGAGATGAGAAAAAGAGAGAGGGAGGAGAGATGAAAAAAGAGAGGGTGAGGAGATGAAAAAAGTTCAGAGGCAGGAGAGATGAGAGAGAGGGAGGAGAGATGAGAAGACAGAGGGAGGAGAGATGAGAAGACAGAGGGAGGAGAGATGAGAAGACAGAGGGAGGAGAGATGAGAAGACAGAGGGAGGAGAGATGAGAAAAGAGAGGGAGGAGAGATGAGAAAAGGAGAGGAGGAGATGAGAAAAGAGGGAGAGGTGTGAAAAAAGAGGGAGATGAGAAAAGGAGGGAGAAAGGGGAGGTGTGAAAAAGGAGGAAGAGGAGGAGGAAAAAGGAGGGTGAGGTGTGATAGAGATGGAGAGAAGGTGAGAAAAGAGAGGGAGGGGAGATGAGAAAACAGAGGAAGAGGAGGTGTGAAAAGGAGAGGCGGCATGAAAAGGAGAGGAGGAGATGAGAAAAGGTGGGAGAGGGGTGAAAAAAGATAGGGAGGCGAGATGAGAAGAGGAGGGAGATCGATGAGGCGTGAAAAAGGAGGGAGAGGAGGCGTGAAAAGTAGTATGAGGAGGTGTGAAACAGGAGGGAGATGAGGTATGAAAAGGAGGGAGATGAGTGAAAAAGGAGGGAGAGGAGGCGTGAAAAAGGAGGTTGAGGAGACATGAAAAATGGAGGTAGAGGAGGCATGAAAAGGAGTGAGGTGTGATAGAGACAGAGGAGGGGAGATGAGAAAAGGAGATGAGAAGAGAAGTAGTGGAGGCGTGAAAAAGAGGGAGAGGTGTGATAGAGACGGAGGGAAGGTATGAAAAAAGAGGGAGGGGATGTGAGAAAAGAGAAGGAGAGGAGATGAGAAAAGAGAGGCGAGATGAGAAAAGAGAGGCAGGGGAGATGAGAAAAGGAGAGGCAGCATGAAAAGGAGAGGAGGAGATGAGAAAAGGAGAGGTGTGAAAAAAGGGAGAAGAGATGAGAAAAGGAGGGAGAAAGAGGTGTGAAAAAAGAGGGAGAGGAGGTGTCACGGTTCACGGGGAGGATACCTTTATCATCCCCACAACTCAAACCAATTTGTCACGAATCGGGGTTGTTTGGTTGCCCGTGGTTCTTTCTGAAGGGGATTTATCTATATCCCACTTCCCAGTTCCATTTTGGAACTTGCAGCTCCCTGGCGCCCCCCTTACCCTCAGGTTAGACCGGTTACTGCACCTAGGATAATTAGTCGACAGAAAGGCTGCCCAACTTTGTAGTGGCTATTGGGCACGCTGCAGCGAGGGCGATATAACTACTCCCGCTCAGGCGGGAACAATAATTATCAACGCCGCCAGTTGCTACAAAGTCTCCCAACCGCGCAGGACAAATCCGCTGCCACCAGCTCCGATTTCTTAATTATTAATGGGTCCGGAGCCAACCCAGATTAGTAGCGTAATTCACTTAGGGGGATGTTGTGACGGGGTATGCGACAGCAGGAAGAGACACCAGGCCGATAATTAATCCAACAAGATTTATTGGAACAGGGAACTGGGACAACACAAATGAAAGAAATTCTTCAGCATCTGTAATGAGTCCACAATAAGTCCACACAAAGGGAGCAGATCCGGGGCACCACCCGGCAATTCGACGCCAGGGAAATAGAAATAGTGAATTCAATGGCTCCAGTAGATGAGGGACAAAACACAGTCCAACGTGGCAGCTGTTAACCGTCCACACATGGGCACCAGGATCTCACCTCAGCATAGGTTCCCAGCCCTTCACAAGTCACCTCACAAATGAACCAGCCAACACATGAGTCTATTGTTCTGTGTCCTGGGATCTATCCTTCCATGGGGGAGGGCTCCCCTCACTGGTTGTTGACTCAAGCCTGATTAAATGGCAGTCCAGGGACACAGGCTGGGGGAGGAACACGCTGTTACAGTCCGCTACAAAGACTCCCAACTGCACAGGACAAATCCGCTACCACCAGCTCCGATTTTCTTAATTATTAACAAGTCCAGAGCCAACCCAGATTAGTAGTGTAATTCTCTTCAGAGGATGTGACCGCATGATATAGAGCAAGGAGCGACAAGCTAGTAATTTTATGTTTTACTCCAAAAAAGGTAGGCAGTGTTTACAGAGGTATAAAAAGATATTATAAAGCAGACAAATATCATATGTGCCATACAATTACAAATAAAATGGGATTAAAGTTGAAAATAACACTTATATTTCGTTATGTCATCTTATCTCATGGCTGACCGTGTGCTGTGGGGGAAGGGCGAGCATATATCCAGATGTATCACCCCTGTATAGCAGCTAGACCCCAGACAAAGAGACGTGAAGACTTCTGCTTCACTGACTTATTTCCTAGCCTAAAACCAAGGCACTCCCCCTGTGGTGACCTCACGTAGAGGCTAAATCCTCTCCTTTTCTTGGAGTTATGGCACCCATTTTTATGCCTAGCTCGCTGTTTTTAACCTCGGATGTGAAAGACACAATGATCAGGAGGTGCACCACTTCAGGGGGATTCTTTTAAGTGTAAACACGGTGTAGTTGCACGACCCTCTTATGGAGAAACCCTCTCCTTGCACTCGTTGGGTTTAGCTTCTAGCGATTTCAGGGAGTTATAGATCCCTTGATGGACATCCAGAATATATAATCCTTATATCTCTGGCCCAGATCGGTGCCTATATATACAGTACAGGCCAAATGTTTGGACACACCTTCTCATTTAAAGATTTTTCTGTATTTTCATAACTATGAAAATTGTACATTCATACTGAAGGCATCAAAACTATGAATTAACACATGTGGAATTATATACTTAACAAAAAGTTTGAAACAACTGAAATTATGTCTTATATTCTAGGTTCTTCAGAGTAGCCACCTTTTGCTTTGATGACTGCTGTCACGATATGGTATGAAATATCATATAAGTAGTTTCTCTTGCTAGCAAGCTGTGGGCTAGAAAAGCCCCCCTTCCCTTTCACTCAGCCAAGAGCTGCCTTGCCAATCTACATGGGGGAAGAGCATTTTATTGCCTAAAGGAATGTTTACGACCAGGTTAGAAGCTCCTCCAGCAAGAACTGGATTCTAAGTCTCTAGAACCATGCGGTCCTTTGTTCCATTTTTGTAAGATATTAGGCAGACGATGTAAGATAGAAAAATGGTAGATATATCTTCTTATTCTCCCTCGGTGGATCTACGCATCACTCTAAATACGGGCATCTAACTCCATCGGGTGAAGAAGTAGGGATTGCTCTGTACATAATAGGACATATTTGATCTCATTAGAAAGCCCACGGTAATCCGAGATGAATGCTGGGTATGATATGATTCTGACATGTCCTGTAGCGAAGTTACGGGCATCAGATATATTTAATGCACACAGTCAGATGGAAAAGGTAGGAGGGTCTGGGATAGCCAGCCTTTTTGGTGATGTCACCAAGCTAAGCTATAACTGTTTTGGCCAGACTCCAGCAGTCAGTCTGTTGCTGGAAGAACATGGGAGTCTGGTCTGAAGAGGTGTACCTCATGCATTGGGATTTTTGGGAGCTCCGCCCACCAGCATGGTGTTTGCCTGAACTGATATGAACTAAGAATATGTGAGTGTTATCTTTTCTTCATTTAATCATTTTATTTTCATAATTACCTTGTACATATTTGCAATTGTCTCATTTGTAACATCTTTGTAAAATATTTTGATAAAGCACTGCCTAACCTTTCTGGAGTATAATATTTAATACTAGTTCGTTCTTTATGCTCTAAAAACGTACCCCGTCTCTTGAAGGGAAATTACGCTGTTTTGGGTTAGCTCCGGACCCGTTTAATCGGAGCTGGTGGCAGCTTACCGTGTGCAGGCTTTTGGGGGTTGTTTCAGCGACTGCGGCTTGATAATTATTGTTCCTGCCTGAGTGGGAGTAGTTATCGCGTCGCTGCAGCGCGCCCAATAGCCAGTACATAGCAGGCAGCGTTTCTGGTGACTAATCACCCTAGGTGCAGTACCTAATCTGACCTGACAGAAAGGGGGGCGCCAGAGAGCTGCAAGGTTTAAGTGGAACTGTAAGCGGGATACACAAATCCCTGCAGTTCATGGTATATTGAAGAGCAATGGGATACCTAAACTAAGCCCCTGCTGTAAACTAAGAGGTTAATAGCCTCGTGTGTTTTTTCATCACATTGTGGCAGTGGAGGGATAACTAGGATAAGCCCCCTGCACATGTGAGAGCCGTCTGTTGGTCTAAAGTCACCCCAATCCGTGACATATTGTGGGCAGCGGCTAAGGGATCTTGACAGTCACGGTGTGAATCGTGACAATTGGTGGCAAGGCGGTGGGATATTAGAGCATTAGTGATTTGGTTTGAGCAATCATTCCTCTCACTAAAAACTTACAGAAAGTTCTTGCGAGGACTCTGCACAAATAAGTTGGGAGAACGAACTCAGTGCTTATTAG
This sequence comes from Ranitomeya variabilis, assembly GCF_051348905.1. NCBI lineage: Eukaryota > Metazoa > Chordata > Amphibia > Anura > Dendrobatidae > Ranitomeya > Ranitomeya variabilis. The sequence continues at coordinate 686,385,788 of NC_135236.1, read as the reverse complement.
TTGTGAGACAATTGTGTACTGGTAATTATCCCCTCCCTTTCTCTTCGTTTTTCTATCCTATCTTTTATTTGGCAACCATGGCTGCAAAAGGAGAAGCCTGGTACGCCCAGCAGAAGAAGGACACTCTTGCTGGGATATGCACGTACCATGGCCTGAACCCCCAGGGTAAGAACAAGGCTCAAATGGTCGCTGGACTGATGCAATTTGAAGCAGACCAAGCCAGGCCACAAAGCCCAGAGGATGCAGAAGCCAGCACCAGCGAACATGGTGCTGCAGCAGAGGTCCAACCACTGAATACGGGCCCTACTGGCAACCAAGGGGGCGCAGACCTCCTCCTGCAGCTGGCTCTGCAACAAGGCTCTGCAGATGACCTAGAGAGACGTCTGCAGCTGATCCAGCAATACCAGCGAGCCGAGCGAGAGGCAGAGAGAGCCGAGCGAGAGGCCCAGGCCCAGCGAGCCGAGCGAGAGGCCCAAGCGCAGCGGGAGTACCAGCTGCAGATGGCCCAACTGCAAATGCAGGGGTCGTCCCAGTCCAGCCGTGAGCCCAGCAGCGCTCAGATACCGAAGCCCCGGCCTGACCACTTCTCTGTTATGGAAAAGGATGGGGACTTGGACACTTTTCTGCGGGCCTTTGAGAAAGCCTGCAGACAGTACCAGCTGCCTACACAAGAATGGGCACCATACCTGACACCAGGGCTGAGAGGCAAAGCTCTGGAGGCGTTTGCTGCCCAGCCTCAAGAACAAGATGGTGACTATGAGGCCATCAAGCAGGCTCTCATAGCCAAGTACCAGCTTACACCCGAGGTGTACCGTAAAAAGTTTCGGACCCTCCAACGTGGCCCACACGACAGTTACAGTGATGTGGTGCATGGACTGGGGACCCACTTTGACCAGTGGACCCAAGGACTGTCAGTGACCACCTTTGCACAGCTGCGAGACCTGATGATCAAGGACCAGTTCTTCCATCTTTGCCCAACTGAGGTGCGACAGTTCGTGATGGACAGAGAACCCAAAGACGTGACAAAAGCAGCGCAGATTGCCGATGCCTATGAGGCCAACCGTAGATCGGAAGTGCGGAAGCCAGTCACCTCCAGCTGGAGAGGGGGTAAGCCTGCATCCAACGCCAGTACCCCTGCCAGCCAACACACCAGAGGTCCTGTCCCCGTGGCCAACAGCCCCAGACCTACCACCGAACTTCGCCAGTGTTACCACTGCAGGCAGACTGGTCATATCAGTACCTTCTGTCCAACCAAGCAGAAGAACCTCCCAGCCAAGGCCCCAGGGCCGAATGCAGCAGTTCTTTTGGTGGGTGGTGTGGTTGGGAGGGGGTGTGATAACGTACAGCATGTCATTGTGGGAGGTCATGTTGCTACAGGCCTCAAGGACACCGGGGCTGAACGAACCCTCATCCGACCCGAACTGGCGGCCCCTGAAGAAATCATTCCGGGGAAAACCCTAACTGTCACTGGGATTGGGGGCATCAGCTGTCCCTTACCGATGGCCCGGGTTTTTATTGATTGGGGTGCCGGGAGCGGGGTGAAGGAAGTGGGGCTGTCTGATAATTTGCCCACTGATGTTTTGTTGGGGACTGATTTGGGGAGGTTGGTTGCATACTTCGTGGATGACCCCCCTCCCCAATCTACTTATGAGGGTAAATTTAACCCTGCTGATGATGATGATGATGATGATGATGATGGGAAATCGCATGTGTTACCTGACCATGCTTTATCTTGTAATGATGCATCTGCTAACCATTTTCTCCCTAGGATCGATGGTGAAAATGTTGTACCTGTGCCAACTGACTCTGATAATGATGTTTCTGTGCAAGTTGATGTGTCCATAGGTACAGGAGTGCTCAGCCACGTCGCTCTGCGGAGTGAGACGGCTGAGGAACCCCTAGCAGGGGCAAGTGTCGGTGCTACAAGAAATGGGGAGATACATGGGAACCGTGAGGAAGGTGATGCCATGCAATTGACCAGTGCCACCGAGGAAGGTAACTGGCCCATAAGTAGCAATGCTCCTGAGGTAATGGGGGTGGATGGGGAGGTAGAGCCCATAGCAGCGTCAGCTGATGGGTCTGTAGAAACCCCCGGGGAGACAGCCTACGTAGCTGCTGTCACCCGCAGTCAGAGTGCCCGGAACGCAGATACCTGTTTGCCTTCCGGACCCTCCTCAGTCATCAGTATGACTGAACCAGAGGTGGACCCAGAGCAGGTCCCAGAGGGCTCCCGTGGGGAAGGGACCCTGACGTCGCTTCTGGCTTCCCCTAGCCAGGAGTTTCAGGCCGCTCTGCACACAGATGCGAGCCTAGAGAGTTTGAGACAACTCGCCGGGACGCCATTCTCCGAGACTGATAAGGAGAAGGTGTTCTGGGAACAGGGAAGGTTGTACCGGGAGACAGTACCCGGAGAATCACAAAAGGAGTGGTTGAGGGAAAGACAGCTGGTCGTCCCGCAGCAATTCCGGGGTGAGTTGTTACGGATTGCCCATGAGATCCCGCTAGCTGGACACTTGGGGATCAGCAAAACTAAGGCCCGGCTGTCTCAACACTTCTATTGGCCTAAGATGGGGACAGATGTGTCAAACTACTGCCGCTCCTGTGTCACCTGTCAAATAGTGGCGAAGGCGGGGCCTGCTCTTAAGGCTCCCCTGATCCCTTTGCCAGTGATAGAGGAGCCTTTCCAGAGGATCGCGGTGGACCTTGTGGGCCCGCTGGCCGTCCCCAGGAGCTATGGAAAGCGATTTATTCTTACTGTGGTAGACTACGCTACCCGGTACCCAGAGGCAGTAGCTCTGTCTTCAACTAGGGCAGATAAGGTGGCGGATGCCCTGTTGGCTATCTTTGCACGGGTAGGATTTCCCAGAGAAATACTTACTGATCAAGGGACCCAATTTATGTCTCACCTAATGGAGGCTCTCTGTAAGAAAATGCAGGTGAAGCACCTGGTATCGAGTGCGTATCACCCACAGACCAATGGCTTGTGTGAACGCTTCAATGGTACCCTCAAACAGATGCTACGCATGCTGGTTGAGACACAAGGGCACGACTGGGAGCGGTACCTCCCACACCTGCTATTCGCTTACCGAGAGGTTCCGCAGGCCTCGACGGGGTTCTCCCCCTTCGAGCTCCTGTACGGCAGGCGAGTCCGGGGACCCCTTGGGTTGGTAAGAGAATCCTGGGAAGAGGAGCCGAACCCTTCTGAAGTGTCCATAGTGGAGTATGTCATGCGCTTCTGTGACAAGATGCAGACCTTGACTCAGTTGGTGCATGACAACATGACGCAGGCTCAGGCTGATCAGAAGCACTGGTACGACCAGAACGCCCGGGAGCGGACCTACCACGTGGGTCAAAAGGTGTGGGTGCTGGTTCCTGTACCAACTGATAAGCTTCAGGCAGCCTGGGAGGGCCCGTACGTCGTCCACCAACAGCTCAACCCGGTCACCTATGTGGTCACGCTTGACCACACTCGGGGTAGGCGAAAGGCCTTTCACGTCAACATGATGAAGGCTCATCACGAACGTGAACCTTTCGTCCTACCGGTCTGCAGCGCACCCGAAGAAGGGGAGGAAGACACCCTCCTGGACATGCTGGCCCAAGCCAAGGCCGGTGGGTCCATCGAGGACGTGGAGGTAAGCGCCTTGCTAGACGAACCACAGCGGTTGCAGTTGCAAACCACACTGGAACCCTTCCGGGTCGTGTTCTCCAACTGGCCTGGAAGGACTGAGTTAGCCATCCACGAGGTGGACACCGGGAATCACGCCCCACTACGGCGAACACCCTATCGAATCTCTGACCAGGTGCAGCAGATTATGCGCCAGGAGATCGATGAGATGTTACAGCTGGGGGTGATTCGACGGTCAAAGAGCGCGTGGGCCTCACCTGTAGTGCTTGTGCCAAAGAAGGACCGGACTACCCGGTTCTGCGTGGACTACAGGGGGCTCAATGCCATTACAGCCTCTGACGCGCACCCAATGCCGCGCATCGAGGAGCTGCTTGAGAAGTTAGCTGGCGCAAAATACCTGACAATAATGGATCTGAGTCGCGGATACTGGCAGATTCCCCTGAGCCCCGAGGCGCAGGAGAAGTCCGCCTTTATCACACCCTTTGGACTGTACGAGTCCACGGTCATGCCCTTAGGCATGAAGAATGCCCCTGCCACTTTCCAGCGGATGGTCAATCTCCTGCTTCAGGGACTGGAGAAGTACGCCGTGGCCTACTTAGATGACATTGCCATCTTCAGTCCCTCCTGGGGGGAACACCTGCAGCATCTCGAGGAGGTGCTCAGGCGAATTCACCGAGCAGGACTGACTATCAAGCCGGGAAAGTGCCAGATGGGCATGAGGGAGGTCCACTACCTGGGGCACCGGGTAGGCAGAGGCACCCTGAAACCGGAGCCTGAGAAAGTGGGCGTGATCGTGAACTGGCCCACTCCTGGGACCAAGAAACAGGTGATGTCCTTCCTGGGCACTGCAGGGTACTATAGGCGCTTTGTGCAGCACTATAGTAGCCTGGCCAAACCTTTGACGGACCTCACCAGGAAGAAGCTACCCCACATCGTCAACTGGACAGATGGCTGTGAGGGGTCCTTCCAGGCGTTGAAAACAGCACTGTGCAACGCCCCTGTGTTGAAAGCAGTCGACAGCAGTCGACCGTTCTTGGAACAGACCGACACCAGCGAGTTTGGCCTCGGTGCTGTGCTCAGCCAGGTTGACTCGGAGGACCAAGAGCACCCCGTGTTGTACCTGAGCCGGAAACTTTTGCCGAGGGAAGTGGCCTACTCCACCATTGAGAAGGAGTGCCTGGCCATAGTCTGGGCCCTGCAGCGCTTGCAACCCTACTTGTACGGTCGCACCTTCACTGTGGTGACCGACCACGACCCTCTGCGCTGGCTAAGCACCATGTGTGGAACCAATGGCAGGTTGCTGCGCTGGAGCCTTGCCCTTCAGCAATTTGACTTCACCATTAAACACAAAGCAGGCAAAGAGCATGGGAATGCAGATGGACTGTCCCGCCAGGGTGAACCCACTGAGGTGCGCATGGAGGCATACCGTGGGGTTCTACCTCCCTAGCGCACGCAAAAAGGGGGAGGTGTCACGATATGGTATGAAATAGCATATAAGTAGTTTCTCTTGCTAGCAAGCTGTGGGCTAGAAAATCCCCCCTTCCCTTTCACTCAGCCAAGAGCTGCCTTGCCAATGTACATGGGGGAAGAGCGTTTTATTGCCTAAAGGAATGTTTACGACCAGGTTAGAAGCTCCTCCAGCAAGAACTGGATTCTAAGTCTCTAGAACCATGCGGTCCTTTGTTCCATTTTTGTAAGATATTAGGCAGACGATGTAAGATAGAAAAATGGTAGATATATCTTCTTATTCTCCCTCGGTGGATCTACGCATCACTCTAAATACGGGCGTCTAACTCCATCGGGTGAAGAAGTAGGGATTGCTCTGTACATAATAGGACATATTTGATCTCATTAGAAAGCCCACGGTAATCCGAGATGAATGCTGGGTATGATATGATTCTGACATGCCCTGTAGCGAAGTTACGGGCATCAGATATATTTAATGCACACTTAGTCAGATGGAAAAGGTAGGAGGGTCTGGGATAGCCAGCCTTTTTGGTGATGTCACCAAGCTAAGCTATAACTGTTTTGGCCAGACCCCAGCAGTCAGTCTGTTGCTGGAAGAACATGGGAGTCTGATCTGAAGAGGTGTACCTCATGCATTGGGATTTTTGGGAGCTCCGCCCACCAGCATGGTGTTTGCCTGAACTGATATGAACTAAGAATATGTGAGTGTTATCTTTTCTTCATTTAATCCTTTTATTTTCATAATTACCTTGTACATATTTGCAATTGTCTCATTTGTAACATCTTTGTAAAATATTTTTTTGCCTAACCTTTCTGGAGTATAATATTTAATACTAGTTCGTTTTTTATGCTCTAAAAACGTTAACCTTTCTGGAGTATAATATTTAATACTAGTTCGTTCTTTATGCTCTAAAAACGTACCCCGTCTCTTGAAGGGAAATTACGCTACTGTTTTGGGTTAGCTCCAGACCCGTTTAATCGGAGCTGGTGGCAGCTTACCGTGTGCAGGCTTTTGGAGGTTGTTTCAGTGACTGCGGCTTGATAATTATTGTTCCTGCCTGAGTGGGAGTAGTTATCGCGTCGCTGCAGCGCGCCCAATAGCCAGTACATAGCAGGCAGCGTTTCTGGCGACTAATCACCCTAGGTGCAGTACCTAATCTGACCTGACAGAAAGGGGGGCGCCAGAGAGCTGCAAGGTTTAAGTGGAACTGTAAGCGGGATACACAAATCCCTGCAGTTCATGGTATATTGAAGAGCAGTGGGATACCTAAAATAAGCCCCTGCTGTAAACTAAGAGGTCAATAGCCTCGTGTGTTTTTTCATCACATTGTGGCAGTGGAGGGATAACTAGGATAAGCCCCCTGCACATGTGAGGAGCCGTCTGTTGGTCTAAAGTCACCCCAATCCGTGACATATTGGTGGCAGTGGTCAGGAATCCCTGTGGATGTGACAAACTGCTGGCCGCGGCTAAGGGATCTTGACAGTCACGGTGTGAATCGTGACAATTGGTGGCAGCGGTGGGATAACTAAGATACTAAGATAAGCCCCCCTGCACATGTGATAGCCGTCTGTTGGTCTAAAGTTACCCCAATCCGTGACATATTGGTGGCAGTGGTCAGGAATCCCTGTGGATGTTGTGATCACGATTCACACCGTGACTACTGCTTTGCACACTCTTGGCATTCTCTTGATGAGCTTCAAGAGGTAGTCTCCGGGAATGGTTTTCACTTCACAGGTGTGCCCTGTCGGGTTTAATAAGTGGGATTTCTTGCCTTATAACTGGGGTTGGGACCATCAGTTGTGTTGTGCAGAAGTTTGGTGGATACACAGCTGATAGTCCTACTGAATAGACTGTTAGAATTTGTATTATGGCAAGAAAAAAAGCATCTAAGTAAAGAAAAACGAGTGGCCATCATTACTTTAAGAAATGAAGGTCAGTCAGTCCGAAAAATTGGGCAAACTTTGAAAGTGTCCCCAAGTGCAGTGGCAAAAACCATCAAGCGCTACATGAGAACCACCCCAGGAAAGGAAGACCAAGAGTCATCTCTGCTTCTGAAGATAAGTTTATCCGAGTCACCAGCCTCAGAAATCGCAGGTTAACAGCAGCTCAGATTAGAGACCAGGTCAATGCCACACAGAGTTCTAGCAGCAGACACATCTCTACAACAACTGTTAGGAGGAGACTTTTGCAGCAGGCCTTCATGGTAAAATAGCTGCTAGGAAACCACTGCTAAGGACAGGCAACAAGCAGAAGAGACTTGTTTGGGCTAAAGAACACAAGGAATGGACATTAGACCAGTGGAAATCTGTGCTTTGGTCTGATGAGTCCAAATTTGAGATCTTTGGTTCCAACCACCGTGTCTTTGTGCGATGCAGAAAAGGTGAACGAATGGACTCTACATGCCTGGTTCCCACCGTGAAGCATGGAGGAGGAGGTGTGATGGTATGGGGGTGCTTTGCTGGTGACACTGTTGGGGATTTATTCAAAATTGAAGGCATACTGAACCAGCATGGCTACCACAGCATCTTGCAGTGGCATGCTATTCCATTCGGTTTGCGTTTAGTTGGACCATCATTTATTTTTCAACCCCAAAAACACCTCCAGGCTGTGTCAGGGCTATTTGACCAAGAAGTGATGGGGTGCTATGCCAGATGACCTGGCCTCCACAGTCACCAGACTTGAACCCAATCGAGATGGCTTGGGGTGAGCTGGACTGCAAAGTGAAGTCAAAAAGGCCAACAAGTGCTAAGCATCTCTGGGATCTCCTTCAAGATTGTTGGAAGACCATTCCCGGTGACTGCCTCTTGAAGCTCATCAAGAGAATGCCAAGAGTGTGCAAAGCCGTCATCAAAGCAAAAGGTGGCTACTTTGAAGAACCTAGAATATAAGACATAATTTCAGTTGTTTCACACTTTTTTGTTAAGTATATAATTCCACATGTGTTAATTCATAGTTTTGATGCCTTCAGTATGAACGTACAGTTTTCATAGTCACGAAAATACAGAAAAATCTTTAAATGAGGTGTGTCCAAACTTTTGGTCTGTACTGTATATATAATCTTCAAAGAACAATAGAAGCTTGTGCGTTCTATACCAGTTTTAACCAGTACCAGGTGGGAGGGGGGAATGAGTAGGATAGGGAGCTTTTTCTGCCACAGCTCAAAGCCATAGATATTCTTGAGGGAGGGGGGAAATGAGGGGTTTAGGATTACACACACACAGGCAAAGGGGGGAAAAAGTGGCTCAGAATTCCAGCCTTGTGTTGGCAGGTGGAGGAAACTGCAGCTGAGAGCCCTGTATGCGTAAGTGAAGCAATCAGAACTTTCCTATCTCCTGACAGGAGGCCTGAAAGAGGAGGTAGAGGAGGCATGAAAAAGGAGGTAGAGGAGACGTGAAAAACGAGGTACAGGAGGTGTGAAAAGAGAGGGAGAGTAGGTGAGAAAGGAGAGGGAGATGAGAAAAGGAGAAAGGGAGGGGACATGAGAAAAAGAGAGGAAAAGGAGAGGGAGATGAGAAAAGAGTGAGGGAGGGGAGATGAGAAAAGAGAGAGGGAGAGGAGGTGTGAAAAGGAGAGGAGGAGGTGTGAAAAGGAGGGAGAGGTGTGAAAAGAGAGGGAGGGGAGATGAGAAAAGGAGGTGTGAAAAGTAGGATGAGGAGGTGTGAAAAAGGAGGGAGATGAGGCATGAAAAAGGAGGTAGAGGAGACGTGAAAAAAGTGGTAGAGGAGGTGTGAAGAGAGGGAGAGTAGGTGAGAAAGGAGAGGGAGATGAGAAAAGGAGAAAGTGAGGGGACATGAGAAAAAGAGGGAGAGGAGAAAAGAGTGAGGGAGGGGAGATGAGAAAAGAGAGAGGGAGAGGAGGTGTGAAAAGGAGAGGCGGTGTGAAAGAGAGGAGGAGGTGTGAAAAGGAGGGAGAGGTGTGAAAAGAGGAAGGGGAGATGAGAAAAGGGTGTGTGAAAAGTAGAATGAGGAGCTGTGAAAAAGGAAGGAGATGAGGCATGAAAAAGGAGGGAGCGGAGATGTGAAAAAGGAGGGAAGGAGGCGTGAAAAAGGATGTAGAAGAGGCATGTAAAAAGGTAGAGGAGGCGAGAAAAGGAGGTAGAAAAGGCATGAAAAGCAGGTAGAGGAGGCGCGAAATGGAGGGAGAGGTGTGATAGAGACAGAGAGGAGGTGTGAAAAGAGAGGGAGTGGAGAAGAGAAAAGAGAGGGAGTGGAGATGAGAAAAGTGAGGTAGAGGAAGCGTGAAAAAGAGGGAGAGGTGTGATAGAGATGGAGGGAAAGTGTGAAAAGAGAGGGAGGGGAGATGAGAAAAGGTGGGAGAAAGAGACATGAAAAAGAGGGAGAGGAGGAGTGAAAAGGAGGGAGAGGTGTGATGGTGACGGAGAGGAGGTGTGAAAGGGAGGGGAGGTTTGAGAGGGAGAGCAGGTGAGAAAAGGAGAGGGAGGTGTGAGAGAGTGGTGGTTTGAGAAGGTGAGTAGTTGAGAAAAGGAGAGAAGAGTGAAAAGGAGGGAGAGGAGGTATGAAAAGGAGGGAGAGGAGGCGTAAAAAGGAGGGATAGGAGGTGAGAAAAGGAGAGGAAGAGATGTAAGAGGGAGAGGAGGCGTGAAAAGGAGAGGGGGAGAGGAGGCATGAAAAGGAGATGGGTAGAGGAGGCGTGAAAAGGATAGGGAGAGAGAAGGCGTGGAAAAGAGAGGGGGAGAAGACGGATTTTATCATGTATCTTGCATACTGGGAGCTCCCCCTAGTGGTAGCTGCAGACAGGATCTTATCATGTATCTCTGTGTACAGGGAGCTCCCCCTAGTGGTGACTGCAGACAGGATCTTATCATGTATCTCTGTATACAGGGAGCTCCCCCTAGTGGTGACTGCAGACAGGATCTTATCATGTATCTCTGTATACAGGGAGCTCCCCCTAGTGGTGACTGCAGACAGGATCTTATCATGTATCTCTGTATACAGGGAGCTCCCCCTAGTGGTGGCTGCAGACAGGATCTTACCTTGTATCTCTGTATACAGGGAGCTCCCCCTAGTGGTGACTGCAGACAGGACCTTATCATGTATCTCTGTATACAGGGAGCTCCCCCTATTGGTGGCTGCAGACAGGATCTTATCATGTATCTCTGTATACAGGGAGCTCTCCCTAGTGGTCACTACTGGCAGGATCTTATTATGTGTCTCTGTATACAGGGAGCTCCCCCTAGTTGTGTCACGATAATGTAAAAATGTCATAATGTGAATATGCCATGTTTCAGTATCTACCTAACCTTACAAGACAGCTGCTGCAGGCCATTCCGACCCCCCCTCTTCTCACTCTGCCTGCTGCCTGTGTGTCTGCAATCCAAACCCCCTCATTTTCCCTCCCACCAAAAGAATTTTTGTAGCTCTATGCTGGGCAGACAATTCTCCCTAGACTTCTCATTCCCCCCTCCCGTCGAATATCGAGTAAAACTGGCACTTTCTTTGTTGAGATTCTTTATTCTATTAATGTGATATATATAACAGGAGAAACAAGAGTAACCAGGTACGATAAATAAAAATATTTTTTTTTTTGAAAGTTCAGAAATATATCAAATTACCACAAATAGTCACCAAACAACAATCATAAAAAATGACATATCAGCAAGAAAAGAGAAAAGCCAAGGGGCCACTGATTGCACCTGCCCGACAATTAGTAACCAGTATTATTCATCTAAAGTGCTTGTGCAATAATATAGGACAAGGTAAGAGGGCACCTCCAGCAAGGGATATTAGTCACTACATCCAATCAAATAGACCCCTAAGGAAGGAGAGAACTTACCACGGGCTGAAGCACAGAGACCCCAGGCCGGTGTTAGATATCCCCGACGCTCGTTTTGTGTGTTTGATCCACCGCTTGATAAATATATATTTCTGAACTTTCAATAAAATATATATTTTTACTTATTGTACCTGGTTACTCTTGTTTCTCCTGTTATACAGTATATATATTTATGTTTGAGTGGGTATTTTCTTTTCTATCATTAATGGGTTACTTATAACCCTATTTTTTTGGCATTGAAATGTCACTGAGGTATTTGTGTTTAATAATGTGATATATATGGGCACCGATCTTGGCTAGGGATATAAGAATTATATATTCCGAATGTCCATCGATAGATCTATCACTCACTGAAAGCCCTAGCAGCTAAAACGCAACAAGTCCATACTGCGGATTTCTTCATAAGCGGTTCAGGTAATTGCTCCGTGTTTACTCTTAAAAGAATTGCCCCGACATGGTGCACCTCGTTTTCCGGGTGTATTCCGGATAAGAGATTCCTATAGTGAGCTAGGCATAAAAATCGTTTTCCAAAGTCTAAGTAAAGGGAAGATTTCAGCTCCTAAGTGATGTCACCCCAGGGGAGTGCCTGGGGTTTGGGCTAGGGATAACTGAGTGAGACAGCATTCTTGCAGTGTCTTTTGTCCGGGGTCTAGCATGTGTCATGCATCTTGATGTGTCTCCTGAGCACATAGGCAACCAGGAGGTGAAATGATCTGAACGACCTGTAAGTGTTCTTTTTCAATTTTAATATTTTTTTTATTTGTAATTGTATTGTACATATGTCACATTAGTGTATGAAATAGTGTATAAATTTTGCTTGGTTTTCAAACCTGATTTCTATGATCCCAACGCTCTGCCACCAATATGTCATGAATCGGGGGTGACCTTTGGCCAACACACTAGGCAGGTGAGCTGGCAGCGACGGAATGGGGTTTTATAAGCTATAGTCTGGCTGCGGCCTGAGCATTTATAATTCCCTCGCTGCAGCGTGTCTGCTAGCCAGTCCACAGTGAAGCGGCCCATCCGGCGACCAATTATCCTAGGTGTAGTTCCCTGGCTGACCTGAGGGTAAGGGGGCGACGGAGAGCTGCAAGTTAAGAAGCGGAACTGGAAAGCGGGATATACATAAATCCCTGCACTTCGTGTTATATTGTAGCAGCAGTGGGATAACTAAAATAAGCCCCTGCGGTAAATTGGTAGGTTAATAGCCTTGTTTGTGTTTTCATCACATTGTAGCAGTAGTGGGATAACTAAGATAAGGCCCCTGCACATGTGATGGCCGTGTGCTGGCCAAAGGTCACCCCCGATTCATGACATATTGGTGGCAGAGCGGTGGGATCATAGAGATCAGGTTTGAGCAATCATTCCTCTCACTAAAACTGGCACGGTTCTTCCAAGGACTCTGCAGCAATAGTTTGGAGAATGAACTCAGTGTTTATTAGTCCTGAGACAATTGGGTGTACTTGTGATTTTACCCTCCCTTTCTCTTTGTTTTTCTTTCCTATCTTTTTTTTGGCAACCATGGCTGCGATGGGAGTAGTGTGGTATAAGCAGCTTAATAAGGATGCTCTTATAGCCCTATGCGGGGTGTGATGGATCGACACCACGAACAAAAACAAAGGCCAACTAGTCACGGCTCTGGTGCAACGGAAAAATGGCCAGAGCCCAGAGGGCGCAGAACCCGGCCCAAGCAGAGGTGGTGCTGTAGCCGAAGTCCAACCACTGAATGCCGGCCCTACTAAGCAGCAAGGGCGAATTGGACCCCCACCTGCTGGCGGCCTTGGAAAATCTCCCCGCTGACGACCGTGATGGACGTCTGCAGCTGATTCAGCAATACCGGCAAGAGGCCCAGCGAGCCGAGCGAGAGGCCCAGCGAGCCGAGCGCCAAGTCCAGTGAGAATATGAACTGGAGATGGTCCGGCAGAGGGGGATATCCTCCACCGCCCGGAGCCATGAGCCCAACAGTGCTCAGATACCGAAGCCCCGGACCGAGCACTTTCCTGTGATGGAAAAGGACGGGGACTTGGACACTTTTTTGCGGGCCTTTGAGAAAGCGTGCAGACAGTACCAGCTGCCTATGGAAGAATGGGCCCAATACCTGACCCCAGGCCTGAAAGGCAAAGCTCTGGAGGCGTTTGCTGCCCTCCCTCCAGAACAAGATGGTGACTGAGGCCATCAAGCAGGCCCTGATAACAAAGTACCAGCTTACACCTGAGGTTTACCATAGAAAGTTCCGGAACCTCCAACATGGCCCACACGACAGCTATGGCGATGTGGTGCATGGACTTAGGACCCACTTTGACCAGTGGACCCAAGGACTGTCAGTGACCACCTTTGAGCAGCTGGGAGACCTGATGATCAAAGACCAGTTCTTACATCTTTGCACAGCTGAGGTGCGACAGTTCGTGATGGACAGAGAACCCAAAGACGTGACGAAAGCAGCGCAGATTGCCGATGCCTATGAGGCAAACCTCACAAGGCATGTGTGGGGTCGCACGCATTCAGCAAAGCATCGCATTAGCTAAGCATCAAGTTATAGCAGTTATTCCATGGCAAAAAACTAATATCCATCTCCAATCCTCTCTTCACACAGGTATGCAGAGAATATCCCCAGCTCTCCCTGGATCCTGAATGTCTTTGTATTTTGCACTGATTTTCTGTGTGTCAGCAAGCACCCTGAATGGTATGCAGTGAATATCCCCAGCTCTCCCTGGATCCTGAATGTCTTTGTATTTTGCACTGATTTTCTGTGTGTCAGCAAGCACCCTGAATGACATGCAGTGAATATCCCCAGCTCTCCCTGGATCCTGAATGTGTTTGTATTTTGCACTGATTTTCTATGTGTCAGCAAGCACCCTGAATGATAAATTCACGTCATTCAACTCCTTTGCTAGAATCCATCATCAGTTACATGGTTCCCAGTACTCACTGTTGTAGCTCCGGGGGAAGGGGTGGGGGTGGGGGGAAGGTCTCTGTAGATGCTTATCACAGAAAAACCTCAGTCTGTCTTGCCAAAACACACTGCACAAAAAAACTACTTACAATTCCAAAAACTTCTTGCTTTTTATCTTCCTACTCCTACTGATTTAGGGAGACATCTCCCCCAACCCTGGTCCACCATCCCACAACCTCAACTGCTACCCTACCTCACATCAAAACCATTCTAACCTTATTAATATTACTTGCACTCCCTCATCTCCTTCTTTTAATTGTGCCCTTTGGAATCCACGGTCTGTATGTAACAAGCTCCCTTTCCTGCACAACTACTTTCTGAACAACTCTCTAAATCTATTGGCACTCACTGAAACCTGGATCCAGGATTCTGACACGGTCTCCCCTGCTGCCATTTCCCATGGTGGCCTACAATTCTCCCATTCCCCGATACCCACAAACAGACCTGGTGGTGGAGTTGACATACTCCTCTCCCCACAATGCACCTTCCAGGTCATCCCACCAACTCCATCACTCTCATTCCCTTCTTTTGAAGTCCACACCATCCGTCCCCTCTCCCTCAGAGTGGCTGTCATATACCGGCCCCCAGGATCATCCACCCACTTCCTGGACCATTTCTCTGCCTGGCTGCCGCACTTCATGTCCTCAGAACTCCCAACCCTTATCCTGGGAGACTTCAATATCCCCATAAACAGCCCCACTTCTACATCTGCATCCCAGCTTCTGTCACTAACCACTTTGCTCAGCCCTCGCAGCTCTCAACCTCTGAGACACACAAGGACGTTAACACCCTTGACCTGGTCTTTGTCCGGCTGTGTTCAATCTCCTACCTACCACTGAAGAGAGGAAAAAAAGGTGCGCACAATCAGCTAATACACCCGTTGCACTTCCCCTAAGCTAAAAAGCGTGCTTCAGCCACTCTGGACTACGGGTGCTCATTCCAGAAAAACCAACTGTTGCAAATGATGAAGTGTCCTTCTCCACTGTTTCTCCCTGCCATGCTCTGCTATTTTATTGTGAAGCCATAAATCAATAAAGAACGGACCTTTTTGCATGGATGGTGAGTGCTCTTCTGTTTCTTTGTTTTTCACCAATCTCCTACCTAAATAACTCACCGCTTCCCCTCTCTGACCACAACATTCTCTCCTTCATGCTCACAATTCCTCGCTCACCCCAGCACCCTCCTACCTACCATTCAGTCAGAAATCTACAAACCATTAACCCTCATACACTTTCAGACTCCTTACACTCATCACTGTCCCCAATCTCCTCTTTTTCCTGTCCTGATCTGGCTGTACTTCACTACAATGACACTCTTAGAAGCACCCTAGACTAAGTAGCTCCCCTCACCCTCAGAACCTCCAAACACAAAGTAAAACAGCCCTGGCTCACATCGCAAACCCGATTTCTCTAGCGATGCTCTAGGTGTGCTGAACGCTTATGGAGGAAAACTCGCACACCAGAAGACTTCATACACTTCAAATTTGTTAAAAACCTATAACTCTGCCCTTCACATCACCAAACAGACCTACTTCACCACTCTGATCTCCTCATTATCCAACAACCCCAAGAAACTTTTTGACACCTTTCACTCCCTCCTCAGGCCAAAAGCACAAGACCCTATCACAGACATCTGTGCTGATGACCTGGCCTCCCACTTTATAGAGAAAATAGTCAGGAAATCCCCTCCCAGACACCAAGTGCAATGACTCCCATTCCTCCCTGCATCTCCCCTGGCTCACTCTCCACATTCGATCCCATCACAGAAGAAGAAGTCTCCAGGCTCCTCTCTTCTTCTCGTCCGACTACATGCACTACCGACCCCATGCTCTCTCATCTCCTCCAGTCTCTCTCTCCAGTCGTCACTACTCACCTAACTACAATCTTTAATCTCTCACTCTCCTCTGGCATTTTCCCGTCCTCATTCAAACGCTCTATCATTACTCCGTTACTAAAGAAACCCGCCCTCGACCCATCCTGCACAAATAACTACAGACCAGTCTCCAACCTCCCCTTCATCTCTAAACTCTTGGAGCGCCTAGTCTACTCCCGCCTTACCCGTTACCTCTCCATTCACTCCCTCCTAGACCCTTCACAGTCCGGCTTCCACCCCCTACACTCAACAGAAACTGCACTCATCAAGGTGACCAATGACCTTCTGACAGCAAAATGTAACGGTGACCACTCTCTGCTCATTCTCCTCGATCTTTCTGCAGCTTTCGACACTGTTGACCACCCTCTCCTACTCTCTAGGCTCCAGTCACTAGGCATTAAGGACACTGCTCTCTCCTGGTTCTCCTCCTATCTTTCTGACCACTCCTTCAGTGTTCTGTTCTCTGTCTCCATTTCATCTCTTCCTCTCTCTGTCGGGGTACCTCAGGGCTCAGTCCTTGGCCCCCTTCTCTTCTCCCTCTACACGGCCCCAATTGGACAGACCATCAGCAGATTTGACTTTCAGTACCATCTTTACGCTGATGACACAGAACTATACACGTCATCCCCTGACCTTACTCCCGCTGTACTACAAAACGCCACTGACTGTCTGCAGTCTCCAACATCATGTCCGCTCTCTATATGAAACTCAACCTCTCCAAAACTGAACTTCTGCTCCCGCCATCTACTAACCTCCCTAAATCTGACATTTCCCTCTCCGTGGGTGGCACCATAATAACACCCTGGCAGCAGGCGCGCTGTCTGGGTGTTATGTTTGACTTAGATCTCTCCTTCACCTCCCACATACAATCTCTTGCCCGCTCATGTCGCTTACACCTAAAGAACATCTCTAGAATCCGCCCTTTTTTCTCACTATAGAAACAACAAAAACCCTCACTGTCGCCCTGATCCACTCCCGCCTGGACTACTGCAACGCTCTATTAATTGGCCTCCCCCTCACTCGACTTTCCTCTCTCCAGTCTATCCTTAATGCAGCAGCCAGGGTTGTCCATCTGGCTAATCGTTACTCGGACGCGTCTGCTCTTCGCCATTCGTTACACTGGCTGCCCATTCATTACAGGATACAATTCAAAGTACTTGTTCTCACCCACAAAGCTCTCCACAGTGCGGCACCCCCTTACATCTCCTCCCTCATTTCTTTCTATCGGCCTAACCGACCTCTGCGCTCTGCAAATTACTTTCGACTAATCTCTGCACTAATCCGTACCTCCCACTCCCGACTCCAAGACTTCTCCCGTGCTGCGCCAATCCTCTGGAATGCTCTACCCCAAGAAATTAAGACCATCCACAATTTGCATAGTTTTAGGCGCTCGCTCAAAACACATTTGTTCAGAGCGGCCTATCATGTTCCCTAATCAGTTATTTTGTTTGTGTGCAGCCCATTCACTATCTCCATCTATCCCCCACCCCCTGAAGATGGCTGGACCATCATTGTAAATACATCATTGTAAATACACACCTGTACTTTGTATCTCCCCACCTCATTGTAGATTGTAAGCTCTCACGAGCAGGGTCGTCTTGTGTTGCTTTAAAGGGCACCTGTCACCCCGTTTTTTCAGTATGAGATAAAAATACTGTTAAATAGGGCGTGAGCTGTGCATTGCAATAGTGTATTTTGTGGACCCCGATTCCCCACCTATGCTGCCAAAATACGTTACCAAAGTAGCCGTTTTCGCCTGTCAATCAGGCTGGTCTGGTCAAAAGGGCGTGGTGTCTTCCCCCAGATCTTGCTTAGTTTTCCGTTGGTGGCGTAGTGGTTTGCGCATGCCCAAGGTCCCGAATCCACTGCACAGGGGAGTTAAAAGAGCGCAATGTGCACTATTTCATTGGTGTTCGGTGGGGGCGGCCATCTTTCTTTGGCCGCGCGTGCGCAGAAGCGGCGCTCTGCTGGCCGCGGCTTCAGGAAAATGGCCGCGGGATGCCACGCGTGCGCAGATGGAGATCGCGGCGGCCATTTTCCTGAAGCTGAGATGCGAACTCTGCTCCTGAGGTAATGGGGGTGGATGGGGAGGTAAAGCCCATAGGAGCGCCGGTTGATGGGTCTGTAGAAATCCCTGGGGAGACAGCCTACGTAGCTGGTGTCTCCCGTAGTCAGAGTGCCCAGAACCCTCCTCAGTCACAGGTGTGACTGAACCAGAGATGGACCCAGAGCAGGTCCCAGAGGGTTCTCGTGGGGAAGGGACCCTGACGTTGCTTCTGGCTTCCCCTAGCCAGGAGTTTCAGGCCGCTCTGCACGCAGATGCGAGCCTAGAGAGTTTGAGACACCTTGCCAAGACACCCACCTCAGTGACTGATAAGGAAAGGGTGTTTTGGGAACGAGGGAGGTTGTACCGGGAGTCAGTACCCAGAAAATCGCAAAAGGAGTGGTTGAGGGAAAGACAGCTGGTCGTCCCGCAGCAATTCCGGAGTGAGATGTTGCGGATTGCCCATGAGATCCCGCTCGCTGGACACTTGGGGATCAGCAAATCTATGGCCCGGCTGTCTCATCACTTCTATTGGCACAAGATGGGGACATATGTGTCAAACTACTGCCTTTCCTGTGTCACCTGTCAGAGTGGGGAAGGCAGGGCCTGCTCTTAAGGCTCCCCTGCTCCCTTTGCCAGTGATAGAAGAGCCTTTCCAGAGGATCACGGTGGACATTGTGGGCCCGATGACCATCCCCAGCAGCTCTGGAAAGCAATACATCCTTACTGTGGTAGACTATGCTACCCAGTACCCAGAGGCAGTGGCTCTGTCCTCAACTAGGGCAGATAAGGTAGCGGATGCACTGTTAGCTATCTTTTCACGTGTAGGATTTCCCAGGGAGATGCTTACCGATCAAGGGACCCAATTCATGTCTCGCCTAATGGAGGCTCTCTGTAAGAGAATGCAGGTGAAGCGTCTGCTATTGAGTATTTATCTCCCACAGACCAATGGCTTGGGTGAACGCTTCAATGGTACCCACAAACATGCTACGCATGCTGGTTGAGACACAAGGGCGCGACTGGGAGCGGTACCTCCCACACCTGCTGTTCGCTTACCGAGAGGTTCCCCAGGCCTCGACAGGGTTCTCCCCCTTCGAGCTCCTGTACGGCAAGCGAGTCTGGGGACCCCTAGGGTTGGTAAGGGAGTCCTGGGTAGAGGAGCCAAACCCTTCTGATGTGTCCATAGTGGAGTATGTCATGCGCTTCCATGACAAGAAGCAGATCTTGACGCAGTCAGTGCATGACAACATGACGCAGGCTCAGGCTCACCAGAAGCACTGGTACGACTAGAATGTCTGGGAGCGGACCTACCATGTGGGTCAAAAGGTGTGGGTGCTGGTCCATGTACTAAAGGATAAGCTTCAGGCAGCCTGGGAAGGCCCATACGTTGTCCACCAACAGCTCAACCTGGACACCTACGTGGTCACGCTCGGGGTTGGCGAAAGGCCTTTCACGTCAACATGCTGAAGGCTCATCACGAACGTGAACTTTTCGTCCTTTCTGTGTGCAGCCTGCCCGAAGATGGGGAGGAAGACCCCCTCCTGGACATGCTGGCCCAAGCCATGTCTGGTGGGTTCATTGAGGACGTGGATGTAAGCGCTGTTATGAACCTAGTGGCTGAGGATCACAAAACGGACTAGCTAAGTTTATGAACATAGACACGAGCTCTAGGGAGGTGGTAACTGAACTGACCGCAAACCTGATCCTAACCAACACACTAAAGGTAGCTGGTGAACGTGCCTAAAATCCTGGACGTCTCGACGCAGCCTGAGAAACTATCTACTCCTGGAGGGAAAGTAAGACCTCACTTGCCTCAAGAGAAATCACCCCAAAGATATAGGAAGCCCCCAACAAATAATAACGGTGAGGTAAGGGGAAAACACAAACGTAGAAATTAAAACAGATTCAGCAAATGAGGCCCGCTAATACTAGATAGCAGAAGACAGATAGTGAACTGTGCGGTCAGTAAAAAACCCTATGCAAAATATCCACGCTGAGAATACAAGAACCCCCACACCAACTAACGGTGTGAGGGGAGAAACTCAGCCCCCTAGAGCTACCAGCAAGCAAGGAAATCACATATTAGCAAGCTGGGCAAGAAAACAAAATTAAACCAAGAAACATATGACCACTGATGGTCAAAAAATGAATCAAGCAAAACTTAGCTTCTCTTGAAGAGACTGATAACGAAGGACTGCAGGAGAGCTCCAAAATAGCACTGAAGACATTGACAGCAGGCAACAACTGAGAGTCCAGGTGAACTAAATAGGAAACCAGCTAACAGATAACGAGACAGCTGATCAGCCTCAGACCTGCAGAATGACACAAAGAACCACCAGAGGGAGCCCAAAGACAGCACTACACAGTACCAGTTGTGACCACAAGAGGGAGCCCAAAAACAGAGTTCACAACAAAGCGCCTCGCTAACCTAACCCCAGCGGTTACAGTTGTGGACCAAGCTGGAACCCTTCCAGGCCATTTTCTCCAACCATCCTGGAAGGACTGAGCTGGCAGTCCACGAGGTGGACACCGAGAATCAAGCCCCACTACGGCGAACACCCTATCGAATCTCTGACAAGGTGCAGCAGGTCATGCGCCTGGAGATCGAAGAGATGCTACAACTGGGGGTGATTCGATGGTCAGAAAGCACGTGGGCCTCACCTGTAGTTCTCGTGCCCAAGGAGGATTGGACCACCCGGTTCTGCGTGGACTACAACGCCATCACAGCCTCTGACGCGCACCCAATGCTACGCCTTGAGGAGCTGCTTGAGAGGTTAGCTGGCTCAGAATATCTGACCATAATGGATCTGAGTCGAGGATACTGGCAGATTCCCCTGAGTCCCGAGGTGCAGGAAAAGTCCACCTTTATCACACCCTTTGGACTGTATGAGTCCACAGTCATGCCCTTCGGCATGAAGAATGCCCCTGCCACTTTCCAGTGGATGGTAAGCCACCTGCTTCAGGGACTGGAGAAGTACGCGGTGGCGAACACATGGATGATATTGCCATCTTCAGTTCCTCCTGGGATGAACACCTGCAGCATCTCGAGGAGGTGCTCAGGCGAATTCACCTAGCTGGACTGACTATCAAGCCGGGAAAGTGCCAGATGGGCATGAGTGAGGTCCACTACCTAGGGCACCGGGTAGGCAGGGGCACTCTAAAGCCAGAGCCTGAGAAAATGGGAGTGATTGTGAACTGGCCCAACCCCAGGACCAAGAAACAGGTGATGTCCTTCCTGGGCACTGCAGGGTACTATAGGCGCTTCGTACAGCACTATAGTAGCCTGGCAAAACCCTTGACGGACCTCACCAGGAAGAAGCTACCTCACATCAACTGGACCGACGGCTGTGAGGGGGCCTTCCAGGCGTTGAAAACAGCACTGTGCAACGCCCCTGTGTTGAAAGCAGTCAACAGCAGTCGACAGTTCTTGGTGCAGACTGATGCCAGCGAGTTTGGCCTCGGTGCTGTGCTCAGCCAAGTTGACTAGGATGACAAAGAGCACACCGTGTTATACCTGAGCCTACTCCATGGTCGAGGAGTGCCTGGCCATAGTCTGGGCCCTGCAACGCTTGCAGCCCTACTTGTATGGTCATACCTTTACTGTGTTGACTGACCACAAGCCTCTGCGCTGGCTACACGCCATGTGTGGGACCAATGGAAGGTTGCTATGCTGGAGCCTTGTCCTCCAGCAGGATGACTTTCCCATCGAGCACAAAATGGGCAGGGAGCATGGCAATCCAGATGGGTTGTCACTTCTGCTGCTGTGTGTGTGTGAATCCTAAACCTTTCATTCCCTCTCCCCACAAGAATGTTTATGGCCCCTGTAGCTGTTGTAGATAATTCTCCCATCTAGTACCAGCTGAAACTGGTATATTCGCTCTCAAAAGACATGAGGTTCTTTTTTCTATTATAGTGAGATATTGGGCCACCAATTTGGACTAGAAAAATAAGGAGTACATATTGCGAATTGCCATCGGTAGATCTGTCAACCACTGTAAGCGCTAGCAGCTAAACACAATGAGTACAAAGTGTGGATTTCTCCTGTACTGTGTTGAACAGCTAGCCTGAGTCTAGACTCTGTGAATAGCTAATTTCAATATAAGATGAATGATGTGCGTGTTGTGATTCTGCTAGATTCTCATGCCAAGTTATGAGAGTTATAAGTATTGCTGGTAAAATCTGTAACTTTGAGAAGAGGGGAGGGTGCAGGAAAACCAGCCCCTTTAGTGATGTCTCAAGCCTGCAAGTATAAGGCACGGCAGTCAACCCAATCTTCATTCTTGCCTGGGACTTCACACTATCCAGACTCCCTGATGAACTAGGATATTTGGCTCCGCCCACCAGCATGGTTAGCTGAAATGTTCTGAGCACATGTGAGTGTTACTTTCTTCTTTAATCCCTGTTTATTTTATAATTGCTGTACATGCTTTAAATTGTCTCATCTTGTAAAATCTTGATATACCTTTTATAAACGCTGCCTAATCTTTTTATGGAGTAAAAATTAAGTTTACAAGCTTTGTTCCCTGGCTCTAAAACGTATCCTAAGTCTTATGAAGTTAATTACGCTACTAATTTGGGTTGGCTCTGAACCCCTCTGTGGAGAAATCTGAGCTGGTGGCAGCGAAGTGTGTTCTGGGCTAGGTGGGTACAGCAGGCTGCGACAGAACAGGTTTTATAAGCTATTGTCTGGCTGCGGCCTGAGCATTTATAATTCCCTGACCTGAGAGTAAGGGGGGCGCCAGAGAGCTGCAAGTTCCGAAGCGGAACTGGAAAGCGAGATATACATAAATCCCTGCAGTTCGTGTTATATTGTAGCAGCAGTGGGATAACTAAAATAAGCCCCTGCGGTAAATTGGTAGGTCAATAGCCTTGTGTGTGTTTTCATTACATTGTAGCAGTGGAGGGATAACTAAGATAAGCCCCCTGCACATGTGCTAGCTGTGTGCTGGCCAAAGGTCACCCCCAATTCGTGACAACATGATATAGTCTCCTTTACAATATCTTTTTATACTTTATAAACACTGCCTACATTTTTTTGGAGTAAAATATAAAATTGCTAGCTGTCTCTTCCTGTTCTAAATGAACTGTCGCGTCCTCTGAGATGAATTACGTTACTGATTTGGGTTGGCTTCGCACACGTTAGTCCTTGGAAAATTGGAGCTGCTAGCAGCATAATTTATCTGCATTTGGGAGGCTTTGTAGCAACAGTTGCGTTGATAATCATTGTTCCCGCCTGAGTGGGAGTAGTTATATCGCCCTCGCTGCAGCGTGCCCAATAGGCAGTACATAGCTGGCAGCCTTTCTGGCGGCTAATTACTCTAGGTGCAGTGCTCTGACTGACCTGAGGGTAAGGGGGCTCCAGAGAGCTGCAAGTTCCAAACCGGAACGGGGAAGTGGGATATAGATAAATCCCCTTCAGAAGGAACCAGGGGCAACCAACAAGGATCTTATCATGTATCTCTGTATACAGTGAGCTCCCCCTAGTGTTGACTGCAGACAGGATAGTATCATGTATCTCTGTATACAGGGAGCTCCCCCTAGTGGTGACTGCAGACAGAATCTTATCATGTATCTCTGTATACAAGGAGCTCCCCCTAGTGGTGGCTGCAGACAGGATCTTATCATGTATCTCTGTATACAGGGAGCTCCCCCTAATGGTGGCTACAGACAGGATCTTATCATGTATCTCTGTGTACAGGGAGCTCCCCCTAGTGGTGGCTGCAGACAGGATCTTATCATGTATCTCTGTATACAGGGAGCTCCCCCTAGTGGTGGCTACAGACAGGATCTTATCATGTATCTGTATACAGGGAGCTCCCCCTAGTGGTGGCTGCAGACAGGATCTTATCATGTATCTCTATACAGGGATCTCCCCCTAGTGGTGGCTGCAGACAGGATCTTATCATGTATCTCTATACAGGGAGCTCCCCCTAGTGGTGGCTGTAGACAGAATCCTATCATGTAACTCTGTATACAGGGAGCTCCCCCTAGTGGTGGCTGCAGACAGGATCTTATCATGTATCTCTGTATACAGGGAGCTCCCCCTAGTGGTGACTGCAGATATTATCTTATGTATCTCTGTATACAAGGAGCTCCCCCTAGTGGTGGCTGCAGACAGAATCTTATAATGTATCTCTGTATACAGGGAGCTCCCCCTAGTGGTGGCTGCAGACAGGATCTTATCATGTATCTCTGTACACAGGGAGCTCCCCCTAGTGGTGACTGCAGACAGGATCTTATCATGTATCTCTGTATACAGGGAGCTCCCCCTAGTGGTGAGTGCAGACAGGATCTTTGTTGTGAATTTGCTTTTTGCTCCCTCTAGTGGTTACTAGTTTTTTTGACTCTGGTTTTTCTGTCATTCCTTTTATCCGCACCTGGGTCGTTACTTAGGGGTGTTGCTATATAAGCTCCCTGGACCTTCAGTTCAATGCCTGGCAACGTAGTTATCAGAGCTAGTCTGCTGTGCTCTTGTCTACTGATCCTGGTTCCAGTTATATCAGCTAAGTCTGCCTTTTGCTTTTTGCTATTTGTTTTGGTTTTGTATTTTTGTCCAGCTTGTTCCAAATCTATATCCTGACCTTTGCTGGAAGCTCTAGGGGGGCTGGTGTTCTCCCCCCGGACCGTTAGACGGTTCGGGGGTTCTTGAATTTCCAGTGTGGATTTTGATAGGGTTTTTGTTGACCATATAAGTTACCTTTCTTTATTCTGCTATCAGTAAGCGGGCCTCTCTGTGCTAAACCTGGTTCATTTCTGTGTTTGTCATTTCCTCTTACCTCACCGTCATTATTTGTGGGGGGCTTCTATCCAGCTTTGGGGTCCCCTTCTCTGGAGGCAAGAAAGGTCTTTGTTTTCCTCTACTAGGGGTAGCTAGATTCTCCGGCTGGCGCGTGTCATCTAGAATCAACGTAGGAATGATCCCCGGCTACTTCTAGTGTTGGCGTTAGGAGTAGATATATGGTCAACCCAGTTACCACTGCCCTATGAGCTGGATTTTTGTATTCTGCAGATTTCCACGTTCCTCTGAGACCCTCGCCATTGGGGTCATAACAGTTTGCCAGGCCAGTATTAAATGTTTAATGCATTGCAGAAGAGGGATTATAAGAAAGAAGATTCTGAGTTTTTTTTTTTTTTTTTCTTCTTCCCCTTTACCTCAGAGTGGCTATGCTTGCTGCAGACATGAATGTCCAGACCTTGATTACAAGTGTGGACCAGCTGGCTACTCGTGTGCAGGGCATACAAGACTATGTTATCAGAAATCCTAGGTCAGAACCTAAAATACCGATTCCTGAACTGTTTTCCGGAGACAGGTTTAAGTTTAGGAATTTCGTGAATAATTGTAAATTGTTTTTGTCCCTGAGACCCTGTTCATCTGGAGATTCTGCTCAGCAAGTAAAAATTGTTATTTCGTTCTTACGGGGCGACCCTCAGGATTGGGCTTTTTCGCTGGCGCCAGGAGATCCGGCATTGGCTGATCTTGATGCGTTTTTTCTGGCGCTCGGTTTACTTTATGAGGAACCCAATCTTGAGATTCAGGCAGAAAAGGCCTTGCTGGCTATGTCTCAGGGGCAGGACGAGGCTGAAGTGTATTGCCAAAAATTTCGGAAATGGTCCGTGCTGACACATTGGAACGAGTGTGCACTGGCCGCTAATTTTAGAAATGGCCTTTCTGAAGCCATTAAGAATGTTATGGTGGGTTTTCCCATTCCCACAGGTCTGAATGATACTATGGCACTGGCTATTCAAATTGACCGGCGGTTGCGGGAGCGCAAAACCGCAAATTCCCTCATGGTGTTGTCTGAACAGACACCTAATTCGGTGCAATGTGATAGAAAAACCGCAAATTCCCTCATGGTGTTGTCTGAACAGACACCTGATTTGATGCAATGTGATAGAATCCTGACTAGAAATGAGCGGAAAATTCATAGACGCCGGAATGGCTTGTGCTACTACTGTGGTGATTCTACACATGTTATCTCAGCATGCTCTAAACGTATAGCTAAGGTTGTTAGTCCTGTCATCGTTGGTAATTTGCAACCTAAATTTATTCTGTCTGTAACTTTGATTTGCTCACTGTCATCTTATCCTGTCATGGCGTTTGTAGATTCAGGTGCTGCCCTGAGTCTCATGGATCTCTCATTTGCTAAGCGCTGTGGTTTTACTCTTGAACCATTAGAAAATCCTATTCCTCTTAGGGGTATTGATGCTACACCATTGGCAGCAAATAAACCGCAGTATTGGACTCAGGTTACCATGTGCAAGGTTACCATGTGCATGACTCCTGAACACCGCGAGGTGATACGTTTCCTGGTTTTACATAAAATGCATGATTTGGTTGTTTTGGGGCTGCCATGGTTACAGACCCATAATCCAGTCCTGGACTGGAAGGCTATGTCAGTCTCAAGTTGGGGCTGTCGTGGTATTCATGGGGATTCCCTGCCTGTGTCTATTGCTTCTTCTACGCCTTCGGAAGTTCCGGAGTATTTGTCTGATTATCAGGATGTCTTCAGTGAGTCTGAGTCCAGTGCACTGCCTCCTCATAGGGACTGTGACTGTGCTATAGATTTGATCCCAGGCAGTAAATTTCCTAAGGGAAGACTGTTTAATCTGTCGGTACCTGAACATACCGCTATGCGTTCATATATCAAGGAGTCTCTGGAGAAAGGACATATTCGTCCGTCTTCTTCCCCTCTTGGTGCGGGATTCTTTTTTGTGGCAAAAAAGGACGGATCTTTGAGACCTTGTATTGATTATCGACTTTTAAATAAGATCACTGTCAAATTTCAGTATCCTTTACCGCTGTTGTCTGACTTGTTTGCCCGGATTAAGGGTGCCAAGTGGTTCACCAAGATAGACCTTCGTGGTGCGTACAACCTTGTGCGCATTAAGCAAGGTGATGAATGGAAAACCGCATTCAATACGCCCGAAGGTCATTTTGAGTACTTGGTGATGCCTTTTGGGCTCTCCAATGCGCCTTCAGTTTTTCAGTCCTTTATGCATGACATTTTCCGGAAGTATCTGGATAAATTTTTGATTGTTTATCTGGATGATATTTTGGTTTTTTCTGACAATTGGGATTCGCATGTGGAGCAGGTCAGGTTGGTCTTTAAAATTTTGCGTGAAAATTCTTTGTTTGTCAAGGGCTCAAAGTGTCTCTTTGGTGTGCAGAAGGTTCCCTTTTTGGGGTTCATTTTTTCCCCTTCTGCTGTGGAGATGGACCCAGTCAAGGTCCGAGCTATTCTTGATTGGACTCAGCCCTCGTCAGTTAAGAGTCTTCAGAAGTTCTTGGGCTTCGCTAACTTCTACCGTCGTTTTATCGCTAATTTTTCTAGCATTGTGAAACCTTTGACGGATATGACCAAGAAGGGCTCCGATGTAGCTAACTGGGCTCCTGCTGCCGTGGAGGCTTTCCAGGAGTTGAAACGCCGGTTTACTTCGGCGCCTGTTTTGTGCCAGCCTGACGTCTCACTTCCCTTTCAGGTTGAGGTGGATGCTTCAGAGATTGGGGCAGGGGCCGTTTTGTCGCAGAGAGGCCCTGGTTGCTCTGTTATGAAACCTTGTGCCTTTTTCTCTAGGAAGTTTTCGCCTGCCGAGCGAAATTATGATGTGGGCAATCGGGAGTTGTTGGCCATGAAATGGGCATTTGAGGAGTGGCGTCATTGGCTCGAGGGTGCTAAGCATCGTGTGGTGGTCTTGACTGATCACAAAAATCTGATGTATCTCGAGTCTGCTAAACGCCTTAATCCGAGACAGGCCCGCTGGTCATTGTTTTTCTCCCGCTTTGATTTTGTTGTCTCGTATTTACCAGGTTCAAAGAATGTGAAGGCCGATGCTCTTTCTAGGAGCTTTGTGCCTGATGCTCCTGGAGTCGCTGATCCTGTTGGTATTCTTAAAGATGGAGTTATCTTGTCAGCTATTTCTCCGGATCTGCGACGTGTGTTGCAGAGATTTCAGGCTGATAGGCCTGAGTCTTGTCCACCTGACAGACTGTTTGTCCCGGATAAGTGGACCAGCAGAGTCATTTCCGAGGTTCATTCCTCGGTGTTGGCAGGTCACCCAGGAATTTTTGGCACCAGAGATCTGGTGGCCAGGTCCTTTTGGTGGCCTTCCTTGTCAAGGGATGTGCGGTCATTTGTGCAGTCCTGTGGGACTTGTGCTCGAGCTAAGCCTTGCTGTTCTCGTGCCAGCGGTTTGCTCTTGCCCTTGCCTGTCCCGAAGAGACCTTGGACACATATCTCCATGGATTTCATTTCTGATCTTCCGCTATCTCAGGGCATGTCTGTTATCTGGGTGATATGTGATCGCTTCTCCAAGATGGTCCATTTGGTTCCTTTGCCTAAGCTGCCTTCCTCTTCCGATCTGGTTCCTGTGTTTTTCCAGAACGTGGTTCGTTTGCACGGCATCCCTGAGAATATTGTGTCAGACAGAGGATCCCAGTTCGTTTCCAGGTTCTGGCGATCCTTTTGTAGTAGGATGGGCATTGATTTGTCGTTTTCGTCTGCTTTCCATCCTCAGACTAATGGACAGACGGAGCGAACCAATCAGACTTTGGAGGCTTATTTGAGGTGTTTTGTCTCTGCTGATCAGGACGATTGGGTGACATTCTTGCCGTTGGCTGAGTTTGCCCTTAATAATCGGGCTAGTTCCGCCACCTTGGTTTCGCCTTTTTTCTGCAACTCTGGTTTCCATCCTCGCTTTTCTTCGGGTCATGTGGAGCCTTCTGACTGTCCTGGGGTGGATTCTGTGGTGGATAGGTTGCAGCAGATCTGGAATCATGTGGTGGACAACTTGAAGTTGTCACAGGAGAAGGCTCAGCGCTTTGCCAACCGCCGCCGCGGTGTGGGTCCCCGACTACGCGTTGGGGATTTGGTATGGCTTTCTTCCCGCTTTGTTCCTATGAAGGTCTCCTCTCCCAAATTTAAACCTCGTTTTATTGGGCCTTACAAGATATTGGAAATCCTTAATCCTGTATCTTTTCGTCTGGATCTTCCTGTGTCGTTTGCTATTCACAATGTATTTCATAGGTCCTTGTTGCGGCGGTACATTGTGCCTGTAGTTCCTTCTGCTGAGCCTCCTGCTCCGGTGTTGGTTGAGGGCGAGTTGGAGTACGTGGTGGAGAAGATCTTGGATTCTCGCCTCTCCAGGCGGAGGCTTCAGTACCTGGTCAAGTGGAAGGGCTATGGTCAGGAGGATAATTCCTGGGTGGTCGCCTCTGATGTTCATGCGGCCGATTTAGTTCGTGCCTTTCATGCCGCTCATCCTGATCGCCCTGGTGGTCGTGGTGAGGGTTCGGTGACCCCTCACTAAGGGGGGGGTACTGTTGTGAATTTGCTTTTTGCTCCCTCTAGTGGTTACTAGTTTTTTTGACTCTGGTTTTTCTGTCATTCCTTTTATCCGCACCTGGGTCGTTAGTTAGGGGTGTTGCTATATAAGCTCCCTGGACCTTCAGTTCAATGCCTGGCAACGTAGTTATCAGAGCTAGTCTGCTGTGCTCTTGTCTACTGATCCTGGTTCCAGTTATATCAGCTAAGTCTGCCTTTTGCTTTTTGCTATTTGTTTTGGTTTTGTATTTTTGTCCAGCTTGTTCCAAATCTATATCCTGACCTTTGCTGGAAGCTCTAGGGGGGCTGGTGTTCTCCCCCCGGACCGTTAGACGGTTCGGGGGTTCTTGAATTTCCAGTGTGGATTTTAATAGGGTTTTTGTTGACCATATAAGTTACCTTTCTTTATTCTGCTATCAGTAAGCGGGCCTCTCTGTGCTAAACCTGGTTCATTTCTGTGTTTGTCATTTCCTCTTACCTCACCGTCATTATTTGTGGGGGGCTTCTATCCAGCTTTGGGGTCCCCTTCTCTGGAGGCAAGAAAGGTCTTTGTTTTCCTCTACTAGGGGTAGCTAGATTCTCCGGCTGGCGCGTGTCATCTAGAATCAACGTAGGAATGATCCCCGGCTACTTCTAGTGTTGGCGTTAGGAGTAGATATATGGTCAACCCAGTTACCACTGCCCTATGAGCTGGATTTTTGTATTCTGCAGATTTCCACGTTCCTCTGAGACCCTCGCCATTGGTGTCATAACAGATCTTATCATGTATCTCTGTATACAGGGAGCTCCCCCTAGTGGTGGCTGCAGACAGGATCTTATCATGTATCTCTGTATACAGGGAGCTCCCCCTAGTGGTGACTGCAGACAGGATCTTATCATGTATCTCTGTATACAGGGAGCTCCCCCTAGTGGTGGCTGCAGGCAGGATCTTATCATGCATCTCTGTATACAGGGAGCTCCCCCTAGTGGTGACTGCAGACAGGATCTTATCATGTATCTCTGTATACAGGGAGCTCCCCCTACTGGTGACTGCAGGCAGGATCTTATCATGCATCTCTGTATACAGGGAGCTCCCCCTAGTGGTGGCTGCAGACAGGATCTTATCATGCATCTCTGTATACAGGGAGCTCCCCCTAGTGGTGACTGCAGACAGGATCTTATCATGTATCTCTGTATACAGGGAGCTCCCCCTACTGGTGGCTGCAGACAGGATCTTATCATGCATCTCTGTATACAGGGAGCTCCCCCTAGTGGTGGCTGCAGACAGGATCTTATCATGTATCTCTGTGTACAGGGAGCTCCCCCTAGTGGTGGCTGCAGACAGGATCTTATCATGTATCTCTGTATACAGGGAGCTCCCCCTAGTGGTGGCTACAGACAGGATCTTATCATGTATCTGTATACAGGGAGCTCCCCCTAGTGGTGGCTGCAGACAGGATCTTATCATGTATCTCTATACAGGGATCTCCCCCTAGTGGTGGCTGCAGACAGGATCTTATCATGTATCTCTGTATACAGGGAGCTCCCCCTAGTGGTGGCTGTAGACAGAATCCTATCATGTAACTCTGTATACAGGGAGCTCCCCCTAGTGGTGGATGCAGACAGGATCTTATCATGTATCTCTGTATACAGGGAGCTCCCCCTAGTGGTGACTGCAGATATTATCTTATGTATCTCTGTATACAAGGAGCTCCCCCTAGTGGTGGCTGCAGACAGAATCTTATAATGTATCTCTGTATACAGGGAGCTCCCCCTAGTGGTGGCTGCAGACAGGATCTTATCATGTATCTCTGTACACAGGGAGCTCCCCCTAGTGGTGACTGCAGACAGGATCTTATCATGTATCTCTGTATACAGGGAGCTCCCCCTAGTGGTGACTGCAGACAGGATCTTATCATGTATCTCTGTATACAGGGAGCTCCCCCTAGTGGTGAGTGCAGACAGGATCTTATCATGTATCTCTGTATACAGGGAGCTCCCCCTAGTGGTGGCTGCAGACAGGATCTTATCATGCATCTCTGTATACAGGGAGCTCCCCCTAGTGGTGACTGCAGACAGGATCTTATCATGTATCTCTGTATACAGGGAGCTCCCCCTACTGGTGACTGCAGGCAGGATCTTATCATGCATCTCTGTATACAGGGAGCTCCCCCTAGTGGTGACTGCAGACAGGATCTTATCATGTATCTCTGTATACAGGGAGCTCCCCCTACTGGTGACTGCAGGCAGGATCTTATCATGCATCTCTGTATACAGGGAGCTCCCCCTAGTGGTGGCTGCAGACAGGATCTTATCATGCATCTCTGTATACAGGGAGCTCCCCCTAGTGGTGACTGCAGACAGGATCTTATCATGTATCTCTGTATACAGGGAGCTCCCCCTAGTGGTGGCTGCAGACAGGATCTTATCATGCATCTCTGTATACAGGGAGCTCCCCCTAGTGGTGGCTGCAGACAGGATCTTATCATGTATCTCTGTATACAGGGAGCTCCCCCTAGTGGAGACTGCAGACAGGATCTTATCATGTATCTCTGTATACAGGGAGCTCCCCCTAGTGGTGGCTGCAGACAGGATCTTATCATGTATCTCTGTATACAGGGAGCTCCCCCTAGTGGAGACTGCAGACAGGATCTTATCATGTATCTCTGTATACAGGGAGCTCCCCCTAGTGGTGGCTGCAGACAGGATCTTATCATGTATCTCTGTATACAGGGAGCTCCCCCTACTGGTGACTGCAGGCAGGATCTTATCATGCATCTCTGTATACAGGGAGCTCCCCCTAGTGGTGGCTGCAGACAGGATCTTATCATGCATCTCTGTATACAGGGAGCTCCCCCTAGTGGTGACTGCAGACAGGATCTTATCATGTATCTCTGTATACAGGGAGCTCCCCCTACTGGTGGCTGCAGACAGGATCTTATCATGCATCTCTGTATACAGGGAGCTCCCCCTAGTGGTGACTGCAGACAGGATCTTATCATATATCTCTGTATACAGGGAGCTCCCCCTAGTGGTGACTGCAGACAGGATCTTATCATGCATCTCTGTATACAGGGAGCTCTCCCTAGTGGTGGCTGCAGACAGGATCTTATCATGTATCTCTGTATACAGGGAGCTCCCCCTAGTGGAGACTGCAGACAGGATCTTATCATGTATCTCTGTATACAGGGAGCTCCCCCTAGTGGTGGCTGCAGACAGGATCTTATCATGTATCTCTGTATACAGGGAGCTCCCCCTAGTGGAGACTGCAGACAGGATCTTATCATGTATCTCTGTATACAGGGAGCTCCCCCTAGTGGTGGCTGCAGACAGGATCTTATCATGTATCTCTGTATACAGGGAGCTCCCCCTAGTGGTGACTGCAGACAGGATCTTATCATGTATCTCTGTATACAGGGAGCTCCCCCTAGTGGTGGCTGCAGACAGGATCTTATCATGTATCTCTGTATACAGGGAGCTCCCCCTAGTGGTGACTGCAGACAGGATCTTATCATGTATCTCTGTATACAGGGAGCTCCCCCTAGTGGTGGCTGCAGACAGGATCTTATCATGTATCTCTGTATACAGGGAGCTCCCCCTAGTGGTGACTGCAGACAG
Organism: Ranitomeya variabilis; assembly: GCF_051348905.1. Taxonomy (NCBI): domain Eukaryota; kingdom Metazoa; phylum Chordata; class Amphibia; order Anura; family Dendrobatidae; genus Ranitomeya; species Ranitomeya variabilis. The sequence continues at coordinate 686,353,115 of NC_135236.1, read as the reverse complement.
GATCTTATCATGTATCTCTGTATACAGGGAGCTCCCCCTAGTGGTGGCTGCAGACAGGATCTTATCATGTATCTCTGTATACAGGGAGCTCCCCCTAGTGGTGACTGCAGACAGGATCTTATCATGTATCTCTGTATACAGGGAGCTCCCCCTACTGGTGGCTGCAGACAGGATCTTATCATGTATCTCTGTATACAGGGAGCTCCCCCTAGTGGTGGCTGCAGACAGGATCTTATCATGTATCTCTGTATACAGGGAGCTCCCCCAGTGGTGGCTGCAGACAGAATCTTATCATTATTCTCTGTATACAAGGAGCTCCCCCTAGTGGTGACTGCAGACAGGATCTTATCATGTATCTGTGTATACAGGGAGCTCCCCCTAGTGGTGACTGCAGACAGGATCTTATCATGTATCTCTGTATACAGGGAGCTCCCCCTAGTGGTGGCTGCAGACAGGATCTTATCATGTATCTCTGTACACAGGGAGCTCCCACTAGTGGTGGTTCCAGACAATTTGTTGATTGTCTGTGTGGAGGAGGTTTGGTGCTCTGTTTCAGATTCTCTTTGATCCGGTATAATTATATATTAGTTTGGGATGTGTCACTTTATAATGACCGGATAATTGGACATTGATTTTTTGCAGTTTTCTTTGCAGAGTAATAAATATCAGATCTTTAGAATCGATTGGACAGATGTGATCTTTTGTAGAATCTGTCAGGATCCGTCAGCCTCAGGTTTTCTGTTAATTGCGTAGATGTGAACACGGCATAAATTTGTGCAACTGTTACATGGAGAAGCCATACGAGATTGCGCTGCGGATATGGTGTGACTTGCGACCGTGGTACCTGGGACCTGAGGACTGGATGTCACCAGTGACAGTGTACCTGGGCTTCATGGTCTGTGTGTCACCGGCGACCGTGGTACCTGGGACTTGTGGACTGTGTGTCACCGATGACCGTGTACCTGGGGCTCGCGCCCTATGTCACCAGTGACCGTGGTACCTTGGTGTTGTGGACTGTGTGTTGCCGGTGACCGCGGTACCTCTGACTTGCTTTCTGTGTGTTATTGGTGATCGTGGTACCTGGGACTCGAGGTCTGTGTGTTGCTGGCGACTGTGGTACCTGGGACTTGTGGACTGTGTGCGGCGCCCCAGTGTCCTGGTCGTCGCAGTGATGTCATTATCCTTTCAGGGGAGAAGGGATGTCATGTCTGAAGGCAATGAAAGATAACCACATTCAGGTATCACACACATACATGTTCACACTCCGGACCAGAAGGGGGAGCTCTAAGCCTGTTTAGGGTGAACTCCCCTATTTAACATCCTGATCTGGAGGGAAAAGGAGTTCAGAGTTCAGTTCCTGTCAGGCAGAGAGAAGGAGAGGAGCTCTGCTGGCCTGAAGTGCTGCAACTCCTGGGAAAAGACACTAAAAGGTGAACATAGTGCAGAGAGTGTGCAGGAAAGCGGAGCACAGGAGAGGAATACCAGAGGGAGAACAGCCAGGAAGAAGCTGCTCCTTTCTGAGGCGCAGAAGCCGGTAGCCAGGAACACCGAGGGAGTAACTGTCTCCAAGCCTTGCTCCAGAGACCGGCAGGACAGTCAATTTCAAGTTGGCTGCCCGACCTTAATACCTAAGAAGACACAGTGGCAACTTGCGGGGGCCGGGGCGTCTCTAGGGTCCCTATAAAAAGCCTCAGGCCATCAGTCATACGGGTTTGTCCTATCCACACCATCTGGGGGACAGAGAGGAAGAAATAACATCTAGAACATCTACAACAGTTGTGAGGACCTTACCGGGAAGCTCAGCAGGGAGGTACTACAACACACAGGCGCTAGTAGGAAGGCTACTGATTTCCACCTGGATAAGGGGACTCTGGAATTGCCTTCAGACCAGCCAGACTCTGCCTGCCCTGTCATCAGGCGCTCCGGGCTGAGGATACCATCTGAAGTCTCCAGTAAACAAGGTAAAAGTCTGCAAACCTGTCTCCTCATTCTTTTCTGCACCTTGCCCATATATAAACTCTTTTACTGGACACCCCTGAGGGCCATGGACCGGGTCAGCCACCGTGACATCCCCAGAACCGTAGGACCCGGTGCCGGGTACCCCATTGCCGTACTCTGGGGGTGATCCATTTGTGTCACCGGTGACCGTGTACCTCTGAATCGCGTTCTGTGTGTTATCGGTGACCGTGGTACCTGGGACTCGCGGTTTTTGTGTCACGGGGACCGTGGTACCTGGGACTCGTGGTCTATGTGTTGCCGGCGACTGTGGTACCTGGGACTTGCGGTCTGTGTGTCACCGGTGACCGTTTACCTGGGACTTGCGTTTTTTGCATCACGGGGACCGTGGTACCTGGGACTCGTGGTCTGTGTGTTGACGGCAACTGTGGTACCTGGGACTCGCAGTCTGTTTGTCACCGGTGACCGTGGTACCTGGGACTCACGGTCTGTGTGTTGCTGGCGACTGTGGTACTTGGGACTCGTGGTCTGTGTGTCACCGCTGACTGTGTACCTGGGACTCGTGGTCTGTGTGTCACCGCTGACTGTGTACCTGGGACTCGTGGTCTGTGTGTCACTGCTGACTGTGTGCCTGGGACTCGTGGTCTGTGTCACCGCTGACTCTGTACCTGGGACTCACGGTCTGTGTGTAACCGCTGACTGTGTACCTGGGACTCGCAGTCTGTGTCACCGCTGACTGTGTACCTGGGACTCGTGGTCTGTGTGTCACCGCTGATTGTGTACCTGGGACTCGTGGTCTGTGTGTCACCACTGACTGTGTACCTGGGACTCGCGGTCTGTGTGTTACCTCTGACTGTGTACCTGGGACTCGTGGTCTGTGTGTCACCGCTGACTGTGTACCTGGGACTCGTGGTCTGTGTGTCACCGCTGACTGTGTACCTGGGACTCGCGGTCTGTGTGTCACCGCTGACTGTGTACCTGGGACTCGTGGTCTGTGTATCACCGCTGACTGTGTACCTGGGACTCGCGGTCTGTGTCACCGCTGACTGTGTACCTGGGACTCGTGGTCTGTGTGTCACCGCTGACTGTGTACCTGGGACTCGCGGTCTGTGTCACCGCTGACTGTGTACCTGGGACTCGTGGTCTGTGTGTCACCGCTGACTGTGTACCTGGGACTCGTGGTCTGTGTGTCACTTCTGACTGTGTACCTGGGACTCACGGTCTGTGTCACTGCTGACTGTGTACCTGGGACCCGTGGTCTGTATGTTACCGCTGACTATGTACCTGGGACTCGTTGTCTGTGTGTCACCGCTGACTGTGTACCTGGGACTCGCGGTCTGTGTCACTGCTGACTGTGTACCTCGGACTCGTGGGACTCGTGGTCTGTGTGTCACCGCTGACTGTGTACCTGGGACTCGTTGGTCTGTGTGTCACCGCTGACTGTGTACCTGGGACTCGCGGTCTGTGTGTCACCGCTGACTGTGTACCTGGGACTCGTGGTCTGTGTGTCACCGCTGACTGTGTACCTGGGACTCGTGGTCTGTGTATCACCGCTGACTGTGTACCTGGGACTCGTGGTCTGTGTGTTACCTCTGACTGTGTACCTGGGACTCGTGGTCTGTGTCACCGCTGACTGTGTACCTGGGACTCGTGGTCTGTGTGTCACCGCTGACTCTGTACCTGGGACCCGTGGTCTGTATGTTACCGCTGACTATGTACCTGGGACTCGTGGTCTGTGTATCACCGCTGACTGTGTACCTGGGACTCGCGGTCTGTGTCACCGCTGACTGTGTACCTGGGACTCGTGGTCTGTGTGTCACCGCTGACTGTGTACCTGGGACTCGTGGTCTGTGTGTCACTTCTGACTGTGTACCTGGGACTCGTGGTCTGTGTATCACCACTGACTGTGTACCTGGGACTCGCGGTCTGTGTCACCGCTGACTGTGTACCTGGGACTCGTGGTCTGTGTGTCACCGCTGACTGTGTACCTGGGACTCGCGGTCTGTGTCACCGCTGACTGTGTACCTGGGACTCGTGGTCTGTGTGTCACCGCTGACTGTGTACCTGGGACTCGTGGTCTGTGTGTCACTTCTGACTGTGTACCTGGGACTCACGGTCTGTGTCACTGCTGACTGTGTACCTGGGACCCGTGGTCTGTATGTTACCGCTGACTATGTACCTGGGACTCGTTGTCTGTGTGTCACCGCTGACTGTGTACCTGGGACTCGCGGTCTGTGTCACTGCTGACTGTGTACCTCGGACTCGTGGGACTCGTGGTCTGTGTGTCACCGCTGACTGTGTACCTGGGACTCGTTGGTCTGTGTGTCACCGCTGACTGTGTACCTGGGACTCGCGGTCTGTGTGTCACCGCTGACTGTGTACCTGGGACTCGTGGTCTGTGTGTCACCGCTGACTGTGTACCTGGGACTCGTGGTCTGTGTATCACCGCTGACTGTGTACCTGGGACTCGTGGTCTGTGTGTTACCTCTGACTGTGTACCTGGGACTCGTGGTCTGTGTCACCGCTGACTGTGTACCTGGGACTCGTGGTCTGTGTGTCACCGCTGACTCTGTACCTGGGACCCGTGGTCTGTATGTTACCGCTGACTATGTACCTGGGACTCGTGGTCTGTGTATCACCGCTGACTGTGTACCTGGGACTCGCGGTCTGTGTCACCGCTGACTGTGTACCTGGGACTCGTGGTCTGTGTGTCACCGCTGACTGTGTACCTGGGACTCGTGGTCTGTGTGTCACTTCTGACTGTGTACCTGGGACTCGTGGTCTGTGTATCACCACTGACTGTGTACCTGGGACTCGTGGTCTGTGTGTCACCGCTGACTGTGTACCTGGGACTCGTGGTCTGTGTGTCACTTCTGACTGTGTACCTGGGACTCGTGGTCTGTGTATCACCGCTGACTGTGTACCTGGGACTCGCGGTCTGTGTGTCACCGCTGACTGTGTACCTGGGACTCGTGGTCTGTGTGTCACCGCTGACTGTGTACCTGGGACTCGTGGTCTGTGTGTCACCGCTGACTGTGTACCTGGGACTCGTGGTCTGTGTGTCACCGCTGACTGTGTACCTGGGACTCGTTGTCTGTGTGTCACCGCTGACTGTGTACCTGGGACTCGTGGTCTGTGTGTCACCGCTGACTGTGTACCTGGGACTCGTGGTCTGTGTGTCACCGCTGACTGTGTACCTGGGACTCGTTGTCTGTGTGTCACCGCTGACTGTGTACCTGGGACTCGCGGTCTGTGTGTCACCGCTGACTGTGTACCTGGGACTCGCGGTCTGTGTGTCACTGCTGACTGTGTACCTGGGACTCGTGGTCTGTGTATCACCGCTGACTGTGTACCTGGGACTCGCGGTCTGTGTCACCGCTGACTGTGTACCTGGGACTCGTGGTCTGTGTGTCACCGCTGACTGTGTACCTGGGACTCGCGGTCTGTGTGTCACCGCTGACTGTGTACCTGGGACTCGTGGTCTGTGTATCACCGCTGACTGTGTACCTGGGACTCGTGGTCTGTGTGTTACCTCTGACTGTGTACCTGGGACTCGTGGTCTGTGTGTCACCGCTGATTGTGTACCTGGGACTCGTGGTCTGTGTATCACCGCTGACTGTGTACCTGGGACTCGTGGTCTGTGTGTTACCTCTGACTGTGTACCTGGGACTCGTGGTCTGTGTCACCGCTGACTGTGTACCTGGGACTCGTGGTCTGTGTGTCACCGCTGACTGTGTACCTGGGACTCGTGGTCTGTGTGTCACCGCTGACTGTGTACCTGGGACTCGTTGTCTGTGTGTCACCGCTGACTGTGTACCTGGGACTCGTGGTCTATGTGTCACCGCTGACTGTGTACCTGGGACTCGTGGTCTGTGTGTCACCGCTGACTGTGTACCTGGGACTCGTTGTCTGTGTGTCACCGCTGACTGTGTACCTGGGACTCGCGGTCTGTGTGTCACCGCTGACTGTGTACCTGGGACTCGCGGTCTGTGTGTCACTGCTGACTGTGTACCTGGGACTCGTGGTCTGTGTATCACCGCTGACTGTGTACCTGGGACTCGCGGTCTGTGTCACCGCTGACTGTGTACCTGGGACTCGTGGTCTGTGTGTCACCGCTGACTGTGTACCTGGGACTCGCGGTCTGTGTGTCACCGCTGACTGTGTACCTGGGACTCGTGGTCTGTGTGTCACCGCTGACTGTGTAGCTGGGACTCGTGGTCTGTGTGTTACCTCTGACTGTGTACCTGGGACTCGTGGTCTGTGTGTCACCGCTGATTGTGTACCTGGGACTCGTGGTCTGTGTATCACCGCTGACTGTGTACCTGGGACTCGTGGTCTGTGTGTTACCTCTGACTGTGTACCTGGGACTCGTGGTCTGTGTCACCGCTGATTGTGTACCTGGGACTCGTGGTCTGTGTATCACCGCTGACTGTGTACCTGGGACTCGTGGTCTGTGTGTTACCGCTGACTATGTACCTGGGACTCGTGGTCTGTGTATCACCGCTGACTGTGTACCTGGGATTCGCGGTCTGTGTGTCACCGCTGACTGTGTACCTGGGACTCGTGGTCTGTGTGTCACCGCTGACTGTGTACCTGGGACTCGTGGTCTGTGTGTCACCGCTGACTGTGTACCTGGGACTCGCGGTCTGTGTGTCACTGCTGACTGTGTACCTGGGACTCGTGGTCTGTGTATCACCGCTGACTGTGTACCTGGGACTCGCGGTCTGTGTCACCGCTGACTGTGTACCTGGGACTCGTGGTCTGTGTGTCACCGCTGACTGTGTACCTGGGACTCGCGGTCTGTGTGTCACCGCTGACTGTGTACCTGGGACTCGTGGTCTGTGTATCACCGCTGACTATGTACCTGGGACTCGTGGTCTGTGTGTCACCGCTGACTGTGTACCTGGGACTCACGGTCTGTGTGTCACCGCTGACTGTGTACCTGGGACTCGTGGTCTGTGTGTCACCGCTGACTGTGTACCTGGGACTCGTTGTCTGTGTGTCACCGCTGACTGTGTACCTGGGACTCACGGTCTGTGTCACTGCTGACTGTGTACCTGGGACTCGTCTGTGTGTCACCGCTGACTGTGTACCTGGGACTCGTGGTCTGTGTGTCACCGCTGACTGTGTACCTGGGACTCGTGGTCTGTGTGTCACCGCTGACTGTGTACCTGGGACTCGCGGTCTGTGTCACTGCTGACTGTGTACCTGGGACTCGTGGTCTGTGTGTCACCGCTGACTGTGTACCTGGGACTCGCGGTCTGTGTGTCACCGCTGACTGTGTACCTGGGACTCGTGGTCTGTGTATCACCGCTGACTGTGTACCTGGGACTCACGGTCTGTGTCACCGCTGACTGTGTACCTGGGACTCGTGGTCTGTGTGTCACCGCTGACTGTGTACCTGGGACTCGTGGTCTGTGTGTCACCGCTGATTGTGTACCTGGGACTCGCTGTCTGTGTGTCACCGCTGACTGTGTACCTGGGACTCGTGGTCTGTGTGTCACCGCTGATTGTGTACCTGGGACTCGCGGTCTGTGTGTCACCGCTGACTGTGTACCTGGGACTCACGGTCTGTCACCACTGACTGTGTACCTGGGACTCGCGGTCTGTGTGTCACCGCTGACTGTGTACCTGGGACTCACGGTCTGTCACCGCTGACTGTGTACCTGAGACTCGTGGTCTGTGTGTCACCGCTGACTGTGTACCTGGGACTCGCGGTCTGTGTGTCACCGCTGACTGTGTACCTGGGACCCGTGGTCTGTGTGTCACCGCTGACTGTGTACCTGGGACTCGTTGTCTGTGTGTCACCGCTGACTGTGTACCTGAGACTCGTGGTCTGTGTGTCACCGCTGACTGTGTACCTGGGACTCGTGGTCTGTGTGTCACCGCTGACTGTGTATCTGGGACTCGTTGTCTGTGTGTCACCGCTGACTGTGTACCTGGGACTCGTGGTCTGTGTGTCACCGCTGACTGTGTACCTGGGACTCGTTGTCTGTGTGTCACCTCTGACTGTGTACCTGAGACTCATGGTCTGTGTGTCACCGCTGACTGTGTACCTGAGACTCGTGGTCTGTGTGTCACCGCTGACTGTGTACCTGGGACTCGTGGTCTGTGTCACCACTGACTGTGTACCTGGGACTCGTGGTCTGTGTGTTACCGCTGACTATGTACCTGGGACTCGTGGTCTGTGTATCACCGCTGACTGTGTACCTGGGATTCGCGGTCTGTGTGTCACCGCTGACTGTGTACCTGGGACTCGTGGTCTGTGTGTCACCGCTGACTGTGTACCTGGGACTCGTGGTCTGTGTGTCACCGCTGACTGTGTACCTGGGACTCGCGGTCTGTGTGTCACTGCTGACTGTGTACCTGGGACTCGTGGTCTGTGTATCACCGCTGACTGTGTACCTGGGACTCGCGGTCTGTGTCACCGCTGACTGTGTACCTGGGACTCGTGGTCTGTGTGTCACCGCTGACTGTGTACCTGGGACTCGCGGTCTGTGTGTCACCGCTGACTGTGTACCTGGGACTCGTGGTCTGTGTATCACCGCTGACTATGTACCTGGGACTCGTGGTCTGTGTGTCACCGCTGACTGTGTACCTGGGACTCACGGTCTGTGTGTCACCGCTGACTGTGTACCTGGGACTCGTGGTCTGTGTGTCACCGCTGACTGTGTACCTGGGACTCGTTGTCTGTGTGTCACCGCTGACTGTGTACCTGGGACTCACGGTCTGTGTCACTGCTGACTGTGTACCTGGGACTCGTCTGTGTGTCACCGCTGACTGTGTACCTGGGACTCGTGGTCTGTGTGTCACCGCTGACTGTGTACCTGGGACTCGTGGTCTGTGTGTCACCGCTGACTGTGTACCTGGGACTCGCGGTCTGTGTCACTGCTGACTGTGTACCTGGGACTCGTGGTCTGTGTGTCACCGCTGACTGTGTACCTGGGACTCGCGGTCTGTGTGTCACCGCTGACTGTGTACCTGGGACTCGTGGTCTGTGTATCACCGCTGACTGTGTACCTGGGACTCACGGTCTGTGTCACCGCTGACTGTGTACCTGGGACTCGTGGTCTGTGTGTCACCGCTGACTGTGTACCTGGGACTCGTGGTCTGTGTGTCACCGCTGATTGTGTACCTGGGACTCGCTGTCTGTGTGTCACCGCTGACTGTGTACCTGGGACTCGTGGTCTGTGTGTCACCGCTGATTGTGTACCTGGGACTCGCGGTCTGTGTGTCACCGCTGACTGTGTACCTGGGACTCACGGTCTGTCACCACTGACTGTGTACCTGGGACTCGCGGTCTGTGTGTCACCGCTGACTGTGTACCTGGGACTCACGGTCTGTCACCGCTGACTGTGTACCTGAGACTCGTGGTCTGTGTGTCACCGCTGACTGTGTACCTGGGACTCGCGGTCTGTGTGTCACCGCTGACTGTGTACCTGGGACCCGTGGTCTGTGTGTCACCGCTGACTGTGTACCTGGGACTCGTTGTCTGTGTGTCACCGCTGACTGTGTACCTGAGACTCGTGGTCTGTGTGTCACCGCTGACTGTGTACCTGGGACTCGTGGTCTGTGTGTCACCGCTGACTGTGTATCTGGGACTCGTTGTCTGTGTGTCACCGCTGACTGTGTACCTGGGACTCGTGGTCTGTGTGTCACCGCTGACTGTGTACCTGGGACTCGTTGTCTGTGTGTCACCTCTGACTGTGTACCTGAGACTCATGGTCTGTGTGTCACCGCTGACTGTGTACCTGAGACTCGTGGTCTGTGTGTCACCGCTGACTGTGTACCTGGGACTCGTGGTCTGTGTCACCACTGACTGTGTACCTGGGACTCGTGGTCTGTGTGTCACCGCTGACTCTGTACCTGGGACCCGTGGTCTGTATGTTACCGCTGACTGTGTACCTGAGACTCGTGGTCTGTGTCACCGCTGACTGTGTACCTGAGACTCGTGGTCTGTGTGTCACCGCTGACTGTGTACCTGGGACTCGTGGTCTGTGTGTCACCGCTGACTGTGTACCTGGGACTCGTGGTCTGTGTGTCACCGCTGATTGTGTACCTGAGACTCGTGGTCTGTGTGTCACCACTGACTGTGTACCTGGGACTCGTGGTCTGTGTGTCACCGCTGACTGTGTACCTGGGACTCGTTGTCTGTGTGTCACCGCTGACTGTGTACCTGGGACTCGTGGTCTGTGTGTCACCGCTGACTGTGTACCTGGGACTCGTGGTCTGTGTGTCACCGCTGACTGTGTACCTGGGACTCGCGGTCTGTGTGTCACCGCTGATTGTGTACCTGGGACTCGTGGTCTGTGTGTCACCGCTGACTGTGTACCTGGGACTCGTTGTCTGTGTGTCACCGCTGACTGTGTACCTGGGACTCGTGGTCTGTGTGTCACCGCTGACTGTGTACCTGGGACTCGTTGTCTGTGTGTCACCTCTGACTGTGTACCTGAGACTCATGGTCTGTGTCACCTCTGACTGTGTACCTGGGACTCGTGGTCTGTGTGTCACCGCTGATTGTGTACCTGGGACTCGTGGTCTGTGTGTCACCGCTGACTGTGTACCTGGGACTCGTGGTCTGTGTGTCACCGCTGACTGTGTACCTGGGACTCGTCTGTGTGTCACCTCTGACTGTGTACCTGAGACTCATGGTCTGTGTCACCGCTGACTGTGTACCTGGGACTCGTGGTTTGTGTGTCACTGCTGACTGTGTACCTGGGACTCGTTGTCTGTGTGTCACCTCTGACTGTGTACCTGAGACTCATGGTCTGTGTCACCGCTGACTGTGTACCTGGGACTCGTGGTCTGTGTGTCACCGCTGACTGTGTACCTGGGACTCACGGTCTGTGTCACCGCTGACTGTGTACCTGGGACTCGTTGTCTGTGTGTCACCTCTGACTGTGTACCTGAGACTCATGGTCTGTGTGTCACCGCTGACCGTGGTACCTGGGACTTGCGGTCCGTTGTCGGTGACAGGTGTCTGGCTTCTCGTCTGCTCGCGGGTGTGCACTGGGCGGTGTAGAGTTGTGCGGACTCCTCGTCTCTGCTCATCACCGTGACATCTTGATGGACAGCTGCTGACCACCTCCATTACCGCCGTCACCTTTGCCTTCCAGCGGTGGATATTGATCCTGCGCTCGCTGACAGTTTGATCTCTTCAGAATATGAAGGTTTCTCCTGTTGCAGCGAGGTCTGATCCCCGGAGGAGGCGCCGTCCCCGCGTCCATCACTGGTGCTGACCTGATCAGTCTTCGCCCCCTCCTTCACAGCATTTATAACCCCGACCCCGGAGTGGAGTCACCAGAACGAGCGGCTGCGGCCAGGAAGGATGAAGGTGAGTGTCGCCCCAGAGTCCGCGCCACCTGCACACACGCACCGCCACCCTTAGTCTTCTGATACCGGGCGCAGAACACAGACCCCCGGAGGACAGACCGCGGAGGACAGACCCCCGGAGAGCGATTTATTGTGACCTTTTATCATTTCTCAGTTTCTCGCTCACTCGGCAATATCTCACTTTACAAAAGTTTTATCCGGACGGGAAAGAGAAGCGGAAGGAGAAATCATCATCATTCCCATCATCATCCACCATCATCATCCTCATCCCACATCATTCCCCATCATTCTCTTCAATCTTCATCATCATTATCCATCTCATATCCCCCATTAATCCCATCATACCACATCATCATCCTCATCATACCACATCATTCCCCATCATTCTCTTCAATCTTCGTCATCATTATCCTCCTCATCATCCCCCATTAATCCCATCATACCACATCATCATCCTCATCATACCACATCATTCCCCATCATCCTCCTCATCCCACATCATTATCTTCATCCTGCATCATCATCCTCATCATCCCCCATTAATCTCATCATACCACATCATCATCCTCATCATACCACATCATTCCCCATCATTCTCCTCATCCCACATCATTCCCCATCATTCTCTTCATCCTGCATCATCATCCTCCATTATTCTGATCATCCCCATAATCATCCCCATCATTCTAATCATCCCCATTCTCCTCATCATCATCCATCATCGTCCCTCATCATCCTCATCATTCTCATCAACCCCCATCATCCTCATCAACCCTCATCATTCTCATCATCCCCATCATCATCCCTCATCATCCTCATCAACCCCCATCACTCTCATCATCCCTCATCATTCTCATCGTCCCCATCATCATCCTCATCATCCCCATCATCATCCTCTTCCCCATCATGTAGGTGTCGTTGGTTTTCATGGTTGCAGTGACTTCATAGTTCTGCATGGGAACTGTATACAGAAAACGGGAGCACTGCTATCATTAGCGGTTTCTAAATTTGCTCCACATTTTCTGTTTGATAAATTAGGAAAATACAGAAACTCGTGGAGGTGACCAGACCCTGCCGTGCGCTAGTCGCCTGCTGGGAGTGGTAGTTACTGGCCGGAGGGGAAATTATTATTATAGCGCCATTTATTCCATGTGAATAGGGGTGTAGATAATGAGACCCTGGTGCGGGAGGAGCGCGGACTCTGATGCGGGAGGAGCGCGGACCCTGGTGCGGGAGGAGCGCGGACCCTGGTGCGGGAGGAGCGCGGACCCTGGTGCGGGAGGAGCGCGGACCCTGGTGCGGGAGGAGCGCGGACCCTGGTGCGGGAGGAGCGCGGGCCCTGGTGCGGGAGGAGCGCGGGCCCTGGTGCGGGAGGAGCGCGGGCCCTGGTGCGGGAGGAGCGCGGGCCCTGGTGCGGGAGGAGCGCGGGCCCTGGTGCGGGAGGAGCGCGGACCCTGGTGCGGGAGGAGCGCGGGCCCTGGTGCGGGAGGAGCGCGGGCCCTGGTGCGGGAGGAGCGCGGGCCCTGGTGCGGGAGGAGCGCTGACCCTGTTGCGGGAGGAGCGCGGGCCCTGGTGCGGGAGGAGCGCTGACCCTGGTGCGGGAGGTGCGCTGACCCTGGTGCGGGAGGAGCGCGGACCCTGGTGCGGGAGGAGCGCGGACCCTGCCGGGGGCTCAGGATGCAGGGAATCAGATTTTCTCCTGTCAATTATGGAAAGAACCCAGACAACAAGACATAGAGCGGACAGCCTGAGCTGGCTGATAACAGAGAGCAGTAGACTCCTAGAATGTTAGAGTTGGAAGAGACCCCTGGGGTCCTCGTGTCCAACCCCCTTTTCATGAAGGAGTCACTAAACCATCTCAGACAGATGTCTGTCCAGCCTCTGTGTGAAGACTTCTATTGACAGAGGACTCACCACCTCTCGTGGCCGCCTGTTCCGATCACTGGCTTACTCTTGTTATCTGCACCTCAAAAACATTTCTAGAATTCGCCCTTTTCTTACTTTCGACTCTGCAAAAACTCTTACTGTTTCTCTTATTCATTCCCGTCTGGACTATTGTAACTAATAATCGGCCTCCCTCTTACCAAACTCTCCCCACTCCAATCTGTCCTGAATGCTGCTGCCAGGATCATATTCCTCACCAACCGTTACACCGATGCCTCTACCTTGTGCCAGTCATTACACTGGCTACCCATCCACTCCAGAATCCAGTACAAAACTACTACCCTCATCCACAAAGCACTCCATGGCTCAGCACCACCCTACATCTCCTCTCTGGTCTCAGTCTACCACCATACCTGTGCTCTCCATGGCTCAGCTTCACCCTACATCTCCTCCCTGGTCTCAGTCTACCACCCTACCCGTGCTCTCCATGGCTCAGCACCACCCTACATCTCCTCCCTGGTCTCAGTCTACCACCCTACCCGTGCCCTCCTTGGCTCAGCACCACCCTACATCTCCTCCCTGGTCTCAGCCTACCACCCTACCCGTGCTCTCCATGGCTCAGCACCACCCTACATCTCCCTGGTCTCAGTCTCCTACCACTCTACCCGTGCCCTCCATGGCTCAGCACCACCCTACATCTCCTCCATGGTGTCAGCCTACCACCCTACCCGTGCCCTCCTTGGCTCAGCACCACCCTACATCTCCTCCCTGGTGTCAGCCTACCACCCTACCCGTGCGCTCCATGGCTCAGCACCGCCCTACATCTCCTCCCTGGTCTCAGTCTACCACCCCACCCGTGCTCTCCATGGCTCAGCACCACCCTACATCTCCTCCTTGGTCTCAGTCTACCACCCTACCCGTGCCCTCCATGGCTCAGCACCACCCTACATCTCCTCCCTGGTCTCAGCCTACTACCCTACCTGTGCTCTCCATGGCTCAGCCCCACCCTACATCTCCTCCCTGGTCTCAGTCTAAAACCCTACCCGTGCTCTCCATGGCTCAGCTCCACCCTACTACATCTCCCTGGTCTCAGTCTACCACCCTACCTGTGCCCTCCTTGGCTCAGCACCACCCTACATCTCCTCCCTGGTGTCAGCCTACCACCCTACCCGTGCCCTCCTTGGCTCAGCACCACCCTACATCTCGTCCCTGGTGTCAGCCTACCACCCTACCCGTGCCCTCCTTGGCTCAGCACCACCCTACATCTCCTCCCTGGTCTCAGTCTACCACCCTACCCGTGCGCTCCATGGCTCAGCACCACCCTACATCTCCCTGGTCTCAGTCTCCTACCACTCTACCCGTGCCCTCCATGGCTCAGCACCACCCTACATCTCCTCCCTGGTGTCAGCCTACCACCCTACCTGTGCCCTCCTTGGCTCAGCACCACCCTACATCTCCTCCCTGGTGTCAGCCTACCACCCTACCCGTGCGCTCCATGGCTCAGCACCGCCCTACATCTCCCTGGTCTCTATACCACCCCACCCGTGCTCTCCATGGCTCAGCACCACCCTACATCTCCTCCCTGGTGTCAGCCTACCACCCTACCCGTGCGCTCCATGGCTCAGCACCGCCCTACATCTCCCTGGTCTCTCTACCACCCTACCTGTGCCCTCCATGGCTCAGCACCACCCTACATCTCCTCCCTGGTCTCAGCCTACCACTCTACCCGTGCCCTGCGTTCTGCTAAAGACCTGAGGTTAGCATCCTCAATAATCAGAACCTCCCACTCCCGTCTCCAAGACTTTACACGTGCTGCGCCGATTCTTTGGAATGCACTACCCAGGGTAGTACGATTAATCCCCAATCCCCACAGTTTTAAGCGTGCCCTAAAAACTCATTTGTTCAGACTGGCCTACCGCCTCAACGCATTAACCTAACTATCCCTGTGTGGCCTACTAAAAAAACTTCAACCATAATCAGGTTCCTCGCATCATGTTCTCATACACTTTATGCAGTTAATAGCCTCTGTGTCTGTACTGTTACATACTTAGGCTGATAACTGGTTCATGCAGCTTTACATGAACACCCGAGCCTTACACTATGGCCGGTCCAAATAACTAAAGCAATTGTTACCATCCACCTCTCGTGTCTCCCCTTCTCCTCATAGTTTGTAGCTTGCGAGCAGCAGGGCCCTCATTCCTCCTGGTATCTGTTTTCATCTGTGGTTATTGTTATGCTGTAATGTCTAGTGTCTGTACAAGTCCCCTCTATAATGTAAAGAGCTACGGAATATGTTGGCGCTATAGAAATACAATTATTATTATTATTGATCGCCCTCACTGTCAGCCTTCTAATATCTAATCTGTATCTTCTCCCTTTCAGTTTCCTTCCATTGCTTCTCGTGTTTCCATGTGTAGATGAGAATAATGATGCTCCCTCTACACTGTGACAGACCCTCAGATATTTGTAGACAGCTATTAAGTCTCCTCTCAGTCTTCTTTTCTGCAGCTAAACATTCCCAGATCCTATAACTGTTCCTCGTAGGACATACTTTGCAGTCCGCTCACCATCCTGGTCGCTCCTCTCCGAACTTGCTCCAGATTCTCAATGTCTTTCTTATAATGTGGAGCCCAGAACTGGGCCCAGTATCTAGATGAGGCCTGACCAAGGAGGAGAATTACTGCACGTGATCTAGACTCTATGCTTCTCGTAATACATCCTACAACTGTGTTTGCCTTTTTTGCTGCTGCATCACACTGCTGACTCCTGTGCAGTCTGTGATTTATTAGTATACCCAAGTCTTTTTCACACGTGCTGTTGCTTAGTTCTATTCCTCCCATTCTGGAGATGTAGTTTCCACCAGTAATGGCTGATAACAGGGAGTAATAGATTGTAGTCTCCTGTCCTACAGTCTACTCTCTCAGTAATGGCTGACAACAGGGAGTAATAGAGATTAGCCTGTGAGTCCTGGGCTCAGGGATGATGGGAGTGATACTTCTTGTCTTCCAGGACTCCGCTCCGGTTGCCGCCTGCACCCTCATCTTGCTGATGAGCAGCTCCGTCTTCCCCGGCTCCGGGGGTCTCCCGCAGGTAGGATGCCGCCACTCTCGTCCGCCGCTGCCCTCTCTCTGCTGCTTCTTAATCTCTTCTCATCTTTCTCCTTTCTGCGACAAGACTCATTTCCAGAGACGAAATTGGACCCCGCAGGCGATGCTGTACCTGAAGGGGGCACGTGAGTGACGCAGCCACCAATTACCAGCAGACAGGAGATAGATAACAGGGGCCCCGGGCCCCTCAGGGAGACAGTGATGTGTGGGGAGTAGAGCAGGTGCATGGATGGTATGCAGCTGTAATCATCACCGCCATATAGTGTCACACAGATCCCCTTACGCCGCCATATAGTGTCACAGAGATGCCCTAACGCCACCATATAGCGTCACACAGATCCACTAACGCCGCCATATAGCGTCACACAGATCCCCTAACACCGTCATATAGCCTCACACAGATCCCCTAACACCACCATATAGCGTCACACAGATCCACTAACGCTGCCATATAGCGTCACACAGATCCACTAACGCTGCCATATAGCGTCACACAGATCCCCTAACGCCGTCATATAGCGTCACACAGATCCACTAACACCACCATATAGCGTCACACAGATCCCCTAACACCGTCATATAGCGTCACACAGATCCCCTAACACCACCATATAGCGTCACACAGATCCACTAACGCCGCCATATAGCGTCACACAGATCCCCTTACGCCGCCATATAGCGTCACACAGATCCCCTTACGCCGCCATATAGTGTCACAGAGATGCCCTAACGCCACCATATAGCGTCACACAGATCCACTAACACCACCATATAGCGTCACACAGATCCCCTAACACCGTCATATAGCGTCACACAGATCCCCTAACACCACCATATAGCGTCACACAGATCCACTAACGCCGCCATATAGCGTCACACAGATCCCCTTACGCCGCCATATAGCGTCACACAGATCCCCTTACGCCGCCATATAGTGTCACAGAGATGCCCTAACGCCACCATATAGCGTCACACAGATCCACTAACGCCGCCATATAGCGTCACACAGATCCCCTAACGCCACCATATAGCGTCACACAGATCCACTAACGCCGCCATATAGCGTCACACAGATCCCCTAACACCGTCATATAGCCTCACACAGATCCCCTAACACCACCATATAGCGTCACACAGATCCACTAACGCCGCCATATAGCGTCACACGGATCCCCTTATGCCGCCATATAGTGTCACACAGATCCCCTAACACCACCATATAGCGTCACACAGATCCATTAACGCCGCCATATAGCGTCACACACATCCCTTAACACCGTCATATAGCGTCACACAGATCCCCTAACACCACCATATAGCGTCACACAGATCCACTAACGCTGCCATATAGCGTCACACAGATCCCTTAACACTACCATATAGCGTCACACAGATCCCCTAACGCCGTCATATAGCGTCACACAGATCCACTAACACCACCATATAGCGTCACACAGATCCCCTAACACCACCATATAGCGTCACACAGATCCCCTAACGCCGTCATATAGCGTCACACAGATCTCCTAACGCCGTCATATAGCGTCAAACAGATCCACTAACACCACCATATAGCGTCACACAGATCCCCTAACACCGTCATATAGCGTCACACAGATCCCCTAACACCACCATATAGCGTCACAGAGATCCCCTAACACCACCATATAGCGTCACACAGATCCACTAACGCCGCCATATAGCGTCACACAGATCCCCTTACGCCGCCATATAGCGTCACACAGATCCCCTTACGCCGCCATATAGTGTCACAGAGATGCCCTAACGCCACCATATAGCGTCACACAGATCCACTAATGCCGCCATATAGCGTCACACAGATCCCTTAACACCGCCATATAGCATCACACAGATCCCCTAACGCCGTCATATAGCGTCACACAGATCCCCTAACACCACCATATAGCGTCACACAGATCCCCTAACACCACCATATAGCGTCACACAGATCCCCTAACGCCGTCATATAGCGTCACACAGATCCCCTAACGCCGTCATATAGCGTCACACAGATCCATTAACGCCACCATATAGCGTCACACAGATCCCCTAACACCGTCATATAGCGTCACACAGATCCACTAACGCCGCCATATAGCGTCACACAGATCCCCTTACGCCGCCATATAGTGTCACAGAGATGCCCTAACGCCACCATATAGCGTCACACAGATCCACTAATGCCGCCATATAGCGTCACACAGATCCCTTAACACCGCCATATAGCGTCACACAGATCCCCTAACGCCGTCATATATCGTCACACAGATCCACTAACACCACCATATAGCGTCACACAGATCCCCTAACGCCGTCAAATAGTGTCACACAGATCCACTAACGCCGCCATATAGCGTCACACAGATCCCCTAACGCCGTCATAATAGCGTCACACAGATCCCCTAACTCCGCCATATAGCGTCACACAGATCCCCTAACGCCGTCATATAGCGTCACACAGATCCCCTAACACCACCATATAGCGTCACACAGAGATGCCCTAACGCCGCCATATAGCGTCACACAGATCCCCTAACACCACCATATAGCGTCACACAGATCCACTAACGCCGCCATATAGCGTCACACAGATCCCTTAACACCGCCATATAGCGTCACACAGATCCCCTAACACCGCCATATAGCGTCACACAGAGATGCCCTAACGCCGCCATATAGCGTCACACAGATCCACTAACACCGCCATATAGCGTCACACAGAGATGCCCTAACACCGCCATATAGCGTCACACAGATCCCCTAACGCCGCCATATAGCGTCACACAGATCCCCTAACACCGACATATAGCGTCACACAGAGATGCCCTAACGCCGCCATATAGCGTCACACAGATCCCCTAACACCGCCATATAGCGTCACACAGAGATGCCCTAACACCACCATAGGCGTCACACAGAGATCCCCTAACACCGCCATATAGCGTCAAACAGAGATGCCCTAATGCTGCCATGTTGCGTCACACAGATCCCCTAACGCCGCCATATAGCGTCACACAGAGATGCCCTAATGCCGCCATATAGCGTAACACAGATCCCCTAACACCGCTATATAGCGTCAAACAGATCCCCTAATGCCGCCATATAGCGTCACACAGATCCCTTAGCACCGTCATGTAGCGTCACACAGAGATGCCCTAACGCTGCCATATAGCGTCATACAGAACAGATCCCCTAACGCCACCATACAGTGTCACACAGAGATGCCCTAACGCCGCCATATAGCGTCATACAGAACAGATCCCCTAACGCCACCATATAGAGTCACACAGAGATTCCCTAATGCCGCCATGTAGCGTCACACAGATCCCCTAACGCCGCCATAGTGTCACACAGATCCCCTATCACCGCCATATAGCATCACACAGAGATTCCCTAATGCCTCCATATAGCGTCACACAGATCCCCTAACGCCGCCATATAGCGTCACACAGAGATCCCCTAACGCCGCCATATAGAGTCACACAGATCCCCTAATGCCCCCATATAGCGTCACACAGATCCCCTAACGCAGCCATATAGCGTCACACAGATCCCCTAACGCAGCCATATAGCGTCACACAGATCCCCTAACGCAGCCATATAGCGTCACACAGATCCCCTAACGCCCCCATATAGCGTCACACAGATCCCCTAACGCAGCCATATAGCGTCACACAGATCCCCTAACGCCCCCATATAGCGTCACACAGATCCCCTAACGCCGCCATATAGCGTCACACAGAGATCCCCTAACGCCGCCATATAGTCACACAGATCCCCTAACGCCGCCATATAGTCACACAGATCCCCTAACGCCCCCACATAGCGTCACACAGATCCCCTAACACCACCATATAGCATCACACAGATCCCCTAACGCCGCTATATAGCGTCACACAGATCCCCTAGCGCCACCATATAGCATCACACAGATCCCCTAACGCCGCTATATAGCGTCACACAGATCCCCTAGCGCCACCATATAGCATCACACAGATCCCCTAACGCCGCTATATAGCGTCACACAGATCCCCTAGCACCCCCATATAGCGTCACACAGATCCCCTAACGCCGCCATATAGCGTCACACAGAGATCCCCTAACGCCGCCATATAGTCACACAGATCCCCTAACGCCCCCACATAGCGTCACACAGATCCCCTAACGCCACCATATAGCATCACACAGATCCCCTAACGCCGCTATATAGCGTCACACAGATCCCCTAGCGCCACCATATAGCATCACACAGATCCCCTAACGCCGCTATATAGCGTCACACAGATCCCCTAGCGCCACCATATAGCATCACACAGATCCCCTAACGCCGCTATATAGCGTCACACAGATCCCCTAACACCGCCATATAGCGTCACACAGATCCCCTAACGCCGCCATATAGCATCACACAGATCCCCTAACGCCGCCATATAGCATCACACAGATCCCCTAACGCCGCCATATAGCATCACACAGATCCCCTAACGCCGCCATATAGCGTCACACAGATCCCCTAACGCCGCCATATAGCATCACACAGATCCCCTAACGCCGCCATATAGCATCACACAGATCCCCTAACGCCGCCATATAGCATCACACAGATCCCCTAACGCCGCCATATAGCATCACACAGATCCCCTAACACCGCCATATAACGTCACACAGTGCTGGTTTATATCTATCTGTAATTGACCTATTTGCACTATATGGGAGCATTATTTTATCGCTCCCCTCTCTGTTTCCCGCAGAAGGTCGGCGCTTCATCTCGGATGAGAGTCAGAGGAAGGACCTGTACGATCGGCTGCAGCTCGGTAATGTCCGCCCTCCTCTGATAATGGCAGATGTTCAGCATTAGATGGCGACATTCAGGGATGATTTTTATTCCAGATTCTCAGTACATTTAATTCATATACTAAATTGTTTCCAGAGACCCGGAGCCGAAACACCAACCCCATCACCATCTCCGAGGCAGCCGCCATGTTCCTCAGCTCCCTGCAGAAAGCTCAGGAGGAAGGTATAGAGACCTCTGCCACCTGTCATGTCATTACTGAAAGTGATGGGGCGGGGGTCCTACAGAGGGGGGATAGGGGCCAGGGTGTCAGCTATCACAGGACCCAGTGTTACACCCTCTGTTATACCCCAGAGCTGCACTCACTATTCTGCTGGTGCAGTCACTGTGTACATACATTGCATTACTGATCCTGAGTTACATCCTGTATTATACTCCAGAGCTGCACTCACTATTCTGCTGGTGCAGTCACTGTGCATATACATTACATTACTGATCCTGAGTTACCTCCTGTATTATACTCCAGAGCTGCACTCACTATTCTGCTGGTGCAGTCACTGTGCATATACATTACATTACTGATCCTGAGTTACATCCTGTATTATACTCCAGAGCTGCACTCACTATTCTGCTGGTGCAGTCACTGTGTACATACATTACATTACTGATCCTGAGTTACATCCTGTATTATACCCCAGAGCTGCACTCACTATTCTGCTGGTGCAGTCACTGTGTACATACATTACATTACTGATCCTGAGTTACCCCCTGTATTATACTCCAGAGCTGCACTCACTATTCTGCTGGTGCAGTCACTGTGCATATACATTACATTACTGATCCTGAGTTACCTCCTGTATTATACTCCAGAGCTGCACTCACTATTCTGCTGGTGCAGTCACTGTGTACATACATTGCATTACTGATCCTGAGTTACATCCTGTATTATACTCCAGAGCTGCACTCACTATTCTGCTGGTGCAGTCACTGTGCATATACATTACATTACTGATCCTGAGTTACCTCCTGTATTATACTCCAGAGCTGCACTCACTATTCTGCTGGTGCAGTCACTGTGTACATACATTACCGATCCTGAGTTACCTCCTGTATTATACTCCAGAGCTGCACTCACTATTCTGCTGGTGCAGTCACTGTGTACATACATTACATTATTGATCCTGAGTTACATCCTGTATTATACTCCAGAGCTGCACTCACTATTCTGCTGGTGCAGTCATTGTGTACATACATTACTGATCCTGAGTTACCTCCTGTATTATACCCCAGAGCTGCACTCACTATTCTGCTGGTGCAGTCACTGTCTACATACATTACGTTACTGATCCTGAGTTACATCCTGTATTATACCACAGAGCTGCACTCACTATTCTGCTGGTGCAGTCACTGTGTACATACATTACATTACTGATCCTGAGTTACCTCCTGTATTATACTCCAGAGCTGCACTCACTATTCTGCTGGTGCAGTCACTGTGTACATACATTACATTACTGATCCGGAGTTACATCCTGTATTATACCCCAGAGCTGCACTCACTATTCTGCTGGTGCAGTCACTGTGTACACACATTACATTACTGATCCGGAGTTACATCCTGTATTATACTCCAGAGCTGCACTCACTATTCTGCTGGTGCAGTCACTGTGCATATACATTACATTACTGATCCTGAGTTACCTCCTGTATTATACCCCAGAGCTGCACTCACTATTCTGCTGGTGCAGTCACTGTGTACATACATTACATTACTAATCCTGAGTTACATCCTGTATTATTCTCCAGAGCTGCACTCACTATTCTGCTGGTGCAGTCACTGTGTACATACATTACATTACTGATCCTGAGTTACATCCTGTATTTTACTCCAGAGCTGCACTCACTATTCTGTTGGTGCAGTCGCTGTGTACATAAATTACATTACTGATCCTGAGTTACCTCCTGTATTATACTCCAGAGCTGCACTCACTATTCTGCTAGTGCAGTCACTGTGCATATACATTACATTACTGATCCTGAGTTACCTCCTGTATTATACTCCAGAGCTGCACTCACTATTCTGCTGGTGCAGTCACTGTGTACATTCATTACATTACTGATCCTGAGTTACATCCTGTATTATACTCCAGAGCTGCGCTTACTATTCTGCTGGTGCAGTCACTGTGTACATACATTACATTACTGATCCTGAGTTACATCCTGTATTATACCCCAGAGCTGCACTCACTATTCTGCTGGTGCAGTCACTGTGTACATACATTACATTACTGATCCTGAGTTACATCCTGTATTATACCCCAGAGCTGCACTCACTATTCTGCTGGTGCAGTCACTGTGTACATACATTACATTACTGATCCTGAGTTACATCCTGTATTATACCCCAGAGCTGCACTCACTATTCTGCTGGTGCAGTCACTGTGTACATACATTACATTACTGATCCTGAGTTACATCCTGTATTATACCCCAGAGCTGCACTCACTATTCTGCTGGTGCAGTCACTGTGTACATACATTACATTACTGATCCTGAGTTACACCCTGTATTATACCCCAGAGCTGGACTCACTATTCTGCTGGTGCAGTCACTGTGTACATACATTACTGATCCTGGGTTACATCCTGTATTATACCCCAGAGCTGCACTCACTATTCTGCTGGTGCAGTCACTGTGTACATACATTACATTACTGATCCTGAGTTACATCCTGTATTATACCCCAGAGCTGCACTCGCTATTCTGCTGGTGCAGTCACTGTGTACATACATTACATTACTGATCCTGAGTTACCTCCTGTAGTATACTCCAGAGCTGCACTCACTATTCTGCTGGTGCAGTCACTGTGTACATACATTACATTACTGATCCTGAGTTACATCCTGTAATATACTCCAGAGCTGCACTCACTATTCTGCTGGTGCAGTCACTGTGCACATACATTACATTACTGATCCTGAGTTACCTCCTGTATTATACCCCAGAGCTGCACTCAGTATTCTGCTGGTGCAGTCACTGTGTACATACATTACTGATACTGAGTTACATCCTGTATTATACCCCAGAGCTGCACTCACTATTCTGCTGGTGCAGTCACTGTGTACATACATTACATTACTGATCCTGAGTTACATCCTGTATTATACCCCAGAGCTGCACTCACTATTCTGCTGGTGCAGTCACTGTCTACATACATTACTGATCCTGAGTTACATCCTGTATTATACCCCAGAGCTGCACTCACTATTCTGCTGGTGCAGTCACTGTGTACATACATTACATTACTGATCCTGAGTTACATCCTGTATTATACTCCAGAGCTGCACGCACTATTCTGCTGGTGCAGTCACTGTGTACATACATTACATTACTGATCCTGAGTTACCTCCTGTATTATACTCCAGAGCTGCACTCACTATTCTGCTGGTGCAGTCACTGTGTACACACATTACATTACTGATCCTGAGTTACATCCTGTATTATACCCCAGAGCTGCACTCACTATTCTGCTGGTGCAGTCACTGTGTACATACATTACATTACTGATCCTGAGTTACATCCTGTATTATACCCCAGAGCTGCGCTCACTATTCTGCTGGTGCAGTCACTGTGTACATACATTACATTACTGATCCTGAGTTACATCCTGTATTATACTCCAGAGCTGCACTCACTATTCTGCCGTTTTTTGGACAGACTGAGTAATAACAGTTGAGGATTATGTATCTGGCAGTGATTCTTGCCCTTGCTTCTCTGCAGCTGATGATGGCGCTATGGAGCAGGCGGGGTACCTTCCGGACCCGTTATTCAGCTGGTGATCCCTCCGGAGTTTCCGTGTCTTATCGGTTGGATCGTGGACCTCACACGCCGGGGGGCGAGGCAACATTCCCGCTTCGCTGTGATCATGTGACCACTCTCTGCCGTGTGTCCTCCTGTCTCATTGATCCTTCGCTTCATTTGTTTCCTCTGATAATTATTAACGAGCAACAATGTAACAAGAACAATGGACGAAGTGTCAGATTTTCTATCCACGGGTCTCAGACAATAAAGTTTATGTGAAATATTCAGTGCCGTCCGGGGGTCTCTGAGCGTTAGTAATGTGCGACCTGTACACAGAACCACCCCCTCTCACTGGAGACCACATCCTCTCACCCATGGGACAGGTCAGGACCCCCTCCTCGCTCCATGGGACAGGTCAGGACCCCTCCTCGCTTCTGGGAACAGGTCAGGACCCCCTCCTCGCTTCTGGGGACAGGTGAGGACCCCCTTCTCGCTCCATGGGACAGGTCAGGACCCCCTCCTCGCTTCTGGGGACAGGTGAGGACCCCCTCCTCGCTCTTGGGGACAGGTGAGGACCCCCTCCTCGCTCTTGGGGACAGGTGAGGACCCCCTCCTCGCTCTTGGGGACAGGTGAGGACCCCCTCCTCGCTTCTGGGGACAGGTGAGGACCCCCTCCTCGCTCTTGGGGACAGGTGAGGACCCCCTCCTCGCTTCTGGGGACAGGTCAGGACCCCCCTCTTTGCTCCAGGGGACAGGTCAGGACCTCCTCTTTACTCCTGGGGACAGGTCAGGACCTCCTCTTTACTCCTGGGGACAGGTCAGGACCCCCCTCTTTGCTCCTGGGGACAGGTCAGGACCCCCTCTTTACTCCTGGGGACAGGTCAGGACCTCCTCTTTACTCCTGGGGACAGGTCAGGACCCCCCTCTTTACACCTGAGGATGGGTCAGGGCCCCCTCTTTACTCCTGGGGACAGGTCAGGACCCCCTCTTTCCTCCTGGGGACAGGTCAGGATCTCCTCTTTACTCCTGGGGACAGGTCAGGACCCCCCTCTTTACACCTGAGGATGGGTCAGGGCCCCCTCCTCTCACTTTATGACTTGGGACCTTTGTCACTGCACCTTTGGATGTGACTGGAGCATACAATATGGAGTCCTGTTACTTTTCTCCCCTTTGTTCTGCCAGACCTTCTTGTATCCAGAATAACAGACACAAGATGAAAGCGAAGGTTTAACTATTTCACTACCACATACACATTAGACATGATCTGTATCCTAGAAGAGACACTATCAGCCCTGCCACAGGGGGGCAGCCTCGCATCATCACGGAAGATGTCAGTTTCTATATTCGCCATGTTTCTTTTTTCCACGAGACACTGGACCAAGAGCAAATGTGGACTTGATGTTCTGGCGATCCCTCTCTGCCTCCTCGTCCTCATCGTAGCGCTCATCAGTCTCCTCCTCGTCTTCATCTTCACTTTCATGTGGGCTGGAAGGCTGCGACACCGATGGGGAAGGGGGCACCGAGGACGGCCGGGGGTACCGGAATCCATCCGTCTACAAGGGACAGACAACATATTAGTTACCGGGACAATAACCGTCATATACACTAGTAATGGCTGAAACAGTAAGTAATAGATTGTAGTCTCCTGTCCTACAGTCTCCTCCCCCAGTAATGGCTGATAACAGGGAGTAATAGACTGTAGTCTCCTGTCCTACAGTCCCCTCCCCCATTAATGGCTGATACCAGGGAGTAATAGATTGTAGTCTCCAGTCCTACAGTCTCCTCCCCCGGTAATGGCTGATAACAGTAAGTAATAGATTGTAGTCTCCGGTCCTACAGTCTCCTCCCCCATTAATGGCTGATACCAGGGAGTAATAGATTGTAGTCTCCAGTCCTACAGTCTCCTCCCCCGGTAATGGCTGATAACAGTAAGTAATAGATTGTAGTCTCCGGTCCTACAGTCTCCTCCCCCAGTAATGGCTGATAACAGGGAGTAATAGATTGTAGTCTCCGGTCCTACAGTCTCCTCCCCCGGTAATGGCTGATAACAGGGAGTAATAGATTGTAGTCTCCGGTCCTACAGTCTCCTCCCCCGGTATTGGCTGATAACAGGGAGTAATAGATTGTAGTCTCCTGTCCAACAGTCTCCTCCCCCAGTAATGGTAACACTGTGTTATGATCCGGTGACTTTGGAGCCGCATGAACTTTCTCTGGAGTAGGTGGAAACTGTACTGACCGCAAAACCTGAACTAACACCGCAACTAGAAGTAGCCGTGGGGTGTGCCTAACAAACCCTAGACACCTCGACACAGCCGGAGGACTAAATACCCCTATAGATGGAAATAGGAATACTACCTTGCCTCAGAGCAGAACCCCAAAGGATAGGCAGCCCCCCACGAATATTGACTGTGAGTAGGAGAGGAAAGACACACGCAGGCAGAAAACAGGATTCAGCAAAAGAGGCCACTCTAGCTAAATAGGGAAAGATAGGACAGAATACTAAGCGGTCAGTATTAAAACCCTTCCAAAAATATCCACAGCAGATAATACAAAAAGTTCCACAATCTAACTAAAGACATGGAATGTATATCTGCCACTCCAGAGAATACAACAAGACTGAGAAAATACTGACACAATCTAAGCTGGACAAAAAAAAAACACTGAATAGCACAGAATTATTAAGCACACAGCATGTGTGCCACAGAAACAAAACCAGACACTTATCTTTGCTGATTTGGCAGAAGGCAGAAGGAACCAAACCAGGACCAAAACCTCCCAACAACCATGGACAACTGGCAAGGACTAATGAATCCTGCACGCCTAAATACCCCCGTCAGAACTGCAATCAGCAGATACACCTGACCAGGACTGCAACTCAGGGACAACTGCATTACCACCTACAACCACCGGAGGGAGCCCAAAAACACACTGGGACCAGGACAGAGCTTTGTGGTCCCCACTTGTAACATTCTTCCAATTGGATAAACAACCATTTATGAGTACGCTTTGAGTACGATCACTGAGCCAGTTATGAATCCACCTAACTGTAGCCTTGTTATTCCCATACTTGGTCATGTTCTCAGTAAGGATAGTATAAAATAATTTATCAAATGCTTTGCTGAAGTCGATATATACTATACCTACCACATTTCCCTGATCCACCCAGTCAGTGATTCCATCATAGAAGAGAATTAGATTAGTCTGGCATGACTTGTTTGCTACAACCCATGCTGGCTCTGGTTAATTACTGTATTCTTATCCAAGTACATACATGCTGTTTAATAATTTGATCACAGACCTTTCCTGGTATAGAAAGAAGTAAGACTCACTGGCCTGTAATTTCCTGGCTACATTTTCTTTCCTTTCTTGAAGATGGGGACAACATTTGCCTCTCTCCAGTCTTCTAGGACTTCTCCTGTTCTCCAGCATTTTTTTAAAGATTCTGGCTAGTGGTTCTGCAATTTCCTCTGCTAACTCTTTCAGTTCCCTAGGATCCAAGAAGTATTGGTTCTCCTTGCGGAGCATGACTGTCACGATATGGTATGAAATATATAAGTTTAGTTTCTCTGCCAGCACACATAGGGTGGGCGCTGACCCCCCCTTCACTGTGTTTTAGCTTGTCTTGTCAATGAGTGTAGAGATTTTATGGCCTCTAGCTCTGAGAGCCAAGGTATTTACGACCGGTTTCCTGCAGTGTAAACTCTTCTCCAGCTATAACTGGATTAGAAACTTCCAGAATCCATGAAAGTCCTTTGTTTTGTTTTTGTAAGATATTAGGCAAACCATTTAAGTTAAGAACACAAGAATATATATTCTTAATCCCCCTCGGTGGATCTATCCGCCACTCTAAACACGGGCTTCTAACTCCAACTGGTAAAGAAGTAGGGATTTCTCTGTAAATATGCATGACAGATAGGACATATTTGATCTCATTAGAATGCCCACGTTAATACGAGATTAATGCTGGGTGTGTTGTGATTGTGACATGTTCTGGAGCAGAGATACAAGCATTAGAAAAACTTGTGGTAAAGCTAGTAAGACTGGAGAGGTAGGACGGACTGGGTAAACCAACCCCGTTCTGTGATGTCACAGGCTGCAGCTATAAGTTTTTGGTCAGACTCCAGCAAGGGTCAGTCTATCTGCTGGAGCCTATGTGAGCCTGACGTGAAGAGCTGTTCCTACCCATGCATTGGGACAGATGGAAACTCCACTAGCCTGGTTGCCTGCAATGCTTTGAACACATGTAAGTGTTATTCTCATGTAATCCTTGTTTTCTTTTATATAATTACCTTGTACATATTTGCAATTGTCTCTTTTGTAACATCTTTGTAAAATATACCTTTTATAAACACTGCCTGAAAATCATTTATGGGGTATAATAATTAATATACCAGATTCGTTCTCCTGTTCTAAAACGTACCCTAAGTCTCCGAAAGGGAATTACGCTACTGTGTTGGGTTAGCTTCGGACCCGTTTAGTCGAAGCTGGTGGTAGCTTACTGTGTGCACTGTGCCTGTTGGAGGTGTTGTAGCGACGGCGACATTGATAATTATTGTTCCTGCCTGAGCGGGAGTAGTTAAATCGCCTCGCTGTAGCGTGCCCAATAGCCAGTACATAGCAGGAAGCCTTTCTGGCGACTAATTACTCTAGGTGCAGTACCTAATCTGACCTGAGAGTAAGGGGGGCGCCAGAGAGCTGCAAGGTTTAAGTGGAACTGTAAGCGGGATACATAAGTCCCTGCAGTTCGTGGCATGTTGAAGAGCAGTGGGATACCTAGAATAAGCCCCTGCTGTAAACTAAGAGGTCAATAGCCTTGTGTGTGTCTTTTTATCACATTGTGGAGTGGAGGGATCACTAAAATAAGCCCCCCTGCACATGTGATAGCCGTCTGTTGGCCTAAAGTCACCCCGATCCGTGACGTAGGGGTGACGGTCACAGTGTGGATCCCTGACAAATTGGTGAAAGCGGTCAGGGGTTTGTGACACATTGATGGCAGAGGTCAGGGATTCTTGACAAATTGGTGGCAAGGCGGTGGGATATTAGAGCAATAGTGATTTGGTTTGAGCAATCATTCCTCTCACTAAAAACTTGCAGAAAGTTCTTGCGAGGACTCTGCGCAAATAAGTTTGGAGAACGAACTCAGTGTTTATTAATCTTGAGACAATTGTGTGTACTGGTAATTATCCCCTCCCTTTCTCTTCGTTTTTCTGTCCTATCTTTTATTTGGCAACCATGGTTGGGCTGGGAGAAACCTTTTATGAGCAGCAGACCAGAGACACCCTTGTTGCCTTGTGCAAGTCACAGCACATTGACTTTGCAGGCAAAAACAAAGCCCAACTGGTCGCAGTTCTGGTGCAATGGGAAGCCGCTCTAGACCACTCACAGAGCCCAGAGGCCGCAGAAGCCAGCACCAGCGAACATGGTGCTGCAGCAGAGGTCCAACCTCTGAATGCTGGCCCTGTTAGCAATCCGGGCGAATTGGACCCCCACCTGCAGGCGGCCTTGAAAGAATTCCCCACCGACGACCATGAGGGACGTCGGCAGCTGATTCAGCAATACCGGCAGGAGGCCGAGTCCCGAGCAGAGCGAGAGGCCCAGCGGGAGGCTGAGAGCCCAGCGGGAGGCTGAGAAAGCCGAGCGAGAGGCCCAGCGAGCCGAGCGAGAGGCCCAGGCTGTCATGAATCCCCAATGGCTAGGGATAGCATAGGACAAGCAAAGTATAATAAATATCGGACGAGCTCTAGGGTGATGGAACCTGGGCTGACCGCTGCCCTACGCCTGACAAATGCAACTAGAGATAGCCAGGGAGCGTGCCTACGTTGGTTCTAGACGCCACGCACCAGCCTAAGAGCTAACTAGTACTGCAGAGAAAACAAAGACCTCACTTGCCTCCAGAGGAATTAACCCCAAAGATATGGTTGCCCCCCACATGTATTGACGGTGAAATGAGAGGAAGGCACACACATAGAGATGATGTATATAGCTTTAGCAAATAGAGGCCCGCTGAAAACTAGAAAGCAGAATGACACAAAAGGGGTCAGCAAAAAACCCTAATCAAAAAAACCATCCTGAGATTACAAGAACCCATGTGCCAACTCATGGCACATGGGGAGAACCTCAGTCCACTAGAGCAACCAGCTAACAAAGAGACATTCTAAGCAAGCTGGACAAAAAAACCAAACAACTGAAAATCAGCACTTAGCTTATCCTGAAAGATCTGGGAGCAGGTAGGCAGGAACCAAACAGAGCACATCTGAACACATTGATAGCCGGCAAGGGAAATGACAGAAAGGCCAGGTAAAATAGGAAACACCCAGCCTCTGATGGACAGATGGAAACCAAAGGCCGCAACCCACCAAAGTCACCCAGTACCAGCAGTAACCACCAGAGGGAGCCCGCAAACAGAATCCACAACACCAGGCCCAGCGAGCCGAGCGCCAAGCCCAGTGAGAACATGAACTGGAGATGCTCCGGCAGGGGGGGATGCCTTCCACCGCCCAGAGCCGTGAGCCCAGCAGCGCTCAGATGCCGAAGCCCCGGCCCGAGCACTTCCCTGTTATGGAAAAGGATGGGGACTTGAACACTTTTCTGTGGGCATTTGAGAGAGCCTGCAGACAGTACCGGCTGCCTACAGGTGAATGGGCCTGATACCTGACCCCAGGGCTGAGAGGCAAAGCTCTGGAGGTGTTTGCTGCCCTCCCTCAAGAACAAGATGGTGACTATGAGGCCATCAAGCAGGCTCTGATAGCCAAGTACCAGCTTACACCCGAGGTGTACCGTAGAAAGTTCCGGACCCTCCAACGTGGCCCACACGACAGTTACAGCGATGTGGTGCATGGACTGGGGACCCACTTTGACCAGTGGACCCAAGGACTGTCAGTGACCACCTTTGCACAGCTGCGAGACCTGATGATCAAAGACCAGTTCTTCCATCTTTGCCCAGCTGAGGTGCGACAGTTCGTGATGGACAGAGAACCCAAAGACGTGACGAAAGCAGCGCAGATTGCCGATGCCTATGAGGCCAACCGTAGATCGGAAGTGCAGAAGCCAGTCACCACCAGCTGGAGAGGGGGTAAGCCTGCAACCAATGCCAGTACCCCTGCCAGCCAACACACCAGAGGCCCTGTCCCCATGGCCAACAGCACCAGTCCTACCACCGAACTTCGCCAGTGTTACCACTGCAGGCAGCCTGGTCATATCAGTCCCAACTGTCCAGGCAAGCAGAAGAACCCCTCATCCAAGGCCCCAGGGCCTAATGCAGCAGTTCTTTTGGTGGGTGGTGTGGTTGGGAGGGTGTGTGACAACGTACAGCACGTCACTGTGGGAGGTCATGTTGCTACAGGCCTCAAGGACACCG
The DNA here is from genome assembly GCF_051348905.1 of Ranitomeya variabilis. Taxonomy (NCBI): domain Eukaryota; kingdom Metazoa; phylum Chordata; class Amphibia; order Anura; family Dendrobatidae; genus Ranitomeya; species Ranitomeya variabilis. The sequence continues at coordinate 686,320,864 of NC_135236.1, read as the reverse complement.
GGGCTGAACGAACCCTCATCCGACCCGAACTGGCGGCCCCTGAAGAGATTATTCCGGGGAAAACCCTAACTGTCACTGGGATTGGGGGTATCAGCTGTCCCTTGCCAATGGCCCGGGTTTATATTGATTGGGGTGCTGGGAGCGGGGTGAAGGAAGTGGGGCTGTCTGATAATTTGCCCACTGATGTTTTGTTGGGGACTGATTTGGGGAGGTTGTTTGCATACTTCGTGGATGACCCCCCTCCCCAATCTACTAATGAGGGTAACGTTAACCCTGACAATGATGGGAAATCGCATGTGTTACCTGACCATGCTTTATCTTGTAATGATGCATCTGTTAACCATTTTTTCCCTAGGATTGATGGTGAAAATGTTGTACCTGTGCCAACTAAACCTGATAATGATTTTTCTGTGAAAGTTGATGTGTCCATAGGTACCAGAGTGCTCAGCCACGTTGCTCTGCGGAGTGAGACGGCTGAGGAACCCCTGGCAGGGGCAAGTGTTGGTGCTACAGGAAATGGGGAGATACATGGGAACCGTGAGGAAGGTGATGCCATGCAATTGACCAGTGCCACCGAGGAAGGTAACTGGCCCATAAGTAGCAATGCTCCTGAGGTGATGGGGGTGGATGGGGAGGTAGAGCCCATAGCAGCATCGGCTGATGGGTCTGTAGAAATCACCGGGGAGACAGCCTACGTAGCTGCTGTCACCCGCAGTCAGAGTGCCCGGAACGCAGATAACTGTCTGCCTTCCGGACCCTCCTCAGTCATCAGTATGACTGAACCAGAGGTGGACCCAGAGCAGGTCCAAGAGGGTTCCCGTGGGGAAGGGACCCTGACATCGCTTCTGGCTTCCCCTAGCCAGGAGTTTCAGGCCGCTCTGCACACAGATGCGAGCCTAGAGAGTTTGAGACAACTCGCCGGGACGCTCTTCTCCGAGGCTGATAAGGAGAGGGTGTTCTGGGAACGAGGAAGGTTGTACCAGGAGATAGTACCCGGAGAATCACAAAAGGAGTGGTTAAGGGAAAGACAGCTGGTCATCCCGCAGCAATTCCGGGGTGAGTTGTTACGGATTGCCCATGAGATCCCGCTAGCTGGACACTTGGGGATCAGCAAAACTAAGGCCCGGCTGTCTCAACACTTCTATTGGCCTAAGATGGGGACAGATGTGTCAAACTACTGCCGCTCCTGTGTCACCTGTCAAATAGTGGGGAAGGCGGGGCCTGCTATTAAGGCTCCCCTGATCCCTTTGCCAGTGATAGCGGAGCCTTTCCAGAGGATCGTGGTGGACATTGTGGGCCTGCTGGCCGTCCCCAGCAGCTCTGGAAAGCAATACATCCTTACTGTGGTAGACTACGCTACCCGGTACCCAGAGGCAGTAGCTCTGTCGTCAACTAGGGCAGATAAGGTGGCGGATGCCCTGTTGGCTATCTTTTCACGTGTAGGGTTTCCCAGAGAACTGCTTACTGACCAAGGGACCCAATTTATGTCTCGCCTAATGGAGGCTCTCTGTAAGAGAATGCAGGTGAAGCACCTGGAATCGAGTGCGTATCACCCACAGACCAATGGCTTGTGTGAACGCTTCAATGGTACCCTCAAACAGATGCTACGCATGCTGGTTGAGACACAAGGGCGCGACTGGGAGCGGTACCTCCCACACCTGCTGTTCGCTTACCGAGAGGTTCCGCAGGCCTCGACGGGGTTCTCCCCCTTCGAGCTCCTGTACGGCAGGCGAGTCCGGGGACCCCTTGGGTTGGTAAGAGAATCCTGGGAAGAGAAGCCGAACCCTTCTGAAGTCTCTATAGTGGAGTATGTCATGCGCTTCTGTGACAAGATGCAGACCTTGACGCAGTTGGTGCATGACAACATGACGCAGGCTCAGGCTGATCAGAAGCACTGGTACAACCAGAACGCCCGGGAGCGGACCTACCACGTGGGTCAAAAGGTGTGGGTGCTGGTCCTCGTACCAACGGATAAGCTTCAGGCAGCCTGGGAGGGCCCGTACGTCGTCCACCAACAGCTCAACCCGGTAACCTACGTTGTCACCCTTGACCACGCTCGGGGTAGGCGAAAGGCCTTCCACGTCAACATGATGAAGGCTCATCACGAACGTGAACCTTTCGTCCTACCGGTCTGCAGCGCACCCGAAGAAGGGGAGGAAGACACCCTCCTGGACATGCTGGCCCAAGCCAAGGCCCGTGGGTCCATTGAGGACGTGGAGGTAAGCGCCTCGCTAGATGAACCACAGCGGTTGCAGTTGCAAACCACACTGGAACCCTTCCGGGTCGTGTTCTCCAACCGGCCTGGAAGGACTGAGTTAGCAGTCCACGAGGTGGACACCGGGAATCACGCCCCACTACGGTGAACACCCTATCGAATCTCTGACCAGGTGCAGCAGATCATGCGCCAGGAGACCGATGAGATGTTACAGCTGGGGGTGATTTGACGGTCAAAGAGCGCGTGGGCCTCACCTGTAGTTCTCGTGCCAAAGAAGGACCGGACCACCCGGTTCAGCGTGGACTACAGGGGGCTCAACGCCATTACAGCCGCTGACGCGCACCCAATGCCACGCATCGAGGAGCTGCTTGAGAAGTTAGCTGGTGCAAAATACCTGACAATAATGGATCTGAGTCGAGGATACTGGCAGATTCCCCTGAGCCCCGAGGCGCAGGAGAAGTCTGCCTTTATCACACCCTTTGGACTGTACGAGTACACGGTCATGCCCTTCGGCATGAAGAATGCCCCTGCCACTTTCCAGCGGATGGTCAACCTCCTGCTTCAGGGACTGGAGAAGTACGCAGTGGCGTACTTGGATGACATTGCCATCTTCAGTCCCTCCTGGGAGGAACACCTGCAGCATCTCGAGGAGGTGCTCAGGCGAATTCACCGAGCAGGACTGACTATCAAGCCGGGAAAGTGCCAGATGGGCATGAGGGAGGTCCACTACCTGGGGCACCGGGTAGGCGGAAACACCCTAAAGCCAGAGCCTGAGAAAGTGGGCGCGATCGTGAACTGGCCCACTCCCAGGACCAAGAAACAGGTGATGTCCTTCCTGGGCACTGCAGGGTACTATAGGCGCTTCGTACAGCACTATAGTAGCCTGGCAAAACCTTTGACGGACCTCACCAGGAAGAAGCTACCCCACATCGTCAACTGGACAGATGGCTGTGAGGGGGCCTTCCAGGCGTTGAAAACCGCACTGTGCAACGCCTCTGTGTTGAAAGCAGTCGACAGCAGTCGACCGTTCTTGGTACAGACTGACGCCAGCGAGTTTGGCCTCGGTGCTGTGCTCAGCCAGGTTGACTCGGAGGACCAAGAGCACCCCGTGTTGTACCTGAGCCGGAAACTTTTGCCGAGGGAAGTGGCCTACTCCACCATCGAGAAGGAGTGCCTGGCCATAGTCTGGGCCCTGCAGTGCTTGCAGCCCTACTTGTACGGTCGCACCTTCACTGTGGTGACTGACCATGACCCTCTGCGCTGGCTAAGCACCATGTGTGGAACCAACGGCAGGTTGCTACGCTGGAGCCTTGCCCTTCAGCAATTTGACTTCACCATTGAACACAAATGCAGATGGACTGTCCTGCCAGGGTGAACCTACTGAGGTGCGCACGGAGGCATACCGTGGGGTTCTACCTCCCTAGCGCACTCCAAAAGGGGGAGGTGTCACGATATGGTATGAAATATATAAGTTTAGTTTCTCTGCCAGCACACATAGGGTGGGCGCTGACCCCCCTTCACTGTGTTTTAGCTTGTCTTGTCAATGAGTGTAGAGATTTTATGGCCTCTAGCTCTGAGAGCCAAGGTATTTACGACCGGTTTCCTGCAGTGTAAACTCTTCTCCAGCTATAACTGGATTAGAAACTTCCAGAATCCATGAAAGTCCTTTGTTTTGTTTTTGTAAGATATTAGGCAAACCATTTAAGTTAAGAACACGAGAATATATATTCTTAATCCCCCTCGGTGGATCTATCCGCCACTCTAAACACGGGCTTCTAACTCCAACTGGTAAAGAAGTAGGGATTTCTCTGTAAATATGCATGACAGATAGGACATATTTGATCTCATTAGAATGCCCACGTGAATACGAGATTAATGCTGGGTGTGTTGTGATTGTGACATGTTCTGGAGCAGAGATACAAGCATTAGAAAAACTTGTGGTAAAGCTAGTAAGACTGGAGAGGTAGGACGGACTGGGTAAACCAACCCCATTCTGTGATGTCACAGGCTGCAGCTATAAGTTTTTGGCCAGACTCCAGCAAGGGTCAGTCTATCTGCTGGAGCCTATGTGAGCCTGATGTGAAGAGCTGTTCCTACCCATGCATTGGGACAGATGGAAACTCCACTAGCCTGGTTGCCTGCAATGCTTTGAACACATGTAAGTGTTATTCTCATGTAATCCTTGTTTTCTTTTATATAATTACCTTGTACATATTTGCAATTGTCTCTTTTGTAACATCTTTGTAAAATATACCTTTTATAAACACTGCCTGAAAATCATTTATGGGGTATAATATTTAAGATACCAGATTCGTTCTCCTGTTCTAAAACGTACCCTAAGTCTCCGAAAGGGAATTACGCTACTGTGTTGGGTTAGCTTCGGACCCGTTTAATCGAAGCTGGTGGCAGCTTACTGTGTGCACTGTGCCTGTTGGAGGTGTTGTAGTGACGGCGACATTGATAATTATTGTTCCTGCCTGAGCGGGAGTAGTTAAATCGGCTCGCTGTAGCGTGCCCAATAGCCAGTACATAGCAGGAAGCCTTTCTGGCGACTAATTACCCTAGGTGCAGTACCTAATCTGACCTGAGAGTAAGGGGGGCGCCAGAGAGCTGCAAGGTTTAAGTGGAACTGTAAGCGGGATACATAAGTCCCTGCAGTTCGTCGTATATTGAAGAGCAGTGGGATACCTAGAATAAGCCCCTGCTGTAAACTAAGAGGTCAATAGCCTTGTGTCTTTTTATCACATTGTGGAGTGGAGGGATAACTAAGATAAGCCCCCTGCACATGTGATAGCCGTCTGTTGGCCTAAAGTCACCCCGATCCGTGACGTAGGGGTGACGGTCACGGTGTGGATCCCTGACAAATTGGTGAAAGCGGTCAGGGGTTTGTGACACATTGGTGGCAGAGGTCAGGGATTCTTGACAGTGACATGTTAAGCATGTCGAGATGAGGAGACTTAAAGCCGCAATGCTCCTCTGGGAAATTTGCGAATTGTCTCTTCAGAGAGGAAGAGTACTAGTTCCTTAGAATGTAATTCATCTGGACCAGGAGATGTAAATTAGCTCAGTGTTCCCATACCATCTCTTTATTCATAGTTACATAGTTACATAGTTATTAAGGTTGAAGGAAGACTGTAAGTCCAGCTAGTCCAACCCATAGCCTAACCTAACATGCCCTAACATGTTGATCCAGAGGAAGGCAAAAAAAGCCATGTGGTAAGAGTAAGCTCCACCATGGGGAAAAAATTCCTTCCCGACCCCACATATGGCAATCAGACTAGTTCCCTGGATCAACGCCTTATCAAGGAATCTAGTGTATATACCCTGTAACATTATACTTTTCCAGAAAGGTATCCAGTCCCCTCTTACATTTAAGCAATGAATCACTCATTACAACATCATACGGCAGAGAGTTCCATAGTCTCACTGCTCTTACAGTAAAGAATCCGCGTCTGTTATTATGCTTAAACCTTCTTTCCTCCAGACGTAGCGGATGCCCCCTTGTCCCTGTCTCAGGTCTATGATTAAAAAGATCATCAGAAAGGTCTTTGTACTGTCCCCTCATATATTTATACATTAACATAAGATCACCCCTTAGTCTTCGTTTTTCCAAACTAAATAGCCCCAAGTGTAATAACCTATCTTGGTATTGCAGACCCCTCAGTCCTCTAATAACCTTGGTCGCTCTTCTCTGCACCCGCTCCAGTTCAGCTGTGTCTTTCTTATACACCGGAGACCAGAACTGTGCACAGTATTCTAAGTGTGGTCGAACTAGTGACTTGTATAGAGGTAAAATTATGTTCTCCTCATGAGCATCTATGCCTCTTTTACTGCATCCCATTATTTTATTTGCCTTTGTAGCAGCTGCCTGACACTGGCCACTGAATATGAGTTTGTCATCCACCCATACACCCAGGTCTTTTTCATTGACGGTTTTGCCCAGAGTTTTAGAATTAAGCACATAGTTATACATCTTATTACTTCTACCCAAGTGCATGACCTTACATTTATCCCCATTAAAGCTCATTTGCCATTTATCAGCCCAAGCTTCTAGTTTACATAAATCATCCTGTAATATAAAATTGTCCTCCCCTGTATTGATTACCCTGCAGAGTTTAGTGTCATCTGCAAATATTGAAATTCTACTCTGTATGCCCCCTACAAGGTCATTAATAAATATGTTAATAAGAAAAGGGCCCAATACTGACCCCTGTGGTACCCCACTGCTAACCGTGACCCAGTCCGAGTGTGCTCCATTAATAACCACCCTTTGTTTCCTATCCCTGAGCCAGCTCTCGACCCACTTACACATATTTTCCCCTATCCCCATTACTCTCATTTTATATAACAACCTTTTGTGTGGCACCGTATCAAAATCTTTGGAAAAGTCCATATACACTACGTCCACTGGGTTCCCTTGGTCCAGTCTGGAACTTACCTCTTCATAGAAGCTGATCAGATTAGTCTGACATGATCGGTCCCTAGTAAACCCGTGCTGATACTGGGTCATGAGGTTATTCCTCTTCAGATACCCCAGTATAGCATCCCTTAGAATGCCCTCCAGGATTTTACCCACAGTAGAGGTTAAACTTACTGGCCTATAATTACCGAGTTCAGTTTTTGCCCCTTTTTTGAATATTGGCACCACATTTGCTATACGCCAGTCTTGTGGTACAGACCCTGTTATTATGGAGTCTTTAAAGATTAAAAATAATGGTCTATCAATGACTGTACTTAGTTCCTGCAGTACTCGGGGGTGGATCCCATCCGGGCCCGGAGATTTGTCAATTTTAGTGATTTTTAGACACCGCTGTACTTCCTGCTGGGTTAAGCAGGTGACATTTAATGGGGAATTTTTATCACTAGTCATTTTGTCGCCATGGGATTTTCTTGTGTAAATACTGATGAAAAAAAGTCATTTAGCAGATTGGCTTTTTCCTCATCCTCATCCACCATTTCACCCAGACTATTTTTAAGGGGGCCAACACTGTCATTTTTTAGTTTCTTACTATTTATGTAGTTAAAGAATATTTTGGGGTTATTTTTGCTCTCTCTGGCAATGAGTCTCTCTGTCTCAATCTTTGCTGCCTTGATTTGCTTTTTACATAATTGATGTAATTTTTTGTATTTATTTAATGCCTCCTCACTACCTACTTCCTTTAATTCTCTAAATGCTTTCTTTTTGTCCCTTATTGCGCCCCTTACAGCTCTATTTAGCCATATTGGTTTCCTCCTATTTCTAGTATGTTTATTCCCATACGGTATATACTGTGCACAGGTCCTATCCAGGATGCTAATAAATGTCTCCCATTTTCTTTGTGTATTTTTGTGTCTCAGGATATCGTCCCAGTTAATTGCACCAAGATCATCTCTCATCCGTTGGAAATTTGCCCTCCTGAAGTTTAGTGTCCTTGTCACCCCCCTACTACCCATCTTATTAAAGGTTACATGAAAACGTATTATTTTGTGATCACTATTCCCCAAGTGACCCCCAACCCTTATATTTGATATGCGGTCTGGCCTGTTGGTTAATATTAGGTCTAGCAGTGCCCCCCTCCTTGTTGGGTCCTGAACCAGCTGTGAAAGGTAATTGTCTCTCATAGTTGTCAGACCCCGATCACCTTTGCTGGAACTGCAGGTTTCTGTTCCCCAATCTATTTCAGGGTAGTTGAAGTCCCCCATAATAATGACTTCTCCTTGAGTCGCAGCTTCATCTATTTGCTTTACGAGGATATTCTCCATTGCTTCCATTATTTTTGGAGATTTATAACAAACCCCTATCAGTAATTTATTATTTTTCCCCCTCCCCTTATCTCCACCCACAGTGACTCTACATTTTCATTAGATTCACCTATATTATCACGCCGGATGGGTTTTAAGGTGGATTTTACATATAGACACACCCCACCCCCTCGCTTATCTGTACGGTCATTTCTGAACAGGCTATAGCCCTGCAAGTTAACAGCCCAGTCATGGCTCTCATCCAGCCACGTCTCAGATATCCCCACCATGTCATAATTATTCTCCAACAACATTAATTCTAATTCTTCCATTTTGTTGGCGAGGCTTCTGGCATTAGTATACATGCACTTGATGTTCCTCTCTGCAAACTTATTGGGGTGTGCCAGATCAGGACTAGCCTCCCTGGCACTCTTCCCTCTACCCCGCTTTCTGAATGTCACCCAGCTAACTGCCACACTGTCCTGCAGCTCCATCCTACCATCCCCCCTCCTCATCTATCCCATTGAGCGTCTGCGCTGTGAGCAGAAGACTCCTTTCCATGTTGTCAATGGATCTCAGTGTTGCCAGCTGCACATTTAGATCCAGAATCTGGGCTTCCAAATGCACAACGTGCTCACATCACGCACAGCAGTATGCACCCTCGACTGGCTGATCAAGGACTGCATACATGTGGCAAGATGTGCACTGGATGGCATTAACAATAGTGGAGCACATTTCCTAATGGGGATTGCACCACACAGAAGCGTTAAATAAAAATAAATACAAAGTATTAATAAAATACAGACAGCAATTCAGTAATTCCTCCCTTGGAAACTCCCTGATTCCAAAGTCACTGAATCACAAGTCACACACTTACCGCCGTCCGCACTTACGCTCAGGTCACACTCAGCTTGCTCACACTCGCTATGCTGAAGATTTAAAGATTTTTTTTTCTTCCCCTCAACAGCAATCCACCTTGCTGTTCAAATGCACTTCCAATAAGGTAGATAGTGTGGATTCTTTTATTCCTTTCATGTCCCCGTGAAGATCAGTTGATGTTACATTTTCTTTCTTAGAGAACACAGATGCAACACAGGAATTTAAAAGTTCGGCTTCTCGACATCATTTCTGGCCACTTCACCCTTTTCCTCCTGTAGAAATCCTATAGTGTGTTTGACTTTTCTTTTGCTTTTGACATACCCCCAAAATCCTTTTTTGTTGCTTTTGGTCTCCTTTATGAGCCTCACTTTATTACTGGCTTTAGCTCTCCTAACTCTTGCCCTGCATTCCCTGCAGACAGCATTATATTCTTCTATAGATATGCATCAACTTTCCATTTAATATACATTTCTTTTCCTTTTTATCAAGTGATACGTTCTATGTTTATCCACCCTGGTCTCTTTAAATGCTTCAAAATTCTTCCCTCCTTTCGGGATTGTTACCGATTGTGCCATGAGAATTTCATTTAGTAAAATCTCCCATCCTTCTTGGACGTTTCTGTCCTCTTGAACATCTTGCTATTGGACCTTTCCTTCCCTATTTCTGAGTCCTCTTCTGATCCCTTTTTATACCCACAGATGTCCTACAGGCCATCATCCACAGGTCAGGGTGAAGGTTGGATGAGGGTAACTCTCATTGTTTGAGTATTTAATCAATCTGTATAGTTTGTCCTTCACTGTTTTGCAGGTCAGTAAGCTACATGAACTTATGCAATGGGAATCAACATATTCAAAAATATTGATTGTTCAATACCCCTGTATCCTTGTCCTCCAAAGATAGCAACACAGACTGTAGGAGCTGATATAATCAGCAGCCATTCAACAGTTCAAAAACATCAATTCAAGAGTCAACGTACAATATATATATATATATAAATAGTTTGTAGCCAAAAAAAGTCAAATACAAAATAGATCAATGGCCAAACTTATCTGTGCTAAAAAACAAGGAAATGTGAAATATGTGAAATGTGAATAGCATACTGGCTTATGAACTTTATGAACAAACACATGAGATTTTTAGCACAAGATTTGCAAACGTTGTGAGCCCATTCACCAAAACGTCAAGGTAATCTCAGATCGAATGGGTAACTACACTGACTGCCTAATGTGAACACTTACTTATGGCTAATGACAGGATAAAGCCTACTTATATAGGAGGCTCAGAACCAACTGTGTTGAGATGTAATTAAAACATGGAGAAGGGCGGGACGTTCAAGTCAGAAAATAATATATAGTAAATAGATCAACTGACCGAACAATATATATATATATATATATATATATATATATATATATATATATATATATATATATATATATATATATATATAAATAGTTTGTAGCCAAAAAAAGTCAAATACAAAATAGATCAACAAAGTTCATAAGCCAGTATGCTATTCACATTTCACATATTTCACATTTCCTTGTTTTTTAGCACAGATAAGTTTGGCCATTGATCTATTTTGTATTTGACTTTTTTTGGCTACAAACCATTTATATATATATATATATATATATATATATATATATATATATATATATATATATTCGGTCAGTTGATCTATTTTATTATATACTATTTTCTGACATGAACGTCCCGCCCTTCTCCAGGTTTTAATTACATCTCAACACAGTTGGTTCTGAGCCTCCTATATAAGTAGGCTTTACCCTGTCATTAGCCATCAGTAAGTGTTCACATTAGGCAGTCAGCTCAGATACCATAGGTAAGTGTTCACACCAGGCAGTCAGTGTAGTTACCCATTCGATCTGAGATTACCTTGACGTTTTGGTGAATGGGCTCACAACGTTTGCAAATCTTGTGCTAAAAATCTCATGTGTTTGTTCATAAAGTTCATAAGCCAGTATGCTATTCACATTTCACATATTTCACATTTCCTTGTTTTTTAGCACAGATAAGTTTAGCTCATAGGTGTAAACATGTCGGCAATTGCCCAATGAATGAGTAAAATGCTGCCTATTCATCGGGTGATTGGATTGTTTATGGTGGAACTTAAATTCTTGTACTTGGCAGCACATTGCCTGGTGTAACCTGCAGATGTGCTGCTGAAAACATGATACTGTATGTGGACAGAGAGATCTACTAGTGATCATTCTGTGCCCGTCATTGTTCCTCAGCCGGTGTAAAGAGGCTGGGAAACAAGTGTCGAATGACTTCAATATTGTCAATCACACTCGTTTAGCGGCCTAAAGTCAGCGCATGTAAACACAACTGAAATGTCTCTGTGATGGGACAGTATGTAGCATTTGGGTCCCCACTTGGTCTAAATCGTCCCGGCTTGTCTGATGTACAATGAACTGAAGGAGACAATTCACATGAAGTTTTACACTCAGACGCTTCTCTACTTTGATCTGTGTTTTGGATCAGACTTGCTCATTATAGGCCAATGGGTGTGTGAAGAATGGGAGCAAGTGGGAGACACATGGAGGAAAGGTGGGGAACACACGGAAGAAAGAAGGGGCATATGGAGGAAAGGCGGGGGACACATGGAGGAAAGAAGGGGCATATGGAGGAAAGGCGGGGAACACATGGAGGAAAGAAGGGGCACATGGAGGAAAGGTGGGGAACACACGGAAGAAAGAAGGGGCATATGGAGGAAAGGCGGGGGACACATGGAGGAAAGGAGGGGCATATGGAGGAAAGGAGGGGAACACATGGAAGAAAGAAAGGGCATATGGAGGAAAGGCGGGGGACACATGGAGGAAAGAAGGGGCATATGGAGGAAAGGCGGGGAACACATGGAGGAAAGAAAGGGCATATGGAGGAAAGGCGGGGGACACATGGAGGAAAGAAGGGGCATATGGAGGAAAGGCGGGGGACACATGGAGGAAAGGCGGGGAACACATGGAGGAAAGAAGGGGCATATGAAGGAAAGGCGGGGAACACATGGAGGAAAGGTGGGGAACACACGGAAGAAAGAAGGGGCATATGGAGGAAAGGTGGGGGACACATGGAGGAAAGAAGGGGCATATGAAGGAAAGGTGGGGAACACATGGAGGAAAGGCGGGGGACACATGGAGGAAAGAAGGGGCATATGAAGGAAAGGTGGGGAACACATGGAGGAAAGGCGGGGGACACATGGAGGAAAGAAGGGGCATATGGAGGAAAGGTGGGGAACACACGGAAGAAAGAAGGGGCATATGGAGGAAAGGCGGGGGACACATGGAGGAAAGAAGGGGCATATGAAGGAAAGGCGGGGAACACATGGAGGAAAGGCGGGGGACACATGGAGGAAAGAAGGGGCATATGAAGGAAAGGCGGGGAACACATGTAAGAAAGTAGGGCATATGGAGGAAAGGCGGGGGACACATCGAGGAAAGGCGGGGGACACATGGAGGAAAGGCAGGGGACACATGGAGGAAAGGAGGGGAACACATGGAAGAAAGAAGGGGCATATGGAGGAAAGGCGGGGAACACATGTAAGAAAGAAGGGGAACACATGGAAGAAAGAAGGGGCATATGGAGAAAAGGCGGGGACACATGGAGGAAAGGAGGGGCATATGGAGGAAAGGCGGGGAACACATGGAGGAAAGGCGGGGGACACATGGAGGAAAGGCAGGGACACATGGAGGAAAGGAGGGGAACACATGGAAGAAAGAAGGGGCATATGGAGGAAAGGCGGGGAACACATGGAAGAAGGAAGGGGCATATGGAGGAAAGGCGGGGAACACATGGAAGAAAGAAGGGGCATATGGAGGAAAGGCGGGGGACACATGGAGGAAAGGCAGGGGACACATGGAGGAAAGGCAGGGGACACATGGAGGAAAGGCAGGGGACACATGGAGGAAAGGAGGGGAACACATGGAAGAAAGAAGGGGCATATGGAGGAAAGGCGGGGAACACATGGAAGAAGGAAGGGGCATATGGAGAAAAGGCGGGGAACACATGTAAGAAAGAAGGGGCATATGGAGGAAAGGCGGGGGACACATGGAGGAAAGGCAGGGGACACATGGAGGAAAGGAGGGGAACACATGGAAGAAAGAAGGGGCATATGGAGGAAAGGCGGGGAACACATGGAGGAAAGAAGGGGCATATGAAGGAAAGACGGGGAACACATGGAGGAAAGAAAGGGCATATGGAGTAAAGGCGGGGGACACATGGAGGAAAGAAGGGGCATATGAAGGAAAGGCGGGGAACACATGTAAGAAAGAAGGGGCATATGGAGGAAAGGCGGGGGACACATGGAGGAAAGGCGGGGAACACATGGAAGAAAGTTGGTGCATGCCACGAAAAGGTGTGACCTTTGGCCAGCTCATGGCTATCACAAGTGCAGGGGGCCTATCTTAGTTATCCCACCACTGCTAACATGTGATGAAAGCACAAACCAGGCTATTGACGTATCAATTTACCGCAGGGGTTTATTTTAGTTATCCCTCTGCTGCTACAATATGTCACGAACTGCAGGGATTCCCGTTCCGTTTTGGAACTTGCAGCTCTCCGGCACCCCCCTACCCTCAGGTCAGTCAGGGAACTACACCTAGGATAATTAGTTGCCGGATGGGCTGCTTGACTGTGGACTGGCTAGCAGGCACACTGCAGCAAGGGAATTATAAATGCTCAGGCCGCAGCCAGACAATAGCTTATAAAACCCCGTTCTGTCGCTGCCAGCTTTACCCACCTAGCCCAGAACACACTTCGCTGCATAATTAACTTCAGGTACGTGAAAATTCACTATAGAACATGGAGAAGACGAACTAATAAATTGTATATTTTACTCCGAAAAGGTAGGCAGTGTTTACAAAAGGTATATAAAGATTTTGTAATATGAGACAATTCAGATATGCACAAGCAATTACAAAAAAACAGGGATTAAAGAAGATAAACACTCATATGTTGCTTAGATCGTTCCAGGCCAACCATGCTGGTGGGAGGAGCCAGACATCTCAATGCATCAGAGGGTCTTGGTGGAACAGTTTCTCAGGCAAGACTGAAGGCTGGGCTGACTGGCAGTAACGTATACTTGCTGTGACATCACTAAAGGGGGTTGAATTACCATCGCCCTCCCCTTTTCTCAGAGTTACAGATTTGCTAGCAACACTTATCCTTATAATAACTTGCCTGGAGAAACTAGCAGAGTCACGGCACACACATCACTCATCTTATATGGAAATTAGCTTTCTAATGATACCACACTCGGACTAGCTATCCCTCACGGTTCAGGAGAAATGCATTTCTCAGGTTCCTTGGGAGTTAAAATTTAGCAAGAGGCGCTGTAGCGAAGCTCTATCGAAGCACGTTTCAAATATGAAACTGTCATATTTCTATCACACACTGGCGTCACATTACAGCTTCTGTAATATCTCTCCCCCCTTACAGGAAGCACATGGATTTCAGACAAGAGACTTGTACACACTCCTTGCTAATTAACATTCCTACATGAGGGGGGAAGAAAGGAGTGAGGAGAGGGTGTAAGGTTACAGGCAAGCCAGGGAAGGTTCCAGGTGGTGCGTCTAGGACCATGGTCACAGGTGCAAAAATCCCTCAGACCATGGTATTTTTACATTATCGTGACAGGGCATATGGAGGAAAGGCAGGGGACACATGAAAGAAAGATGGGGCATATGGAGGAAAGGGGACACATGGAGGAAAGGCGGGGAACACATGGAGGAAAGATGGGGCATATGGAGGAAAGGTAGGGGACACATGGAGGAAAGATGGGGCATATGGAGGAAAGGCAGGGGACACATGAAGGAAAGACGGGGAACACATGGAGGAAAGACGAGGCATATGGAGGAAAGGCGGGGAACACATGGAGGAAAGATGGGGCATATGGAGGAAAGGCAGGGAACACATGGAAGAAAGAAGGGGCATATGGAGAAAAGGTGGGGAACACATGGAGGAAAGATGGGGCATATGGAGGAAAGGCAGGGGATGCATGGAAGAAAGACGGGGAGGAAAATTGGGGAAAGGTGGGCAACACATGGAAGAAAGATGGGGCATATGGAGGAAAGGCAGGGGAAACATGGAGGAAAGGTGGGAAACATATGGGGGAAAGACGGGGCATATGGAGAAAAGGCAGGAGACATGGAGGAAAGACGGGCAAATTGACGAAAGGCAGGGGACACATGGAGGAAAGGTGGGAGACATATAGAGGAAAGGCAGGGGACATATAAAGGAACGGTGGGGAACACATGGAAGAAAGGTGGGAGACATATGAAGGAAAGGCCTGGGACATTTGGGGGGACATATGGGGGACAAACAGGAGACATATAGGGGACATATAGGGGAACAAAAAACGGGAGACATATAGGGCGACATATGGGCGGGACAAACAGGAGACATATGGGATACAAGCGCATATCATGGTGACCTGCGGGGACCACCGCACGTCGTGCTAATTTCCCAGGAATTGACTTCCTCTTGTTACTTATTAAACTCTTCACATAAAGACTCTGATGAGAAATTGTCTTTTCCTTCCCATGACCCGGATGATGCCTCCGACCTTCGTGTGCCTCCGGCCTCTCCCTCTATTATGCGCCCCCATTAGGGTCGTTTGCTCTGGAGGGGGCTGCCGGCTGATGATGGGGCTTGTACTTGCTGTCGCTTTGGGCCGGGGGGGCGGTGCTGCATCCTCGCTGCTTGGTGATGCTGCAGTTAGTGATAAATCAATGCGGATGTGAGGGGTTGTAGTAGTGACTGGGAGGGGATGATGCTGCAGCCCGGATGCCTCGTCACTGCCGCTAACAACTTCTATCATTTATTGCCGGGTTTAGGGGTGAGTTATGGCCGGTGGCCCGCCCTCACTCGGAGCAGAGTTTATGATATTATTGATCCGAGGTTATAAAATGTTATTAACTGAGAGAACAGAAATGAGGGGAGTCCGAGCGGAGAAGATGGACGTCCCCCGAGTGCGAGGGATCTTCCACAGGATCCTAAGAGGGAAGAATCCACCAGAGCACCCGAATGCGAGGGATCCCCACAGGATCCCAAGAGGGAAGAATCCACCAGAGCATCCGAGTGCGAGGGATCCCCACAGGATCCCAAGAGGGAAGAATCCACCAGAGCATCCAAGTGCGAGGGATCTCTCACAGGATCCCAAGAGGGAAGAATCCACCAGAGCACCCGAGTGCGAGGGATCCCCACAGGATCCCAAGAGGGAAGAATCCACCAGAGCATCCGAGTGTGAGGGATCCCCCACAAGATCCCAAGAGGGAGGAATCCAACAGAGCACCCGAGTGCGAGGGATCCCCACATCATACCGAGAGAAGAAACCCCACAAGATCTCAAGAGGGAGGAATCCACCAGAGCACCCGAGAGCGAAGGATCTTACACATCATCCTGAGAGAAAAGAGACCCCATAAGATCCCAAGAGGGAGGAAATGCACCAGAGCACCCGAGTGCGAGGGATCTCCCATTTTATCGGAGAGAGAAGAGACTCCCAGAAGACCCGAGATGGAAGAATCCAACAGAGCACCCTAGAGTGAAGGATTCCCCACAGGATCAGAGATGGAGGAACTCTGTGGAGTAGGAATCCACCAGAAGACCCTAAGAGGAAGCAAACTTCCTAGAGCACCCGGGAGAGAGGAATCCCCCAAAACACCATGAGACAGAGAAAATATTCCAAATCATTACTTAGTAGACCCAAAAGTGTGAAGAGTCTCTCAGAAGACTCTGAGCAAGAAAACCCAAGAGCATGGAATCCCCCAGAATCTCCTCCACCCAAGGGCCACAAGTATATACCAGCTTCCACCCAAGGGCCACGAGTATATATACCGGCCTCTACCCAAGGGCCAAAAGTATATACCGTTCTCCAACCAAGGGCCACAAGTATATTTAATGGCCTCCACCCAAGGGCCACGAGTATATATACCGGCCTCCACCCGAGAATGAGTATATATACCGGCTTCAACCCAAAGGCCACGAGTATATATACCGGCTTCCACCCGAGGGCCACGAGTATACATACTGGCCTCCACCCAAGGGCAACAAGTATACATACCGGCCTCCACCCAAGGGCCACAAGTATATTTAACGGCCTCCACCCAAGGGCCACGAGTATATATACCGGCCTCCACCCGAGAATGAGTATATATACCAGCTTCAACCCAAAGGCCACGAGTATACATACCGGCCTCCACCCAAGGGCCACAAGTATATATACCGGCCTCCACTTGAGGGCCACAAGTATATATTCTGGCCTCCACACGAGGACAACGAGTATATATACTGGCTTCCACCCAAGGGCCACGAGTATATATACCGGCCTCCACCTAAGGATAACGAGTACATATACCAGCTTTCACCCAAGGGCCACAAGTACATACCAGTCTCCACCTAAGGGCCACAAGCATACATACCGGCCTCCATCCAAGGGCCACAAGTATATATAACGGCTTCCACTGAAGGGCCACAAGTATATATACCGGCTTCCACCCGAGGCCACAAGTATATATAACAGCTTCCACCGAAGGGCCACGAGTATATATACCAGCCTCCACCCGAGGACAACGAGTATATATACCGGCTGTCACGATAATGTAAAAAATGCCATGTTCAGAGTAATTTTCAGAAGGTGCCATTGTTCCAGACACATGCTGTGGGCTCTCTGACCCCCCCTCTCCTCTCTGCCTGGCAGCACAGTGAAATTGTAAGCCACGCTTTTTCCCCCTCCCTCAGGAATGTCTTTGTTTGCAACTGTGAAACCGAACGTAAAGAGTAGCAACGCATGGCAATCTGTCATGATTCTCAATGGCGAGAGAACATAGCCCAGCATATATGAGAACTAGCTCTTGGAAGATGGAAACTATACTGACCATGAACTAAACCTGCCGCACAACTAGAAGTGGCCGGGTAGCATGCCTACGTTTTTTTATCCCTAGATGCCCAGCGCCAGCCGGAGAACTACCTAATCCTAGCAGAGGAAAAGACAGTCCTGGCTCACCTCTAGAGAAATTTTCCCAAAAGGCAGACAGAGGCCCCCACATATATTGGCGGTGATTTAAGATGAAATGACAAACGTAGTATGAAAATAGGTTTAGCAAAATCGAGGTCCGCTTACTAGATAGCATGAAGACAGAAAGGGCACTTTCATGGTCAGCAGAAAACCCTATCAAAACACCATCCAGAAATTACTTTAAGACTCTAGCATTAACTCATAACACCAGAGTGGCAATTTCCGCTCACAAGAGCTTTCCAGACACAGTAACGAAACAGCAGCTGTGAACAGGAACAAAATGCAAAAACACAAAAGGACAAAAGTCCAACTTAGCTGGGAGTTGTCTAGTAGCAGGAACAAGCACAGAAGGCTTCTGATTACATTGTTGACCGGCAAGAAACTGACAGAGGAGCAAGGTTATATAGCGACTCCCACATCCTGATAGGAGCAGGTGAACAGAGGGGATGATGCACACAAGTTAAATTCCACAAGTGGCCACAGGGGGAGCCCAGAATCCAATTTCACAACAGTACCCCCCCCCCTCAAGGAGGGGGCACCGAACCCTCACCAGAACCACCAGGGCGATCAGGATGAGCCCTATGAAAGGCACGGACAAGATCGGAGGCATGAACATCAGAGGCAGTGACCCAAGAATTATCCTCCTGACCGTATCCCTTCCATTTGACCAGATACTGGAGTTTCCGTCTGGAAACACGAGAGTCCAAGATCTTTTCCACAACGTACTCCAACTCACCCTCAACCAACACCGGAGCAGGAGGCTCAACGGAAGGCACAGCTGGTACCTCATACCTGCGCAACAATGACCGATGAAAAACATTATGAATCGAAAAGGATGCAGGGAGGTCCAAACGGAAGGACACAGGGTTAAGAATCTCCAATATCTTGTACGGGCCGATGAACCGAGGCTTAAACTTAGGAGAAGAAACCCTCATAGGGACAAAACGAGAAGACAACCACACCAAGTCCCCAACACAAAGCCGAGGACCAACACGACGACGGCGGTTGGCAAAAAGCTGAGTCTTCTCCTGGGACAACTTCAAATTGTCCACCACCTGCCCCCAAATCTGATGCAACCTCTCCACCACAGCATCTACTCCAGGACAATCCGAAGATTCCACTTGACCGGAGGAAAATCGAGGATGAAACCCCGAATTACAGAAAAACGGGGACACCAAGGTGGCAGAGCTGGCCCGATTATTGAGGGCGAACTCCGCCAAAGGCAAAAAAGCAACCCAATCATCCTGATCCGCAGACACAAAACACCTCAAATATGTCTCCAAGGTCTGATTAGTCCGCTCGGTCTGGCCATTAGTCTGAGGATGGAAAGCAGACGAAAAAGACAAATCTATGCCCATCCTAGCACAGAATGCCCGCCAAAATCTAGACACGAATTGGGTCCCTCTGTCAGAAACGATATTCTCCGGAATACCATGCAAACGAACAACATTTTGAAAAAACAGAGGAACCAACTCGGAAGAAGAAGGCAACTTAGGCAAGGGAACCAGATGGACCATCTTAGAGAAACGGTCACACACCACCCAGATGACAGACATCTTCTGAGAAACAGGCAGATCCGAAATAAAATCCATCGAGATGTGCGTCCAAGGCCTCTTCGGGATAGGCAAGGGTAACAACAATCCACTAGCCCGAGAACAACAAGGCTTGGCCCGAGCACAAACGTCACAAGACTGCACAAAGCCTCGCACATCTCGTGACAGGGAAGGCCACCAGAAGGACCTTGCCACCAAATCCCTGGTACCAAAGATTCCAGGATGACCTGCCAACGCAGAAGAATGAACCTCAGAGATGACTCTACTGGTCCAATCATCAGGAACAAACAGTCTACCAGGTGGGCAACGATCAGGTCTATCCGCCTGAAACTCCTGCAAGGCCCGCCGCAGGTCTGGAGAAACGGCAGACAATATCACTCCATCTTTAAGGATACCTGTGGGCTCAGAATTACCAGGGGAGTCAGGCTCAAAACTCCTAGAAAGGGCATCCGCCTTAACATTCTTAGAACCCGGTAGGTAAGACACCACAAAATTAAACCGAGAAAAACAACGACCAGCGCGCTTGTCTAGGATTCAGGCGCCTGGCAGACTCAAGGTAAATTAAATTTTTGTGGTCAGTCAATACCACCACCTGATGTCTGGCCCCCTCAAGCCAGTGACGCCACTCCTCAAAAGCCCACTTCATGGCCAAAAGCTCCCGATTCCCAATATCATAATTCCGCTCGGCGGGCGAAAATTTACGGGAAAAAAAAGCACAAGGTCTCATCACGGAGCAGTCGGAACTTCTCTGCGACAACACCGCCCCAGCTCCGATTTCAGAAGCGTCGACCTCAACCTGAAAAGGAAGAGCAACATCAGGCTGACGCAACACTGGGGCGGAAGAAAAGCGGCGCTTGAGCTCCCGAAAGGCCTCCACAGCATCAGGGGACCAATCAGCAACATCAGCACCCTTCTTAGTCAAATCAGTCAATGGTTTTACAACATCAGAAAAACCAGCAATAAATCGACGATAAAAGTTAGCAAAGCCCAAAAATTTCTGAAGACTCTTAAGAGAAGAGGGTTGCGTCCAATCACCAATAGCCTGAACCTTGACAGGATCCATCTCGATGGAAGAGGGGGAAAAAATGTATCCCAAGAAGGAAATCTTCTGAACCCCAAAAACACACTTAGAACCCTTCACACACAAGGAATTAGACCGCAAAACCTGAAAAACCCTCCTGACCTGCTGGACATGAGAGTCCCAGTCATCCGAAAAAATCAGAATATCATCCAGATACACAATCATAAATTTATCCAAATAATCGCAGAAAATATCATGCATAAAGGACTGGAAGACTGAAGGGGCATTTGAAAGACCAAAAGGCATCACCAAATACTCAAAATGGCCCTCGGGCGTATTAAATGCGGTTTTCCACTCATCCCCCTGCTTGATTCGCACCAAATTATACGCCCCACGGAGATCAATCTTAGAGAACCACTTGGCCCCCTTTATACGAGCAAACAAATCAGTAAGCAGTGGTAACGGATATTGATATTTAACAGTGATTTTATTCAAAAGTCGATAATCAATACACGGCCTCAAAGAGCCGTCTTTCTTAGACACAAAGAAAAAACCGGCTCCTAAGGGAGATGACGAAGGACGAATATGTCCCTTTTCCAAGGACTCCTTTATATATTCTCGCATAGCAGCGTGTTCAGGCACAGACAGATTAAATAAACGACCCTTAGGGTATTTACTACCCGGAATCAAGTCTATGGCACAATCGCACTCCCGGTGCGGAGGTAGTGAACCAACCTTGGGTTCTTCAAAAACGTCACGAAAGTCAGACAAGAATTCAGGAATCTCAGAGGGAATAGATGATGAAATGGAAACCAAAGGTACGTCCCCATGAGTTCCTTTACATCCCCAGCTTAACACAGACATAGCTCTCCAGTCGAGGACTGGGTTATGAGATTGCAGCCATGGCAATCCCAGCACCAAAACATCATGTAGATTATACAGCACAAGAAAGCGAATAATCTCCTGATGATCCGGATTAACACGCATAGTCACTTGTGTCCAGTATTGTGGTTTATTACTAGCCAATGGGGTGGAGTCAATCCCTTTCAGAGGTATCGGAGCCTCCAATGGCTCCAAATCATACCCACAGCGTTTGGCAAAGGACCAATCCATAAGACTCAAAGAAGCGCCAGAGTCGACATAGGCGTCCGCGGTAATAGATGACAAAGAGCAAATCAGGGTCACAGATAGAATAAACTTAGACTGTAAAGTGCTAATTGAAACAGACTTGTCAGGCTTCTTAGTACGCTTAAAGCATGCTGATATAACATGAGTTGAATCACCACAATAGAAGCACAACCCATTTTTTCGTCTAAAATTCTGCCGCTCGCTTCTGGACAGAATTCTATCACATTGCATATTTTCTGGCGTTTTCTCAGTAGACACCGCCAAATGGTGCACAGGTTTGCGCTCCCGCAGACGCCTATCGATCTGAATAGCCATCGTCATGGACTCATTCAGACTCGCAGGCACAGGGAACCCCACCATAACATCCTTAATGGCATCAGAGAGACCTTCTCTGAAAATCGCCGCCAGGGCGCACTCATTCCACTGAGTAAGCACAGACCATTTGCGGAATTTTTGGCAGTATATTTCAGCTTCATCTTGCCCCTGAGACAAGGACATCAAGGCCCTTTCCGCCTGAAGCTCTAAATGAGGTTCCTCATAAAGCAACCCCAAGGCCAGAAAAAACGCATCCACATTGAGCAACGCAGGATCCCCTGGTGCCAATGCAAAAGCCCAGTCTTGAGGGTCGCCCCGGAGCAAGGAAATTACAATCCTGACCTGCTGTGCAGGGTCTCCGGCAGAGCGAGACTTCAGGGACAAAAACAATTTGCAATTATTTTTAAAATTTTGAAAGTGAGATCTATTCCCCGAGAAGAATTCAGGCAAAGGAATTCTAGGCTCAGACATAGGAGCATGAACAACAAAATCTTGCAAATTTTGTACCTTTGTGGCGAGATTATTCAAACCTGTAGCTACACTCTGAAGATCCATTTGAAACAGGTGAACACAGAGCCATTCAAGGATTAGAAGGAGAGGAAGAGAGGAAGGCTGCAGTATAGGCAGACTAGCAAGTGATTCAATTAAGAGCACACTCAGAACTAGAGGGAAAAAAAAAAAAAAAAAATTGTAGCAGACTTCTTTTTTCTCTCCTTTCTCAGCCAGTAATTTAACCCTTTTTTAGGTCCGGTCAAACTGTCATGATTCTCAATGGCGAGAGAACATAGCCCAGCATATATGAGAACTAGCTCTTGGAAGATGGAAACTATACTGACCATGAACTAAACCTGCCGCACAACTAGAAGTGGCCGGGTAGCATGCCTACGTTTTTTTATCCCTAGATGCCCAGCGCCAGCCGGAGAACTACCTAATCCTAGCAGAGGAAAAGACAGTCCTGGCTCACCTCTAGAGAAATTTTCCCAAAAGGCAGACAGAGGCCCCCACATATATTGGCGGTGATTTAAGATGAAATGACAAACGTAGTATGAAAATAGGTTTAGCAAAATCGAGGTCCGCTTACTAGATAGCATGAAGACAGAAAGGGCACTTTCATGGTCAGCAGAAAACCCTATCAAAACACCATCCAGAAATTACTTTAAGACTCTAGCATTAACTCATAACACCAGAGTGGCAATTTCCGCTCACAAGAGCTTTCCAGACACAGTAACGAAACAGCAGCTGTGAACAGGAACAAAATGCAAAAACACACAAGGACAAAAGTCCAACTTAGCTGGGAGTTGTCTAGTAGCAGGAACATGCACAGAAAGGCTACTGATTACATTGTTGACCGGCATGAAACTGACAGAGGAGCAAGGTTATATAGCGACTCCCACATCCTGATAGGAGCAGGTGAACAGAGGGGATGATGCACACAAGTTAAATTCCACAAGTGGCCACAGGGGGAGCCCAGAATCCAATTTCACAACAGCAATCCCTTTGTATAGCTACAGTGGTCCTTTAAGACCAAATATATCCAAACAGGATATTCACAGAAATAGGCTGTTCATATTTCCGGAAAGTGCAGGGACAGGGCTCCTAACTGGTGGGTTTGGGGAACCCAGCGCTTAGCCGAAAGTGAGAAATGCATTACTGCTTAACTGGGGCCCCTAGCCAAGACATGTTTCCACTTAAATTAACCATCAGGACTTGCTGAGCATAATGCAACTTTGTCTTTCTGCTACAAGGTTCATACGCCAAGATATGTGTAAAAATGGCTTTTCATACATTAAGAAAGGGGAGTATTCAGCCTCTGAGTGAGGTCACCACAGGGGGATTTGGGCACAGAGATAAGTGAGTGAGACATCAGTCTTCACTAGTCTTTTGTCCCGGGTCTAGCTGAGAGTCGCCTCTGTCATGCACTGGAATATATGCCCTTCCCCAGAGCCGCATGGTTAGCCATGATATGAAAGAACCGTAAGTCGATTTTCTTCTGTTAATCCCTTTTTATTTGTAATTGTTGTAGATACGATACTTGTCTACTTTTATATTATGTTTTTATACTTTTGTAAACACTGCCTACCTTTTTGGAGTTAAATATATAAAATTACTAGCTTTGTTTCTCCTTGCTCTATAACATACTGTCATGTCCTCTGAAGTGAATTACGCTACTAATCTGGGTTGGCTCCGGACCCGTTATTAATTAAGAAATCGGAGCTGGTGGCAGCAAATTTGTCCTGCATGTTTGGGAAACCTGGTAGCGACGGACGGCGTTGATAATTATTGTTCCCACCTGAGTGGGAGTAAATATATCGCCCTCGCTGCAGTGTGCCCATTACCCAGGGCAAAGTAAGGCAGCCTTTCTGGTGACTAATTATCCTAGGTGCAGTACCCTGTCTGACATGAAGATAAGGGGGGCGCCAGAGAGCTGCAAGTTCCAAACCGGAACTGGGAAGTGGGATATAGAGAAATCTCCTTCAGAAAAGAATTGGGCAATAAAGACCTCCACCTGAGGGTCATGAGTATATGTACCGGCTTCCACCCAAGGCCACGAGTATATATACCGGCCTCCACCTGAGGACAACTAGTATATATACCTGCCTCCACCCAAGGGCCACAAGTATATATACTGGCCTCCACCCGAGGATAACGAGTATATATACTGGCGTCCACCCAAGGGCCACAAGTATATATACCGGCCTCCACCTGAGGATAACGAGTATATATACCGGCGTCCACCAGAGGGCCACAAGTATATACTGGCCTCCACCCAAGGGCCACTAGTATATATACTTGCCTCCATCCAAGGGCCATGAGTATATATACCGACCTCCACCCGGGGGCCATGAGTATACAGGTCCTTCTCAAAAAATTAGCATATAGTGTTAAATTTCATTATTTACCATAATGTAATGATTACAATTAAACTTTCATATATTATAGATTCATTATCCACCAACTGAAATTTGTCAGGTCTTTTATTGTTTTAATACTGATGATTTTGGCATACAACTCCTGATAACCCAAAAAACCTGTCTCAATAAATTAGCATATCAAGAAAAGGTTCTCTAAACGACCTATTACCCTAATCTTCTGAATCAACTAATTAACTCTAAACACATGCAAAAGATACCTGAGGCCTTTATAAACTCCCTGCCTGGTTCATTACTCAAAACCCCCATCATGGGTAAGACTAGCGACCTGACAGATGTCAAGAAGGCCATCATTGACACCCTCAAGCAAGAGGGTAAGACCCAGAAAGAAATTTCTCAACAAATAGGCTGTTCCCAGAGTGCTGTATCAAGGCACCTCAATGGTAAGTCTGTTGGAAGGAAACAATGTGGCAGAAAACGCTGTACAACGAGAAGAGGTGACCGGACCCTGAGGAAGATTGTGGAGAAGGACCGATTCCAGACCTTGGGGAACCTGAGGAAGCAGTGGACTGAGTCTGGTGTGGAAACATCCAGAGCCACCGTGCACAGGCGTGTGCAGGAAATGGGCTACAGGTGCCGCATTCCCCAGGTAAACAGCGGCAGAAGCGCCTGACCTGGGCTACAGAGAAGCAGCACTGGACTGTTGCTAAGTGGTCCCAAGTACTTTTTTCTGATGAAAGCAAATTTTGCATGTCATTCGGAAATCAAGGTGCCAGAGTCTGGAGGAAGACTGGGGAGAAGGAAATGCCAAAATGCCTGAAGTCCAGTGTCAAGTACCCACAGTCAGTGATGGTGTGGGGTGCCATGTCAGCTGCTGGTGTTGGTCCACTGTGTTTCATCAAGGGCAGGGTCAATGCAGCTAGCTATCAGGAGATTTTGGAGCACTTCATGCTTCCATCGGCTGAAATGCTTTATGGAGATGAAGATTTCATTTTTCAGCACGACCTGGCACCTGCTCACAGTGCCAAAACCACTGGTAAATGGTTTACTGACCATGGTATTACTGTGCTCAATTGGCCTGCCAACTCTCCTGACCTGAACCCCATAGAGAATCTGTGGGATATTGTGAAGAGAAAGTTGAGAGACGCAAGACCCAACACTCTGGATGAGCTTAAGGCCGCTATTGAAGCATCCTGGGCCTCCATAACATCTCAGCAGTGTCACAGGCTGATTGCCTCCATGCCACGCCGCATTGAAGCAGTCATTTCTGCCAAAGGATTCCCGACCAAGTATTGAGTGCATAACTGAACATTATTATTTGATGGTTTTTTTGTTTGGTATTAAAAAACACTTTTATTTGATTGGCCGGGTGAAATATGCTAATTTATTGAGACAGGTTTTTTGGGTTATCAGGAGTTGTATGCCAAAATCATCAGTATTAAAACAATAAAAGACCTGACAAATTTCAGTTGGTGGATAATGAATCTATAATATATGAAAGTTTAATTGTAATCATTACATTATGGTAAATAATGAAATTTAACACTATATGCTAATTTTTTGAGAAGGACCTGTATATACTGGCATCCACCTAAGTGCCACGAGTATATATACCGGCCTCCACCCAAGGGCCACGAGTATATATACTGGCCTCCACCCAAGGGCCAAAAGTATATATACCGGCCTCCACCCGAGGATAAGGAGTATATACACTCACCGGCCACTTTATTAGGTACACCTGTCCAACTTCTTGTTAACACTTAATTTCTAATCAGCCAATCACATGGCGGCAACTCAGTGCATTTAGGCATGTAGACATGGTCAAGACAATCTCCTGCAGTTCAAACCGAGCATCAGTATGGGGAAGAAAGGTGATTTGAGTGCCTTTGAACGTGGCATGGTTGTTGGTGCCAGAAGGGCTGGTCTGAGTATTTCAGAAACTGCTGATCTACTGGGATTTTCACGCACAACCATCTCTAGGGTTTACAGAGAATGGTCCGAAAAAGAAAAAAAATCCAGTGAGCGGCAGTTCTGTGGGCGGAAATGCCTTGTTGATGCCAGAGGTCAGAGGAGAATGGGCAGACTGGTTCGAGCTGATAGAAAGGCAACAGTGACTCAAATCGCCACCCGTTACAACCAAGGTAGGCCTAAGAGCATCTCTGAACGCACAGTGCGTCGAACTTTGAGGCAGATGGGCTACAGCAGCAGAAGACCACACCGGGTACCACTCCTTTCAGCTAAGAACAGGAAACTGAGGCTACAATTTGTACAAGCTCATCGAAATTGGACAGTAGAAGATTGGAAAAACGTTGCTTGGTCTGATGAGTCTCGATTTCTGC